>NC_082720.1:3137141-3450891 GCF_030144855.1 Hypanus sabinus
GGACCTGGTATGTATGGATTTCCTGTCGATTGAGCCTGACACCAGCAACACCGCGAATGTATTAGTCATCACCGATCATTACACTCGCTATGCTCAGGCATTTCCCACCAAGGATCAGAAGGCGACGACAGTGGCGAAGGTGCTATGGGAGAAGTACTTTGTGCATTACGGCCTTCCCAGGCGAATCCATAGTGATCAGGGGCGGGACTTTGAGAGCCGCCTTATCCATGAATTACTGACTATGCTTGGGGTTGAGAAATCCAGGACTACCCCTTACCACCCACAGGGAGATCCTCAGCCAGAGAGATTCAACAGGACCCTGTTGGATATGCTCGGGACGCTGGAGATTGGGCAGAAAAGCAGGTGGAGTCGTCATATTGGACAATTGGTTCACTGTTACAATTGTACTCGCAATGACGCTACAGAGTATTTGCCCTATTATCTGATGTTCAGGCGGGAAGCGAGGTTGCCCATTGATGTGTGTTTTGGGGGTGGAGTGGGTGAATTACCCGGGAAGTCCCATCTAAAGTACGTGTCCGACATGAAGGGGGAGTTTCAGCGGGTGTACGAGTTGGCCGAGGCGGCGGCTCCCAAACAAAATCAGAGGAATAAGATGCGGTATGATCGAAAGGTGAAGTTTGTACAATTATTGCCGGGCAACCGGGTCCTTTTACGGAACCGGGTGAAACCTGAGGATGGGAAAGGGCCTATCAAGGTACTCCATCGGAATCACCTGCTGCCACTGGGTGGAGCGGTGCAGGTGGATAAGGAGCCCTAGTCGGAGGTTACGCCTAGTACAAGGACTCTGCGAGGGTGCGGAGAAAGGGAAGAGCCCGCTGCTGAAGAGCGGGGACGGGTCCCTCACCCGGGAATGGCTACCGATTCGGAAGAGGACAACTGTTCCCATTCGCTGGTGCTCCAGTACCAGGAGAGGAGGCCCCTGGCCCTTCCCATACTGAATTGGGTGAGAGGAGGGAAGGTCTTGAGGGTCAGATGGAGAGGCAGCCAACATTGGGGGGAGAGGGGGTGGAACCCGAGCGTGAGCCGGAGAGATTTCAGGTGAGGGAGGACCCCTGTGAGGAAGGGGGTCAGGTAGACCTGGGGTGTCCGAGACAGTGGGTTCGCAGGTGACGAGGGAGCCCAGTGGGGCAGAAGGGGTATGGAGATCTCAGAGGATTAGGCGCCCCCCCGGAGCGGTTGACATATGTGGTACCGGGAGAACTGAGTGTGATTTCTACTGCTCTGGGTAGTTATGTCACTGCTTTCTGCACCTGGGTTGGTTTTTGTGTGTTGCAAGAAGCTTTGGGGAACTCTAGTAATGCCATGAGGGCATGACATTTGCTGGTGGGGAGAGAATGTACAAGGTCCTGTGTATGTTACTCAAAATGGCTTCTTTGGTTTGTTACGAGCAGGAATGCTTCTTTGTTGGATAAGTGTTTCTCTCGCAGTTGTTTTGCTTTAGAATGGCTGATATGGTAATTGTCTTCATTTGTTAATCAATGGGGAATGTTATTGTATCTTGTGATGCTGGGAACTTGGGGGAGGGGTTTTCGCGGGTTTTTGGTGTGAGGGAGAGGCCGAGGAAGACGCCGAGGAAGGTGGATGTGTGCTGGACTGCTCGTAAGACCACCGGGGTGGTCCCAGGTGCGACGGAGTGGCGGTCGGATGGGTCGATTGGTTTGTTGATTGAGCTCCAACGAGTGCACTAAACAGACTGAACTTTGATAAGTTGGCGCCTTTTGTTTTTGTTGTGGGTTTGATACTGTTGGCGGGCGCGAGGCATAAACTCGATTCTCACAGCACCTGTGTGTACAGGAGGTGGGTTGGTGAGTTGCTGGAACTCTGTTTCCCCTAGACTAGACATATACCAGCCTTTTGGGTAAGTGTTACATATGTTAAAAGATCATCTACCTCAAAGTAAAATATATTATCAGAGTCACCACATTCTTTTTCTGTGGTCGCATTTAGCAAATCCATAGAACAGGAACTGTAAACTGTAAACATCAGGGTCTGGTGACTGTTAACAAAAAACTGTAAATGCAGGTGATAAATAAATAACAATAAATAACAAGAATAAAGAACCCACAGAGAGTTGCCAATGTGCTCCAGAGCCAACTTACATCTTATTCTAAATCTTCCACAACAAATCAGGCAAACCCGCCTGCAATGATATTAGCCCCCCTTGGGTTCCAGCATAACTGATCATACATTCTGCAGAGAGATTCAGACATCTGAAGCACTGCCCACTTCCTCAGTCACTATCATCCAATTCCTGCCCTGACTGAATTCTTTGAGGATGTGACAAAACACATTGATGAAGGAAGAGCAGTAGATGTAGTGTAGATGGATTTCAGCAAGGCATTTCATAAGGTACCCCATGCCAAACTTATTGAGAAAGTAAGGAGGCATGGGATCCAAGGGGACGTTGCTTTGTGGATCCAGACCGGGCTTGCCCACATAAGGCAAAGAGTGGTTGTGGATGGGTCATATTCTTTAGAGGAGGTCAGTGACCAGTGGAGTGCCTCAGGGGTCTGTTCTGGGACCCCTGCTCTTCGTGATTTTTATAAATGACCTGGGTGAGGAAGTGGAGGGATAGGTTAGTAAGTTTGCTGATGACACAAAGGTAGGGATGTTGTAGATAATGTGGAGTGCTGTCAGAGGTTACAGCAGGACATTGATAGGATGCAAAACTGGGCTGAGAAGTGGCAGATAGTTCAACCCAGATCAGTGTGAAGTGGCTCATTTTGGTAGGTCAAATATGATGGCAGAATATAGAATTAATGGTAAGACTCTTGGCAGTGTGGAGGTGACCTGATAGAGGTGTATAAGATGATGAGAAGCATTGATTATGTGGATAGTCAGAGGCTTTTCTCAGGGCTGAAATGGTTGCCACAAGAGACACAGGTTTAAGGTGCTGGGGAGTAGGTAAAGAGGAGATGTCAGGGGTAAGTTTTTTACACAGAGAGTGGTGAGTGCGGGGAATGAGCTGCTGGCAATGGTGATGCAGAAGGATATGATATGGTCTTTTAAGAGACTTTTGGATAGATGCATGGATCTTAGAAAATTAGAGAGCTATGGGTAAGCCTAGTAATTTCTAAGGTAGGGACGTGTTCTGCACAACTTTGTGGGCTGAAGGGCCTGCATTGCGCTGTAGGTTTTCTATGTTTCTGACTAGTACATGGTACTGGGATTAATCTAGAGGTTAGGTGTCCAGTTCTACAGTCTTGATTCAATGGGACAGATAGTTTGAAGTGTGTATATTATAATACTGAAAGTATAACCGGCAAAGGTGATGAACTTAGATTGTGGATCAGTACATGGAACTTTGATGTTGTGGCCATTACAGAGACCGGGTTGAGTGAGGGACAGGAATGTGTACAATATCCCAGGGTTTCAATGTTTTAGAAAAGGAGTAGAAGAGGTGGGGGAGTTGCACTACAAATCAGGAAAAATATCATGGCTACACTCAAAGGGGACATAATGGTGGCTTGTCCACTGAGTCTCTATGGGTAGAACTCATAAAGAGGAAAGTTGCAACCATTCTGATAGGATTGTACTGAAGACTCCCAAGTAGCCATTGGGACATTGAGAATCAGATATGCAGGCAGATTAAGGAAAGATGTATGCCATGGGGGACAGCAACTTCCCTAATATAAATTTCCCTTCTGAGTGAAAGAGGGTTAAATGGGGAAGAATGTGTTGGGTGCATCCAGGAGGATTTCTGAAATCAATATGCAGATAGTCCAACAGGAAGAGTGGACAGATTGGACCTGCTGTTGGGTAATGAGCATGGCCAGGTGACCCACCTTGTTGTGGGTGAACTGTGACCACAACTGCTTAAGTTAACTGTAGATAAGGATAAGTATGGACCATGTGGGAGAGCATTAATTCAGAGCAAGGCAAATTATAAGAGCATTAGGCAGGAACGTGTGTGAAATAATTTGGAATGGCTGCTTTTGGGCAAATGGATGGTGTTTAAAGAGCAACTGCACAGAATACAAGACAGGTACTGTATGTTCCAGTAGGAAGGAAGGACAAGAATGGCAAGGTAGGAGAACCTTGGATGTCGAGAGTGGCAATGAATTTAACTAAGAAAAAAAAGAATGTAAAACTTAGGAAGCTAAAATCAAACAGAACCCTTAAGGATTATAAAGAAACCTGAAAAGTCCTTGAAACCTCTATCCTTTGCAAGTCAGATTAAAGAGAATCCCAAGGCATTCTACAAATACATCAGGAGCAAGAGAATAACCAGGGAGAAGGTAGAACCACACAAGGATAAAGATGAGAACATTTGTTTGGATATGGGTGAGGTCCTTAATGAGTACTTTAAGGAGAAGGATGTGGAGGGTAGGGAGATCAGTGCTGAGCATAATGATTTACACAGGTATTTCAAGGTAAAGGAAGAGGTAATGTTGAGTCTCTTAAAGAGCATTGTGGTGGTAAGACCGGAGGGCCTGTTTGGACAGAGGCCAGGTTGTTGAGCGAGGAAAGAGAAGACATTGCTGGGGCCTTGGCCAACATCATCGTGTCCTCTCTAGCCACAGTGAAGTCTCAGGGAATTGGCATGTAGCCAATGTTGTTCTATTATTCAGAAAAGCAACAAGGAGTAATCCTGGAAAGTAAGCCAAGAGCTAGTGGTCAGGAAGTTACTGGAGAGAATCTTAGGGATAGGATTTATGAGTCTCCAATGCACTGTGTATGTTAATCAAAATGGCTTCTTTGTTTTGTTAAGAGTAGGAATGCTTCTGTAACACTTAACCAACAGGCTGGTATATGTCTAGGGGAAAAGGAGATCCAGCCACACACCAATCCCACCTCCCGTACACGCAGGTGCTGTGAGAATCAAGTTTATGCCTCGCGCACACACAATATCAAACTCACACCAGATACCGTTATGGAATACACTTTAAAGATTTTACTAAAACTAAAAGAGTACTATGCAATACAGTATATTTGAAGGAAAAGAAAATAAAGCAAAAAGCACCAACTTATCAAAGTTCAGTCAGTTTAGTGCACATCGTCGGAGCTCAACCATAGAATCATTCGACCACTCGTCACTTTCCTCCGACCTCCACGTCCTTGCACCTGGGACCGTGGTCGACCGAGCAGGGCAGCGCACGTCCACCTTCCTCGGAGTCTTCTTCCCAACTTCCCTGAAAAGACCGCAAAACCCCCCAAGCTCCCAGCCTCACAAGACAAAATAACATTCCCCGTTGAATACAAATGAATACAATCCCGATATCAGCAATTCTAAAGCGAAACAACTGCGAGAGAAAGCACTTATCAGACAAAGAAGCATTCCTACTCTTAACAAAACAAAGAAACCATTTTTATTAACATACACAGTACATTGTACATGAGTATTTCAAGACTCATGGCCTAATTAAGGAGAGCCAGCATGGCTTTGTGCAGGGTAAGTTTTGTTTTACTAACATGATTGAGTTTCTTGACAAGGTGATGAGGATGATTGGTGAAGATAGAGCTGGAGATGCTGTCTACATGCATTTTAGCATGGCATTTGATAATGTTCCTCATGGGAGACTTACCTAAAGCATGGGATCTAAGGTGAATTGGCCATAGAAAATAGAGGATAATGATTGAAAGACATTCTAGCTAGAGGTCTGTGATTAGTAGTGAATTTAAAAATGCAAACATGAGGAAATCTGCAGATGCTGGAAATTTAAGCAACTCACACAAAATGCTGGTGGAACGCAGCAGGCCAGGCAGCATCTATAGGAAGAAGTACAGTTGACGTTTCGGGCCGAGACCCTTCATCAGGACTAACTGAAAGAAAAGATAGTAAGAGATTTGAAAGTAGGAGGGGGAGGGGGGAATCTGAAATTATAGGAGAAGACCGGAGGGAGTGGGATGAAGCTAAGAGCTGGAAAGGTGATTGGCAAAAGGGGTACAGAGCTGGGGAAGGGAAAGGATCGTGGGATGGGAGGCCTCGGGAGAAAGAAGAGTGGAGGGGAGCACTAGAGGGAGATGGAGAACAGGCAAGGAGTGATTGTGAGAGGGGCAGAGAGAGAAAAAAATGAGGGGGAAGGGGGAAATAAATAAGTAAAGGATGGAGTAAGAAGGCATTAAACTGAAGTTGGAGAAATCAATATGCTGGTGGTAGTATCTCTAACTATTTTTCCTTTCAGTTAGTCCTGACGAAGGGTCTCAGCCCGAAACATCGACAGTGCTTCTCCTTATAGATGCTGTCTGGCCTGTGTTCCACCAGCAATTTGTGTGTCTTGTTTGAATTTCCAGCATCTGCAGATTTCCTCGTGTTTGGGGAAATCAATTTTCATGCCAATGTTGGAGGCTACCCAGCCGGTATATGAGGTTTTGTTCCTCCAACCTGAGTGTGGCTTCATCTTGACAGTAGAGGAGGCCATGGATAGACATATCAGAATGGAAATAGGACATGGAATTAAAATGTGTGGCCACAGGGAGATCCTGCTTTCTCTGGCAGACCGAGCGTAGGTGTTCAGTGAAATGGTCTCCCAGATTGCATCAGGTCTCAGTGTAAAGGGGAGTTTCTTCTTTTTCCTTGTTACTGCAAATGTTGATCAAAATGGTTTCTTTGTTTTGTTAAAAGTAGGAATGCTTCTTTGTTGCAAGAGAGTGCTGGAAGCATGCTTGGGTTAAAATTTACTGATAATGAGAATTGTATTTCTTTGTAAACCAATTGGGATTAATGTTGTTCTTTCTTCTGAGTCTTTAAGCTATTGTTGGTGGGCTTTTGGGAAGATCGGAGTGAGGGGGTGAGAGAGAGAGGAAGCGATGCTGTAAGCTGGGCGAGGAACGGACCCCAAGCGGGAGTCCGAGGCCAGGAGGTACCCCGAGGAGAGGAGACGAAGATAGATGTGCTTGGTTGACCACTTCGGGTGGTCCTGAGCTGAGAGTCAAGGAGTTCGGAGGGGATCAAATGGTGGCCAGAAGACTTCAGTAATTGAGCTCCAACGGTTGTGCACGAAGTGGTTTGGACTTTGATAAGTTTGACGCCTTATCTTTGTTTTCTTTTCCTTCATGTATACTGTATCGTTATTAATCACTTAGTTATAGTAACTTTATAAATTGTACTCATTTAATCACATATGGTGTCCTGTCTGTTTTTTGACGAGGCAGGGACATCACACAGCATCCACACAAGCTGATTACCCAGTTTGGCGGGGCCGAAGGCTGCTCCCTCTAGATGAGACCAAGCTGAGCGAGCCTGAGGCGACCCAGGGGGTTACATTGTGGGGGCTTGTCTGGGATTGATTTCTGTGGAAGCTGTGTGATCGCCCTCTTTAAATTATGTTGGCGGAGAAGAGAGCTGGTGTGACTTTTCGGGCGTGCGATACCATTTGCGATTAAATGAGTACAATTTATAAAGTTACTATAACTAAGTGATTAATAACGATACAGTATACATGAAGGAAAAAGAAAACAAAGATAAGGTGCCAAACTTATCAAAGTCCAAACCACTTCGTGCACAATCATTGGAGATCAATTACTGAAGTCTTCTGGCCACCATTTGACCCCCTCCGAACTCCTTGACTCGCAGCTCAGGACCACCCGAAGTGGTCAACCAAGCACATCTATCTTCGTCTCCTGGCCTCGGACCCCCGATTGGGGTCCGTTCCTCGCCCTGCTTACAGCATTGTGTCCTCTCTCTCTCTCACCCCATTGTGCCAATCTCCCCAAAAGCCCGCCAACAATAGCTTACAGACTCAGAAGAAAGAACAACATTAATCCCAATTGGTTTACAAAGGAATACAATTCTCGTTATCAGTAAATTTTAACCCAAACAAGCTTCCAGCACTCTCTTACAACAAAGAAGCATCCCTACTTTTAACAAAACAAAGAAGCCATTTTGATTAACATTCACAGTAACAAAGAAAAAGAAGAAACCCTCTTTACATCACCAATATATAAAAGGCCCCACCGGGAGCACCAGACACAGTATACCACACCAGCCGACTCACAGGTGAAGTGTCGCCTCACCTGGAAGGACTGTCTGGGGCCCTGAATGGTGGTGAGGGAGGAAGTGTAAGGACAGGTGTAGCACTTGTTCCGCTTACAAGGATGTGCCAGGAGGGAGATCGTTGGGAAGGGATGAGGGGGTTGAATGGATAAGGGAGTCGCGTAGGGAGCGATCCCTGAGAAAACCAGAAAGGTGGGGGGAGGGAAAGGTGTGCTTGGTAGTGGGGTCCCGTTGGGGGTGGTGGAAGTTATGGAGAATTATACGTTGCACCCGGAGGCTGGTGGGGTGGTAGATGAGGACAAGGGGAACCCTATCCTGAGTGGGGCGGCGTGCAGATGGGGTGAGGGTGGATGTGCGTGAAATGGGAGAGATGCGTTTGAGAGCAGAGTTGATGGTGAAGGGAAGCCCCTTTGTTTAAAAAAGGAAGACATCTCCTTCGTCCTGGAATGAAAAGCCTCATCCTGAGAGCAGATGCGACAGAGACAGAGGAATTGCGAGAAGGGGATGGCATTTTTGCAACAGACAGGGTGGGAAGAGGATTCGTCCAGGTAGCTGTGAGAGTCCGTAAGCTTATAGTAGACCTCAGTAGATAAGCTGTCTTCAGAGAGAGAGAGAGAGAGAGAGAGAGAGAGAGAGACAGAAAGATCAAGAAAGGGGAGGGAGGCGTTGGAAATGGACCAGATAAATTTGAGGGCAGGGTGAAAGTTGGAGGCAAAGTTAATTAAGTCAAAGAGCTCAGCATGCATGCAGGAGGCAGCGCCAATGCAGTCGTCGATGTAGCGAAGGAAAAGAGGAGGACGGATACCCATATAGACTTGGAACATGGACTGTTCCACAAAGCCAACCAAAAGGCAGGCATAACTGGGACCCATACGTGTGCCCATGGCGACACCTTTGGTTTGGCGGTAGTGGGAGGAGCCAAAGGAGAAATTATTGAGATTAAGAACTAATTCCGCTAGACAGAGGAGAGTGGTGGTAGAGGGGAATTGGTTAGGTCTGGAATCCAAAAAGAAGTAGACAGCTTTGAGACCGTCCTGGTGGGGGATGGAGGTATATAGGGACTGGACGTCCATGGTGAGAATAAGGCGGTGGGGGCCAGGGAACTTAAAATCATTGAAAAAATTCAAAGTGTGAGAAGTGTCATGAACATAGATGGGAAGGGATTGAACAAGGGGGGGATAAGACAGTGTCAAGGTATGCAGAAATGAGTTCAGTGGGGCAGGTGCAAGCTGAGACAATGGGTCTACCTGGACAGGCAGGTTTGTGGATCTTGGGGAGGAGGTAAAAACGGGAAGTGCAGGGTGTAGGAACAATGAGGTTGGTGGCAGAGGATGGGAGATCCCCAGAGCTGATAAGCTTGATGATGGTGTGGGAGACAGTGACCTGGTGCATCTTAGTAGGGACATGATCGAGGGGTAAATAGGAGGTTATCAGTGAGTTGTCGCAGTGCCTCAGCAAGGTAGAGGTCAGTACACCAGACTACAACAGTGCCCTGTATGGGTCCCAGTTATGCCTGCCTTTTTGTTGGCTTTGTGGAACAGTCCATGTTCCAAGCCTATATGCGCATCCTTCCTCCTCTTTTCCTTCGCTACATCGATGACTGCTTTGGCGCTGCCTCCTGCACGCATGCTGAGCTCATTGACTTCATTAACTTTGCCTCCAACTTTCACCCTGCCCTCAAATTTACCTGGTCCATTTCCGACACCTCCCTCCCCTTTCTTGATCTTTCTGTCTCCATCTCTGGAGAGGGCTTATCTACTGATATCTACTATAAGCCTACTGACTCTCACAGCGACCTGGACTATTCTCCTTCCCACCATGTGTCATGGTCTGGATCAGTTTCCCTTCAAATTTATCTAGGTTGTGTTATGATCTGGACCATTGACACCTTGTTCCCCTTTAATTCCCTGTTTCATGTGTCCCTCAAGCTTGGCCATTAAGGTAATTTACTCTTGACCGAACCAGCAGTTTGTTCCCAGCTGGTGCTGCCTGAGATGTATGGGAGGATGGTGTTGAAGTCACTTCATGATGATTCTGGACATTTGGGGGTTGACGAGACCAATGGATTGCTCAGAGATCGGTTCTACTGGCCCCGAATGAAGCCAGAGGTCGAAGAGTACAGCAAGTTGTGCATTTGATGTATATGGAGGGCAATGCTGCCTATGAGGGCAGCTCCCTTCTCTCACTTGCAGAGTGCGAGGTCCCTTGAGCTCATGTGTATGGATTTCCTGTCAATAGAGCCAGATGCTAGCAACATGGCAAATGTCTTGGTTATTCTAGATCACTATACCAGATATATGCTAGCTTTCCTTACCAAAAATCAGAGGGCATCCACTGTGGCTAAAGTTATGGGAAAAATACATCATTCATATGGCCTTCCCAGGCAAATACATAGCAATCACGGATGGGATTTATAGACTAGGCTCAATCATGAGTTCCTGAGTATGCTTGGAGTTGAGAAGTCAAGGTCTACGTCTTATCACCCGTAGGGTGATCCCCAGCCCGAGAGGTTCAATCAGACCTTGCCAGATATGCTCAGAATCTTGGAGATCAGTAAAAAGAACAAATGGACTCAATGTATTGGACATCTGGTCCACTTAAGCAATTACACAGAGAATGAAACTACCAGGTACTCGCAGTATTATCAGATGTTTGGGTGCGAGGTGAGGCTGTCCATGGACCTCAGCTTTGGGATTGGTGGGGAAGATGTACATCAGAAGTATGTGTCTGATATGAGAAGGGAGCAGAAAAAGGCCGATGAGGTCCCAGGAAATGAGATATGATCAAAAGGTCAGCTTCTCACAATTAATGCCAGGAGACTGAGTCCTCAGAAAGAATTTGGGGCTACCTGGGAAGCATAAGCTGGCAGAGAACTGGGTAGCTACACCCTATGTAGTGGAGAGTCAGGTAGGTGAAACCAGAGGACAGGAATGGGCCTGTCAAGATTCTCTTCAGAACCACCTTCTACCTCTGGGACAAGAGGTACATGTTAACTCAGAGCCTGAGCTGGACCCTACACCTACTAGGGAGACATGGGGAACTGAAAGGCCAGCAGCGGAAAGGATTAGACTGTACCCCACCCCTGAATATGATATGGGCTCTAAGGATGAGGAAATGGGGGTGTGGTATATGTTGCCCTTCACAAACTCCCTAATAATTGATGAAGAGATTCCCAACCCTTCTCACACTTGAAGTGGGGAGAACTAGCAGTGGATAGGTAGGTTTGAGGTTAGAAAATAACGGAAAGCTGGACTCTAAACTATGGGGGTGAGCTCAAGGCCAAGTGACGAGGAGACCTGAGTTGTCAGGAGGCACCAATATTTGACAGGCGGGACTTCCCCAGGTGGACAGGAAAGAGCCCAGGGAGTGTTGAAGCTGAAGAAGTAGATAATGGGGTAAGGAGGTCCCAAAGAGTCAGGAATCCCCCAGACAGACTGGCCTATGTCATACCCAGAGAACAGAGTGTGGCACCTATCCCCTTGGTGAGCCACGCCACTGACATTTACACCTGGGTTGGAGTTTGTGCTTCATGTGAAGGGGTGACAAATTATCTCAACGTTATGAGGACATGACTATTTTGGTGGGGAGAGAGTGTAATGCCCTGGGAGCGGTCTTTCTGCAGAGGCAGTGTTTGGGTTATGCTGAGAGATGATGGATGCTTTAGTATGTCAGCTGGCTCTTTTGTTCAGTGTGAGATGAAGGTGCTGAAGAGAACCAGTTGTAGGATTGTATCGGTGGGGAGATGGAGCCTGGTCCTGAGATCGACAGGACTGGTGAAGTGAACTCCAACTGGTGCACATTTAACAGTTCAATTATAATGGGCCCTTTTTGTTTTTTCTTTCTTTTCTTCACTAACGCTTTAGTTAAGATTCATAAATACAATTCCTTTAATTGTATGCAGTGTTCTGTGTTGTTTCTTGACACTGAATTGTAACAAGTGTAAGTTACACAGCATCCATATGAATTGGGGTTTAGGGTGGGAGACTCATCTCAATCTCACCAGTTTGGCAAGACCTGAGGTTGTCTTCCCTAGACTTACGCAGCCAAGGAAACCAGTGGGGATTCATACATTTGTAATCCATTTACTCACTTTGTTGAGATCTGTTTTCACTTTGACATAAGTTTTTTTCTGTTGATCAGTGCTAAAAAAGCCAAATTAAAACTGAAAACTTCTGGGAGGGTGAATACTTTTTATAGGCACTGTACCTTGACATATTCTCCTTCTTACACAGCAAAGAAATAAAAGTGCCTAGTACTTCTCTCACTTCTGCCTCCCACTATAGCCAGATTTTGCTAAGTAAATGCATCGATCATTTTGCAATATACATGAGGCATCCTCAGTAATTACTTTCAAAAATGTGGAAATTCATATACTAATGATCTTCCCAAGTTGGAGCTAACTTCATTTCATACCGTAACATTGGATTGGCTTGATTGTCAGATATCATCACACCCTGGGGATGAAAGATCCCTTATCTAAACATATTAGAGGAGCAATCTAGTCTTGTTTCCTTACAAAACATGCTATTTGTATTGGGATCAAAATAAAACAGCACTATTGGAGCTGAAAGGACATTACAATATTTGCATTTTAATATCTGTAATTTGGCAGAATTGTACATGGTACAGTAAGAAAATAAAAAAATGAATGCCCCTAAAAATGTGATATTTAGCACAAAGTCCAACCCTAGCCTATTCAAATAAAGATTCCAAGCTTCTTCAAAGTCATAATTTATCTGCAGCCATTAGCTAAGGGAAACACATTCTTGCCTGACTTATACATTCACATCTGTGCATTGATCAACTGCTCTTTAGAACTTGTACTAACATAAGGAATTTGACATAATGAAGTTTTACATGTAGCTTAATGTTTCAGTTGTGATCTTTCACCAGAAGTGAACATGTTTTAGTGGATTTTCTAAAAAAGGCCCTTTCTCCTCCAGTAATAATTGACCTACCTATATCCAAAATCTTCTTTTAATTTCCAATCTCCAAAGTGCATGCATTTTTTTTCTTTTTTGTTGTAATCCCAAATATGACAAGTTCCTTGATAACCTTAACCTTGTCAGGATTTGGGCCTGAATGTTATCTGATTATTTGATAAAACTGTTAGAAATGAAACAAGGAATTGGGATGTACGGCTGGGTTTTTTGATTCTTCAGCACCAAAAAACGGCCTGTTTGCTCAATTCTTAACATCTATGCCCTTGTCATCCCACTCATCGTAAATGACAGTTTTCACAATTTGGAGAAAATGTCTGTAAACAAGCAATCACCCTTGACTCAGACCTACGGTTGTCATCTCAAATAGTTCTTCATTTATTTAGTTTGATGAAGGGGGTGTGAAATTATTTATAATAATTATATATATATATTTAAAATTATATGAAGATATATAAATATATATACAAATTATACATACATATGTGTGATGGTGTGTTTATATATAATAAATATCTAAAAAGTAAATGACATGAAGCAAGTTTTTGTTTCTAATATTGTACTATTATTAAAGTGAAGTTTTAAACCTTTTGTCCCCTGAGGCAGGCAGTGAAAGCTCCAGAAAGTAATACCCACCCACTTTTATGCTGGAATTTAATATGCAACTTTATATTGGAAAATAATCGCACTTGTCTACCAAAATTCACCGTGCAATATTTCTGTTTGTATGGATAATGCAATAATGGCACTGGGTGCTATTTATCACTTGCAAATTCTGAGGTTTTCAGGATTCTTTTTATTATTTTAATATATTTCTTAGGTATTAAATCAGAAAAATGATGAATTACACTTGTCTTGGTCGTGTAACTGTTTCCCCCGAAAATACAATACACATCCCTGTTCTGGCGGATTCTTTGACTGTTTATGATGTGTATGTTATTTCTCTCTGGGACATATTGTGAATGATTTTGAAATAATATTGCCAATGTAATTTTCATCACTGTCTTCAGGGTGAAGCACTGGTTATATGTACCGTTCAGCTTGCCCAACCATCAGTGTTGCCGGAGTAATTGTCCAATATTCCACAATTATGGGTACTTTCTAGTGGGAGAAAGAATGATAAATAGGAAAATGCACATGTCAGTTATCTGCCAATTATGGACAGTGTGTTCAGGAAAATGGAACAGTTTCCATTTCAGTCATACCTTCATATTCCCATGCCAACTACAGTACAGGCAGAATCCTACAAGTTTACTTTGCAAAGACACTTCATTCTATTAAATCTTTGCAGAATGCATTTAGATGGAAATTTTCCTCCAAATTCCCAGGGAAGGTCCAAGATGGATTTGATGCAGAAAGATCTGTACCAATTCCAGAGCTAGTACATTCCCAGGATTATTGCAAATAGAAGCTTTCTATCCTGACTTATTAATATTTTCAGTGCAAGCCTATTAGTATGAGTACAGCAGTGGTGCATCAGTTACCTGACTAGTAGTCTGAGTTCAAATACTAACGTGGCAGGTCATAGAGACATAAAACATTACAGCATAGAAGCAGCCCCTTTGGCTCACCTAGTCCATTCCAAACCATGAACCTGCCTAATCCCATTGACCTGCACCCAGATCATCACCTTCCCATCCATGTACCGATCTAAATCAAAATTGCATCCATCACTTCCACTAGCACCTTGTTCCACACTCTCACCATCCTGAGTGAAGACGATCCCCCTCATTGTTCACCTGAATGCATGACCTCCAGTCTCACCCATGCAATGGAAAAACCCTGCTCTATCTATACCCTTCATAACTTTGAACACCTCTATCAAATTTCCCCTCAGTCCTATACAGTCTAGGTAAGAGAGTCCTTAACTATTCAATTCTTCCCTATTACTCAGTAAATTACCCAGTAATTTTTTTCTCTGGACTTTTTCAAGATTGGGAGTGTAGTGGACTATCAAAGTGATAGTGCAGAAAGACAATCAAAGATTGCAGTGGAACCTGGACAAGCTGAAAAATGCAGATGGATTTTAATGCCGAAAAGTGTGAAGTGTTGAACATTGGACCAGGATAGTCTTACACAGTGAACATAGGGCACTGTGGAGTGTGGTCCATGTAAGTGCCATCACAGGTCAATAAGATCATAAACAAAAAAAACTTTTGGCACATTAGTTGAGTACAGGAATTGGGATGTTATGTTGAAATTGTATAAACATTTGGTGAAGCCTATTTTGACAGAACGTTGGAGAGGCTTTAGTCAGTGATTCTCTATTAAAGTCACCATGACAATGAAAGCAGTTTTCAGGGTGATGATGGTCTCATTCAGTTCTGTGAGAGCCAGGTCAGTATCAGCCGGCAGTGGAATATAGACAGCTGTGATAATAACAGCCGTGAATTCTCTAGGCAGCCAGACAGGTCTACACAGCAGCACAAGGTAATCCAGATCTGGGGAACAAAAGGATTTGAGGGCATGCACATTCCGGGGTCACACCAAGCATTATTTACCATGAAGCACACCCCACCTCCCTTACCCTTCCCAGAGAGGTTTTTAGACTTGTTCGCCCAGGAGGTTCAATGGCGTGATCCAGAATCTCCTCCATCAGCACAAAACACAAAATGTTACATTACTTTGTTTCCCACTGATAGGAAATTGTGGCTCTCAATTCACACAGCTTGTTGTCTAGGGTCTGAACGTTAGCCAGAAGTATGCTAGGGAGCGGTGGCTGAAAAACATTCTCTATTTAGTAAATTAGAGGGCGATGTGCAAGGGAAATTCTAGGCAATTTCTAGAGTAGGCTGCATGGTCAGCATAGCGTTGTGGGCTGTAAGGTGATGTAGATTTCTATGCACTATGTCCTATGATTAGCATCTTATCCTCACCAGGATGCTGGGCTTTCTTGCTTGCCTCTGGCACCAAGGTAGCGATGAGCCTCCCATGGATCCTGTAAGCAGGGTTCCCAGTGTAGAAAAGGCAACAGCTTGAATATCCTGGAAGTGGCAGGTACTCTGGACAAACGCGGATCCTGCCAGCTGGAGACAGAGAGTTTCTGGATAGTGAAGAGGATCTCCTGAAGCATGTTGTCATGTTTGCCAACAATTGCTCCCTGGTCGACTGTGTGGTTTGCAGACAATCATACTCTACTGGGTTCATGATGGCTCAATCGTGCTGTAATGAGAGGCCTATGCATGGGGGTGAATCCAAGTGCAGAGTAGGGGCTAGAATTAGCTCAGACCCAGACTGGAAATAAACAGGACAATATAAATGCAATCCAAAGGTGAAATCACAAACAGTAATACCAGAAATGAAACTCCTTCAATTGAGCTCTGAGTGCTCAGCACAAGGCCTTCAAGTACTGACTTTCCATAAAGGAATATGCAGGCAATAATTGTCAGTCTGAATCTTAAAGGGACAGTGGCAACAAACCATACCCCAGGGAATTGGAGCACCAAACTTTGGATGCCTGTTGCTTTTCAGACAGGTACTGGGTTCCATTCATCACTACAGTCTCAGAAATCTTAATGAGGATCACTATTGGGCGCTTTTCTGATATGGCTGATTTGGACATACCATAAGAGCAAAGACACAGGAGCAGAATTAGGCCATTCAGTCCATTGAGTCTGCTCTGCCGTTCCATCATGGCTGATCCCAGATCCAACTCAACCCCATACACCTGCCTTCTCACCATATCCTTTGATTCCCTGACCGATCAGAAAATGATAAACTTCTGCCTTAAATATACCCATGGACTTGGCCTCCACTGTAATCTGTGTCAGAGCATTCCACAAATTTACTGCTGTTCAGCTTAAAAAAAATCCTATTTACCTCTGTTATAAAGAGTTACCCCTCAATTTTGAGGCTGTGCCCTCTAGTTCTGAATTCCTCAACCATAGGAAAGCTCCTCTCCACATCCACCGTATCGGAAGGTTTCAATGAGATCCCCCCCACCTTTCTTCTAAATTCCTGTGAGTACAGGCCCAAAGCTGTCAAACCTTCCTCATATGTTAACCCCTTCATTCCCGGAATCATCCTCATGAACCTCCTCCGGAATCTCTCCAATGACAAAACATTCTTTCTGAGATACGGGGCCCAAAACTGTTGACAATACTTCATATCCAGCTAGACTAGTGTCTTATACAGCCTCAACATTAACTCCTTGCTTTTATATTTTATTCTCTTTGAAATAAATGCCAACATTGCACTTGCCTTCTTTACCACAAACTCAACCTATAAATTAACCTTCTGGGAGTCTTGCACGAGGACTCCTATTTTTCCTTTAACCAAAATGCATTATCATGCATTTCCCAAAACTGTATTCCATCTGCCACTTTTTTTTCCCATTCTTTCAATTTGGTTAAGTCCTTCTTTTATCGCAATGCTTCATCAGCACTACCTACCCCTCCACCTATCTCCATATCACCCACAAACTTTGCCACAAAGCCATCAATTCAATTACTGCATCTAAATCATTGACAAACAAGGTGTAAGGTAGCAGTCCCAATACTGACTACTGAGGAACACCACTAGTTACTGGCTACCAAACAGAAAAGATTCCTTTTATTCCCACTTGCTGTCAAAAAAATGACATCTCTGCATGAGTAGATTGATGGGTTTTGGGCTTCCCAACTATAGGTGTCCAGCCATCTGGGTCATTTGATTTACTGCTCATAGACAGCTCAAAAGCTCTGTCTGATTGTTACAGCAAATCTTGTTAACAAGATCTAACAAGATGGTTAGTAAGTGTGGAGCATCACTGGCAGGCAAGGAAAATGAAGGAGTCGCCATGATCTGGAATAAAGTTGTTTTTTTTTATTTTTATTATTTTTTTATGAGTTTCTACAATACAACTACAAAAAAATCCATCAATAAAATGGAGATTTATACAGAGCAAAACAAAAGTGTCTAATATATAATTCATAACAATAAGGAAAAATAAAATCGTATAAAGTTAGTGTCCTCCCCACTCTCCCACTACAGAACTCCAGGCCAACCATTTCAATGTATAAAAGAAAAGTTCATTGGAGTGTTTGACCCCACAGAGCTGTAAATATATATAAAAAGAGAAAATATAATGCCTACTACCAAAACTATAATGTAATTCACATAAAAAGCATAAAACTTACAGAAAAAATGCTGAAAGTGAGGGATTATAGTACAAAAAAAGAATAAACTTAATCTAAAGAGGAGTTATGAAAGTATTCAAGTATCCCCACACCTTATGAAACTTGATGTCCGAATTGAGAAGTGAATAATGAGTCTTTTCAAGATCTAAACAGGACATAATATCACTAAGCCATTGAGCATGAGTGGGTGGGGCAACATCAACACCTGAGAAGAACTAGCCATCTAGTCAAAAGAGAGGCAAAAGATAATGTTTGATATTTAGTCGGTCTCAAATGCATGTCTACTTTACCCAAGGTGCCAAAAAGAGCAATCAGAGGGTTATGTTCTAAGTAACAATTAAGAATATGGGATAAAGATAAAAAAACTTCCCTCCAGAATTTTTCTAGACAAGCCCTGTATATATGAATAAGAGAAGCCTCGCTCCCTTTATACTTGTCACAAATGGGACTAATTTCAGGATAAAACTGGTATAATTTAGTTTTAGACATATGAGCCCTATGTACAACCTTAAACTGCAAAAGGCAGCAGCAAGCACATAAAGAGGTTGAATTAACTGACTTAAGAATTGAATCCCAAACCGCATCAGATGAAGAAATATTTAAATCATGCTCCCAGGCAGTTCTAATTTTATCAAAGGGAGCACACCTCAAGATCACTAACTTATCACGAATAGTAGATATTAAACCTTTACCCAATGAAACAGGTCCACAACGTTTTTCTTGGGCATCTCAGGAAAATTTGATATTAAAGGGTTAATGAAATGTCTAATTTGAAGATATCTAAAGAAATGAGTATTAGGTAGGTTAAACTTTATAGACAGTTGTTGAAAAGTTACAAAACGTTATCTATGAAAAGATCTTCAAAGCGCCTAATGCCCTTTCTGTACAAATCATGAAATGTTGAGTCTTACATAGAAGTAGGAAAAGATAATTGTATACAATAGGACTAGAGAGAGAAAAACCATGAAGGCCATTATATTTTATGAACTTAGCCCATATTCTCAGAGTGTGTCTAATAAGAGGATTAACCATTAGTTGAGACAAGTGACAAGGAAGTGCAGATCCAAGAAGTGCAGAAATGGAGAGATCCTTACAAGAGGTCAACTCCATTGCCACCCATTTTAGGTAGTCAGACTGATCATGAAAGAAGGACCAAAAAGTAAGACAGCAAATATTGGCTGCCCAATAATATAAACAGAAGTCAGGCAAGACCATACCACCTTCCTTTTTAGATTTTTGAAGGTGAGCTTTATTAAGTCTGGAATGTTTGTCCCTCCATTGATAGGACGAAATAGTAGAATCTAACAAATCAAAAAAAGCTTTAGAAATAAAAATTGGTAAAGACTGAAATAAGTATAAAAATTTAGGAAGGATATACATTTTAATAACATTAAGTCAACCTACCAGAGACATGGACAAGGGTGACCACTGTGTCAAACTCTGTTTCGTAGAATTTAAAAGATTAGCAAAATTTTCTTGAAAAAGATTCTTGAAGTTCCTTGTTACTATAATACCAAGGTAAGTGAATTGATTATTAACTACTTTAAAAGGGAGGTCATGAAATACTAATGCTTGTGATTCTGTATTGATTGGGAAGATTTCACTCTCGTGTAAATTAAGTTTGTAACCAGAAAGCTGACTAAATTGATTAAGAAGTAAAAACATTGGGCATAAGGAAGTAGTCGGATTTGATATAAAAAGTAAAAGATCATCGGCATAAAGAGAAACTTGTGCTCAACACCTCCCCTCAAAATCCCCATCAGTTCAAAACACAATCGACAGTGGTTCTATAGCCAAATCAAAAAGTAAGGGACTTAAAGGGCATCCTTGTTGGGGCCACGTTTAAGGCTAAAAGACTGGGATTGCTGAGAGTTGGTCAAAACAAAAGCAGTGGGACATGAATATTACAATTTAATCCATGAAATAAAACTTCGTCCAAAAACAAATTTTTCTAAAACAACAAAAAGGTAATTCCACTCCATATGATTGAATGCTTTCTCTGCATCAAGAAAAAGGGGTCCCAATTGAAGGTGAATATATGATATTAAATAGACACTGTATATTGAAAAAGGAAGGCGATTTTTAATAAAACCAGTTTGATCTTTAGAAATAATAGAAGGTATAATATCTCTAATCTGTGAGCCAAAGCTTTAGTCAAAATTTTAGCATTGACATTTAAGAAATAAATCAACCTATACTGGGGGTCGGCAACCTGCGGCTCCGGAGCCGCATGCAGATCGTTCATCTCTGTGCTGTGGCTCCCTGTGGATTTGGAAAATAAATGGTCAGTATTTAATTAAAATGTATTTTATGTTAGTTTGTTAGTTTTTGAAATGTAATTCTAAATTTGATGATTATGGTGATCTTGTACAATCTAAATAAAACATTGTGGCAACCCATTTCCTGGCACATCTGAACCAGCTCACAATTAGCCAGCATTCAGGCTAAGGGAGAGAGCCTACGGGGGTTTGTGAGTGCGTGTCTTTTGGAGCATCCACGCCCATGGGGGGCGGGTTGAGGGAGGCTTAAAAGCAAGGCTGTTTAGTTCAAATAAAGTTATCTTTGACTGCAGTTTACTGACTGCGTGTAGCACACTGCTACAACGTGTTTTTATCGCTGGCTGTCCAGAGGGGAGGTGCTGAAACGCTTTGTCGTGTGTCTGGAAAAAGTGAAAACTTTCCTGGGCAGCAAAGGGCTCATCTTTCCTGAGCTGGAACAGCCAAAGTAGCTGGAAAATCTACACTTCATGGTAGACATGACAGCGCACCTGAACACGCTGAACACAGCTCTTCAGGGGAAAGGACGTACAGCCCTACACATGTTGGAGGATGTTTTGGCATTCGAGCGCAAGTTGACAGTGCTTGCCAGAGATTTACAGAAAGGCACATTGTCTCACTTCCCCAATTTGAGAGAGTTCAAACAAGGTCACGACATGATAAATTCGGAGTATTTACATTCTGCAATCATCGCAATGCAAACATCGTTTGGGAAACGCTTCTGTGAGCTCAGAGAGGAAAAAACTCATTATCCTTCCTGGTCACTCCCCTAAGCATCGATCCATCCCTATTGAATACGACTGCATTGGCAGGTGTGAGTCAACCTGATCTTGACATGGAACGGGACGACATAGCCGACAAAGTCATATGGGTGTCCAAGTTTAGACGCTTGACAGCAGACCTTGAAGATGTTGCCCTAGAAGGCCGTTCTTACTCAGAATCACAAATGGAGTGATATTGAAAACCTCCCCAAACCGGACAAACTTGTGTTCGAAACTTGGAATGTTATCCCCAATATTTATGTAAACATTAAAAAGTATGCGCTTGGAGTCCTGTTGATCTTTGTATCCACATATGTATGTGAGCAGGTGTTCTCCAACATGAACTTAATTAAAAACAAACATCGCGCACGCCTCACAGATGACAGCTTGCAATCCTGTGTAAAGATGAAGGTGATGTCATACAGCCCTGATGTGCAGACGCTTTGCGCTGAGGTCCAGGAGCAGAAATCCCATTAACCAAGTATGATAAGTATTTTAATTGCCTATTATTTTACATATATTCATATTTTTTCATTGTTCAGTGAAATAGTCCTTTTATTTTTCAGGTTGACAGCTGGCTGACGTTAATTTTGGTTTGCTGCTGGCGGAAAATTTAAGTTCGGCATTTTTCATAAATACAAGAAGGACTCAAATAGACATTGAGTATTTTACTTAAAAGTAACCTTCAACCCAACGTTTTTTCGGAGTTCAAATTGTTTTTGTTGCATGCAGAAATGTAATTTCGTTTTCTCTGCAGGAGTTCATCGATTTCATAAATCCAACACATTATAGTTTATTTATACATAGCATAAAGGCAAAAAAAAACATTGTATGCAGTGTTATTTCATTTTAAATGTCAAACGGGTTTTGTGGCTCCCAGTGTTTTCTTTTCTGTGGGAAACGGGTCCAAATGGCTCTTTCAGTGGTAAAGGTTGCTGACCCCTGACCTATACCATATAACCATATAACCAAATAACAATTACAGCACGGAAACAGGCCATCTCGGCCCTTCTAGTCTGTGCCAATGCTAAGACTCACCTAGTCCCACTGGCCTGCACTCAGCCCACACGCCTCCATTCATTTCCTATCCATATGCGTACCCAATTTTACTTTAAATGACAATACCAAACCTACCTCTGCCACTTCTACAGGAAAATTATTCCACACAGCTACCACTCTTTGAGTAAAGAAGATCCCCCTCATGTTACACTTAAACTTTTGTCTCCTAACTCTCAAATCATGTCCTCTTGTTTGAATCTCCCCTACTCTCAATGGAAAGACTATCCACGTCAACTCGATCTATCCCCCTCATTATTTTAAATACCTCTATCAAATCTCCCCTCAACCTTCTACGCTCCAAAGAATAAAGACCTAACTTGTTCAACCTTTCCCTGTAACTTAGGTGCTGAAACCCAGGTAACATTCTGGTAAATCTTCTCTGCACTCTCTCTATTTTGTTGATTTCTTTCCTATAATTCGCTGACAAGAACTGTACACAATACTCCAAATTCGACCTTAACAATGCCTTGTACAATTTTAACATTACATCCCAACTCCTATACACAATGCTCTGATTTATAAAGGCCAGCATACCAAAAGCTTTCTTCACCACCCTATCCACATGAGATTCCACCTTCAGGGAACTATGCACCAATATTCCTAGATCATTCTGTTCTACTGCATTCTTCAATGCCCTACCATTTACCATGTATGTCTTATTTGGATTATTCCTACCAAAATGTAACACCTCACACTTATCAGCATTAAATTCAATCTGCCATCACTCAGCGCACTCTTCTAACTGGCCTAAATCTCTCTGCAAGCTTTCAAAACCTTCTTCATTATCCACAACGCCACCTACCTTAGTATCACATGCATGCTTACTAATCCAATTTACCACCCCATCATCCAGATCATTAATGTATATAACAATAACATTGGACCCAATACAGATCCCTGAGGCACACCACTAGTCACCGGCCTCCAACCTGACAAACTGTTATCCACCACTGCTCTCTGGCATCTCCCATCCAGCCACTGTTTAATCCATTTAACTACTTCAATATTAATACCTAACAATTGAAACTTCCTAACTAATCTTCCATGTGGAACCTTGTCAAGGCCTTACTGAAGTCCATATAGACAACGTCCACTGCTTTACCCTCGTCAACTTTCCTCGTAACCTTTGTCAAACATGACCTTCCACACACAAATCCATGCTGACTATTCCTAATCAGACCCTGTCTATCCAGATAATTATATATACCATCTCTAAGAACACTTTCCATTAATTTACCCACCACTGACATCAAACTGACAGGCCTATAATTGCTAGGTTTACTCTTAGAATCCTTTTTAAACAATGGAACCACATGAGCGATATACCAATCCTCCGGCACCATCCCTGTTTCTAATGACATTTGAAATATTTCTATCAGAGCCCCTGCTAATTCTACACCAACTTCCCTCAAGGTCCTAGGGAATATCCTGTCAGGACCTGGAGATTTATCCACTTTTATATTCCTTAAAAACACCAGTACTTCCTCCTCTTTAATTGTCATAGTTTCCATAACTTCACTACTTGTTTCCCTTACCTTACACAATTCAATATCTTTCTCCTTAGTGAATACCGAAGAAAAGAAATTGATCAAAATCTTCCCCATCTCTTTTGGCTCCACACATAGTTGTCCATTCTGATTCTCTAAGGGGCCAATTTTATCCCTCACTATCCTTTTGCTATTAATATAACTGTTCGGATATATTTTCACCTTACTTGCCAAAGAAACCTCGTATCTTCTTTTAGCTTTTCAAATTTCTTTCTTAAGATTCTTTTTACATTCTTTATATTCCTCGAATACCTCATTTACTCCATGCTGCCTATGTTTATTGTAGATATCTCTCTTTTTCTGAACCAAGTTTCTAATATCCCTTGAAAACCATGGTGCTCTCAAACTTTTAACCTTTCCTTTCAACCTAACAGGAACATAAAGTTTCTGTACCCTCAAAATTTCACCTTTAAATGACCTTCATTTCTCTATTATATCCTTCCCTTAAAACAAATTGTCCCAATCCACTCCTTCTAAATCCTTTCGCATCTCCTCAAAGCTAGCCTTTCTCCAATCAAAAATCTCAACCCTGGGTCTAGTCCTATCCTTCTCCATAATTATATTGAAACTAATGGTATTGTGATCACTGCACCTGAAGTGCTCCCCAACACATACGTCGGTCACCTGCCCTATCTCATTCCCTAACAGGAGATCCAACACTGCCCCTTCTCTAGTCGGTACCTCTATTTATTGCTGCAAAAAACTACCCTGCACACATTTTACAAACTCCAAACCATCCAGCCCTTTTACAGAATGGGCTTCCCAGTCTATGTGTGGAAAATTAAAATCTCCCACGATCACAACCTTGTGCTTACTACAAATATCTGCTATCTCCTTATAAATTTGCTCCTCCAATTCTCACTCCCCATTAGGTGGTCTATAATGCACCCCTATAAGAGTTACTACACCTTTCCCATTCCTCAATTCCCTCAAATAGTCTCCCTAGATGAGCCGTCTAATCTATCCTGCTAAAGCACTGCTGTAATATTTTCTCGGACAAGCAATGCAACACCTCCTCCTCTTGCCCTTCCGTTTCTATCACACCTGAAGCAACAAAATCCAGGAATATTTAGTTGCCAATCACACCCCTCCTGCAACCATGTTTGACTAATAGCTGCAACATCATTTTTCCAGGTATCAATCCATGCTCTAAGCTCATCCACCTTTCTTAAAATTCTCCTAGCATTAAAGTAGATGCATTTAAGAAACTCTCCACCTCTTCCTCTCTGTTTATCCCTAACAATGTTATCAACTTTATTATATTTTTATTCCTTCTCCACCACATCTTCGGTCTGAGCGCTCCCCTTCTCTATCACCTGCCTATCCTCCCTCACACACTGTCTACTAGCTTTCTCTATTTGTGAACTAACCTCCTCTCTCCTAGTCTCTTCAATTTGATTCCCACCTCCCCCTCCAACCATTCTAGTTTAAAGTCTCTCCAGTAGCCTTAGCAAATCTCCCCATCAGGATATTGGTACCCCTGGGGTTCAAGTGCAGCCCATCCTTTTTGTACAAAGAGCACTGTGTTGGATCTTTACTGTTTTTGGCTAAAAGAATGATACTTGCCTCATTAAATGATGCTGGCAATTTACCATGTTTAAACAAATCAGATAGAACTAAGAATAGTTGAGACAAAAGCAGTGAGGAAAATGATATTTAAAATTCTGCAGAAAACCCTTCAGGTCCAGGAGATTTACCTGACTGCAGTGCAGAAATAGCAGAGGATATTTCCTTAAGTAATAATGGCTCATTGAGTTTTTCTTTGAGATCGGAAGAAAGCGAAGGAATATTTAAACTGTTTAAAAAATGCTCAGCAGAGATATTATCATTTAAAGATTCAGAGGTATAAAATCAAGAATAATAATTCTTATAATAATAATAAAAATAAACATCCTCATTTAAATAAAGTTCATCTTTAAAAATCTAAAAAGTCTGGAGATTTAGCCTTACCTAATTTTAGGTTTTATTACTGGGAAGTTAATATCCAATATCTTACATTTTGGCTATATTATGTTAATTGTGTAGATTGTCCGGTATGGGTTTCTTTAGAAGCTAACTCTGTTACTAGATGTAATTTTTAGTTTGACTCTTTTTCATAATGGTTCAATATCTAATATTTATGGTATGATACTGGAGATGATGAATGCTCCTTTAGACAAAATTAAGAATCTCTGGGAACAAGATTTACAGACATCAATATTTGAGGAAACTTGGAATGAAATTTTTAAACTGGTTAATACTTCATCGCTATGTGCTCGTCATTCCCTCATACAACTTAAGGTGGTGCATAGACCTTATATGACTAAGGATAACCTATCTCGTTTTTATTCGGATATACCTCCCTACTGTGACAGATATAATAATGGAGAAGCTTCATTAATTCATATGTTTTGGACTTGTCTAAATCTTGAAAAATATTGGAAAGAAGTTTTTCAAACTTTTTCCTTATTTTTTAAAGTCAATTTTAAGCCTAACTCTCTGACGACCCAATTCAGTATTGTTGCAGGACAAGATATTAAGCTGAAGGCATCTGATTTACATGCTTTGGCCTTTAGCTCTTTAGCTAGGAGGATGCTTTTGTTTAAATGGAAAGATGTTTTTCCTCCTACTCATGCTCAATGGTTATGTGACTTTATGTTCAGATTTAGAGAAGATTCCTTGTTCAATTTCTGAATCTCATCAAGACTTTCAAACATTATGGGGACCTTCTGAATTATTTTCAAAACCTTCAATTTGCTGTTTAAACTCAGATGTTGGCTATTATTAATTTTTATTATATGAGAAGGTATTTTACCTTCTTTTCTCCTTAATGAACAGCTTCGGTCTTGATAGGGGTTACATTCTTTTTTTTGTAATAAATTATAGTTCAATATAACTATTAATTAACTTACATGAATACGGGGTAATGAGGTTGTTATTATGGACAGATATAATGTAATTGGTAGTTTTTAACATCTTTTTTGACCTTTTATTTACACTTTATTGTACTCTGTATTTTTCTATGTTGAAACTAATAAAAATATTGGAAAAGAAAAGATTCAGGGGAGAAGATTTAGGACAGAGATGAGGAGAAACTGTTTTTCCCAGGGAGTGGTGAATCTGTGGAATTCTCTGCCCAGGGAAGCAGTTGAGACTACTTCACTAAATATATTTAAGAAACAGTTAGATAGCTTTTTACATGGTAAGGGAATTAAGGGTTATGGGGAAAAGGCAGGTAGATGGAGCTGAGTTTACGGACATATCAGCCATGATCTTATTGAATGATGAGGCAGGCTCGATGGGCCAGATGGCCTACTCCTGCTCCTATTTCTTATGTTCTTATGTAAGCTGAGTCAAGGGTTGTCTTTATTCACAGAATTTTTTTCTGTAATTGGTATGCTGTGAAGATCATGTCTGTACTACCTCCAGATGTTTTGAAACCACAATGATTCAGGAAGCACTTGTTCAGATAGTGGAAGGAGTTGGTTGACAAGGAGTTGTCCAAGTACTCTGTCTGTTGTTGACAGAAGGCAATACCTCTGTAATTTCCACTACCTGCCCTGTCTCCCTTCTTGAATATAGTCAGTATTAGAGTATCACTGAGTTCTGAGAGCAGTTGTTCCTTCTCCCAGACCTTCAGAAACAGGGCATGTATGTGGTGCAGGCGTACTGGTCCACCTTCCTTGAAGATCTCTGTTAGGATCCTGTCAGGATCAGTGGCTTGTCACTCTTAATGGCAACATGGACCTCTTTCATACTGGAAGGATCCTCGTGTCTTCTCTCACAGGTCTCTGGAGGGTTTCGTTAATTACCTCTGGTTGAGCAGTTCTGTTGCAGTAAGAAGTTCTTGAAAGTGCTCTCTCCATCAATCATAGATATTATAGAAACATTTCCTTGAAGTACTTCTCATGCTTTGAGTGCAAGAGATTTAATTCCCCAGTCACTTGGATAATAGACTGCTTTGGTGGCACTGAATGTTATGAGAATCTGACAATCCCTAGATTTCCAGAGCTTTCTCAATCCACCAAGAATACTTCAGTTCTCACACCCTACTTTGAACATTTGCTTTGACTTTGAAGTAAGGTTCTCTTTAGGCCTTGCTGTCTATGTCATTCTGCCAAGTACAAAAGGGTTCCATTTTTGTAGACAGAAATTATTGAAGATGGTAGTTTTAAGCAAACCCCAATGTTTTTCAATATCCTCAGGATAATTCCTTTCCAGAAGAAGATATAACCACCATTCTCCTTCAATTGTCCTTCATCCAGTAAGATGGCCTTGTATTCAATCACAGCAGCTTCTATGGGGTCAACAAAAGGTGCTATTGTTCTTTTTTAACATATTTGTTATGATCACAAGATCCTTCTAGACATTAAGAACATAAAATACTGCAAGTCTTCCCCATCAGTGAGTTGCTCATTGGGGAAGAAAATGAAGGACCTGCACATTGTGCTGTGACTGTGTTAAAGGAAACGTACAGTCTAATAGCAAATGACTGTCTCGGTCACTTTTCTTGTGATTGCAAGACCCTTTTGGACATCGTTAATGTGGAATGCTGCAAGTTCTAGGTTTATCGGTGGCAAGCAGGGAGGTGGATGGTCTTGGTGGTAGCATGGCTAAGGCCTCAAAACTGCGGTGTTGGTTGTTTACATATGTCAGGAGAGCCAGTCAGCTCTACCTGCGGCAGTGTGATGCAATATCCAGGCTGGAGTTAGGGTTTTTCCCCAATATTCACCTGGCAGAAGACAAACTGTATTGTGGTTGACTGAAGATTTCTGTGCCATTCAAGGCTTGGGTCTGGGCTATTTATTTTGCTTGGCTGTATCTTACTGATCTCTTTATATACTTGCTATCTGGTTTGTGCCATGTGTGCTGTATAGCTGTAGGTACTTTGTTTTGCACCTGGCCCTGGAGTAACACTGTGTCAGTTGGTTGTATTCAAGGGCTGTATGTATAGTTGAATGACAATTAAATCTGGATTTAGTTGTTCTGCCAGACAGTTTTCAGAATGAGAGGTTAGGTCAGTCTGTCATCTCCTTAGTTCTCTGGTGATGATATCACGAGTTGCACTGTGTATCAGAGTGTACTCATCCCACGCTCCAAAGTGCTTGCTTCTTTGTTTTTGATGCATATAATGACCCCTTTGGACACAGGAATCCAGTGGTTTCAAGGCAGGCTACTTTTAGAGCATCTGTTCTAGCCCCTTCACTGAGTAATGTAAGCAGAGTGGATACTAAACAGGGTACACAGCTGCCAAAGGGCACTTTCTGCCTCAGTCCAGGAACCAAACACCAATGTGCCAACCTGCATATAGGGGCTTTCCAATCTCATGGTCCTACCCCCTTTTCCACTCAATGATCTCCATGGGATTTAATCCAGGATATTAGGATGGATTTCCTTGATAAAGAATGCCTGTGTGTGACTTCGTTTAACACAGGGAGCTGATGCACGGGCAGCCTCCACACAGTCCTTGATAAATCGGGGTCAGGGTCCAGTGGCACTCAGCACAAGTTCTCAGCTCCACTGCTGATATCTTGGTTGGATCATTCTTAGTCTAGAACTTCTCCTTAACCTTACTGCCATGCGTGACTCAGAAAATGCCAATGCAAAAGGAGGCAAATAAAAAATAATACTGAGACCATATGTTGTAAAGATTCCTTGAAAGTGAGTCTGTAAATCATAGTATCAGTTCTGTAGTGGTGATTAAAGTTATATAAGCCGGTTCAGGAGTCTGATGGTTATAGGGCAATAACTTTTCCTGAACCTGGTGGTGTGGGACACAAGGCACAAGTACCTCCTACCCACCAGTTATAGTGAGAAGAGGGAATGGGAGTCTTCAATGATGGATGGTGCTTTCTTGTTGCAGCACTTCATGTACAAACGTATTATAATGTATTAAATTGTCTCAAGCTGGTCCAGGTAGGGCAAGAGCTCCTGATCGTGCTGGACATTGACATACCTCAACTGCCTAATATCTATGCTTCTTTTATGTGTATTTCAACATGGAGAATCCTTGATTCATTAGTTCAGGTAGGGCAATCAGTAGTAATGAGCTAGACATTTACTTGCCCCTGTTTGACCTGGTGCCACAAGATTATATGAGGGCTGGAGTCCATGTTGTGTACTCCAATGTCTATTCTTTTTTATAACTTGTAACATTTATCAGGTGGGTCTATCCATTGTTGACACAAGATGAGCCCAGGGAATGTGATGAAGGAGCCTGACATATTTTATTTAAAATACTTATAATTTTTTGAGTATGACTGTGTTAGACTTTTGCTTGACTAGTCTGTTAATTCAACTGACAGTCTCCTGAATCTTGTGAAAAGTTGTGTCAGGACTCGAACAACTGAGAAGCACGCTAGAGTCAACCGCATAAAGTGGGTCTGAAGAAACATGCAACCTACTGTTTAATATTTGTAGTTTACCTCCACAGAAGGATATTAAAGAGGTAGCAGAGTGCAGATCTAATGATAATATTTGATGTGCAACAGAAGCTGAACAAATGGTACTAAACGTGATGTGCCCAGTTCGATTTTGCAGTGTTGCAGTTCCAGCAAGAGTCCAATCTGCTCCTGGTTAACTCTGTTTTGGATCTGCATTTAATGTTATGCAATCTAAAGTAGTACACACAAAGCACTGGAGGAACTCTGCAGCTCAGCAACATTCATGAAAAAGAATAGATAGTTAACATTTTGGGCAAAGACGCTTCTTCAGGACTGAGGCGGAGGATAAAATATTGGAGAGTTAGTTTAATTTTTAGGCAAGAGTAGTATCATAGAGATACCGACAGCCAAGCAGGTTACAGCTCTGGGAAATTCAGCCTCCTTCATTGTCAATCGACGACCATAAGAAAGCAAAAGAGCAATGAGAAAAGCAGCCAAAACACTCTGAACCCAGGAAGTCTGCTTCCTCAGTCTACAGGAGGCCACATCCATCAACAATTCACAATGCAACTTGTTGAGGTGCAGAAGCTGCCTCAAGTAATATAATCAAGCCTCACATTATAACAATGGATGCAGCAGTAGCATGGCTGTCAGCCAGATGCTATTACAGCTTGGGCTAATAGCCCGATAATTCTGAATTCAAATCCAGCGCAATCTGTGCGTCCTCCCTGTGGAATGCGTGGCTTTTTCCTAGATGCTCTGGTTTCCTTCTAGATTCCAAAGATGTACCAGGTAGGTTAATTGGTCATTGTAAACTATCCTGTGATATGGTTGGGGTTAATCAGATTTGGCAGGGCGTGGCTCAAAGGACAGATGTATTGCCAAATAAATAAATAAACAATATTACTCAGAAAATAAGTGTAACGTGGATGACAGAACCAAAATGCAATTCATCATCAATCTCCTAAATAGACTCAAGTTCTTTATTATGCTATTATGCAAGGCTTATCACCCTATTATTCAGAATCAGGTTTATTATCACTGGCATGTGTCGTGAAATGTGTTAAATTAGCAGCAACAATTCAATGCAATACATAATATAGAAGAAAAAAATAAAATAATAATAATTATAAATAAATAAGTAAATCAATTACAGTATACGTGTATTGAACAGATCAGAAATTATGCATAAACAGAAATAATATATATTAAAAAAGTAAGGTAGTGTTCAAGGATTCAATGTCCATTTAGGAAATTGGATGGCAGAGGGGAAGAAGCTGTTCCTGAATCGCTGAGTGCGTGCCTTCAGGTTTCTGTTCTCCTACCTGATGGTAACAGTGAGAAAAGGGCATGCCCTGGGTGCTGGATGTCCTTAATAATGGACGTCGTCTTTCTGAGTCACCAATCCCTAAAGATGCCCTGGGTACTTTGTAGGCAGGTAACCAAGATGGAGTCGATTAAATTTACAACCCTCTGCAGCTTCTTTCGGACCTGTACAGTAGCATTCCACTGTCCCATACCAGACAGTGATGCAGCCCATCAGAATGCTCTCCACGGTACATCTATAGAAGTTTTTGAGTGTATTTGTTGACATACCAAATCTCTTCAAACACCTATTGATGTATAGTCATAGTCTTGATTTTTTTATAACTGTATCGATATGTTGGGACCAGGTTAGGTCCTCAGAGATCTTGACACCCAGGAACCTGAATCTGCTCACTCTCTCCACTTCTGATCCCTCCATGAGGATTGGTATGTGTCCCTTCGTCCTACCATTTCTGAAGACCACTATCAGCTCTTTTGTCTTACTGACGTCGCGCGCCAGGTTGTTGCTGCGACACTACTGCATTAGTTGGCATATCCCACTCCTGTACGCCCTCTCATCTCCATCTGAGATTCTATCAACAATGGTTGTATCATCAGCAAGTTTATAGATAGTATTTGACCTATGCCTAGCCACACAGTCATGTGTATAGAGAGAGTAGAGCAGTGGGTTAAGCATACACCCCTGAGGTAGACCAGTGTTGATCGTCAATGAGGAGGATATGTTATCACCAATCCACACAGGCTGTGGTCTTCTGGTTAGGAAGTCAAGGATCCAATTACAGAGGGAGGTACAGAGGCCCAGGTTCTGTAACTTCTCAGTCAGGATTGTGGGAATGATGGTGATAAATGCTGAGCTATTGTCGATGAACAGCATCCTGACATCGGTGTTTGTGTTCTCCAGGTGGTCTGAAGCTGTGCAAAGAGCCATTGAGATTGCATCTGCCTATTGTGGCAATAGGCAAATTGCAATGGGTCCAGGGCCTTGCTGAGGCAGGAGTTCAGTCTAGTCATGACCAATCTATCAAAGCATTTCATCACTGTCAATGTGAGTGCTACTGGGTGATAGTCATTAAGGCAGCTCACATTATTCTTTTTAGGCACTGGTATAATTGTTGCTTTTTTGAAGCAAGTGGGAACTTCTTCCTGTAGCAGTGAGAGGTTGAAAATGTCTTTGAATACTCCCGCCAGTTGGTTGGCACGGGTTTTCAGAGCCTTACCAGGTACTCCATTGGGACCTTCCACCTTGCGAGGGTTCACTCTCTTTAAAGACAGCCTAACATCGGCCTCTGAGACAGAGATCACAGGGTCACTGGGTGCAGCAGGGATCTTCACAGCTGTAGTGGGCATGAAAGGCGTTGAGTTCATCTGGGAGTGAAGCATTGCTGCCGTTCATGCTATTGGGTTTCACTATGCGGAAGTAATGCCTTTCAGACCCTGCCAGAGTTGTCATACATCCGACCTCATTCAAAATTATCCATTTGCCCTTGAAATATCCCTCTGCAAATCATACCTGGTTTTCTAGTACAGACCTGGGTCACCAGACTTGAATGCCACAGATCTAGACTTCAGCAGATGCCATACCTCCCAGTTCATCCACAGCTTGTAGTTTGGGAATGTACAGTAAGTCTTTGTAGGCACACACTCATCCACACAGGTTTTCAGGAAGTCGGTAACAACTGCAGCATTCTCATCCAGATTTGAAAATGAATCCCTGAATACAGTCCAGTCCACCTACTCAAAGCAATCCTGTAAGCGCTCCTGTGCTTCCCTTGTCCATACCCTCTTGAAATTGCCACTCAAATTAACTTTTCAAGATGTGGGACAGAACCTGCTCTATATAAACCAGTTCCTTTACTGGCACTGAGGCATTAATGACAAATGACATCATCATTTCAACTTTTCTCTCATTAGTAGCCCATCATACTGCCTTGGACATACATCACTGGGGCAAAATCCACAGATCTATTCCAACTGATCATGAAAATCCAAATCACCTTCTCAACTTGAGGCAAGTTGCAGCATGCAAAATGGAATGACATTACAAATGATACACTTCTTCAGAATCACTGTGTCAAAATTCAGGTCATGGAATAAATTAATGTCATCTGTTAATCTTTTGAAATAAAGATGTGTTGACTCTGCTGTGATTTTCCAAACAGAAGAATCATGAAGTCAGGTGTAAAATTCTATGACACCACTTTCATTTGTTGATGCGATTTAGGAAATTTGATACCAACTATATACATAATCAGCTTTGTATGATGCTTATGTCATTTAACTTTCAACCCGAAATGTCAACAATATTCTTTTCCATAGATGCTGCTCGGCCTGCTGAGTTCCTCCAGCATTTTGTGTGTGTCGGCTTGGATTTCCAATATCTGCAGATATTCTCATGTTAGTCATTGGATTCTTACAACTTACCTTGCTAGAATAAGCATCTTGATGAGCAAGGCTTTGTGTTCAGGATCCAATCACAACTATTAACAGAAGAATTCAGTGGAAAATCAGAAATATATGCAACCACATCTTAAGTTTATTTGTAGGTATTCATACACTATTCAAACTACCAAGCTGATAGTTTTTGTTGGCTTTTATAGTTTAAAGGGGATTTAAGCCAGTGTAGACATGTTCTGATTATAGTCTTAACATTTCTGTTACATATACCATTTTGAAGAAGCTGGTGAAGATCGATACAGTGCAACTCACAGTGCAGAATCATACAGAAAGTTCCTTGGAAATGTTTTTTTTTGTCACAGGGCCATTTCAATGGAACTTATTTAACTATTCCACACCTGTCATTTTGTCATGAAAATTAAATTATCACAAATATGTCTGTCACTTTTGTATTAGATTGACTCTGGCTTTGGAAGTATAGCCAGATTGTACTTCCAGTTTCTTGAGTTCCACTGTTCCACTGTCATTTGAAATCTTGAAATCTCAACTATGCTCTTTAAAGGTTTTAGAGTATAAATCAAAGAGTCCTAATGATCAAAAACAGGTTGATCACTGACATATGCTATGAACTCTGTTGCTTTGTGGCAGCAGTACACTGCAAACTCATAAAATTATTATGAATTTCAAAGTAAGTTTATCAAAGTACAAATATTGCAAAAGAGGAATAGTGAAGTGGTGTTCATGAACTGAGAAACTAAAGCCATTGGTCATATTCGACGTTGCGTCTTTGGTTAATTTTGTGCCCATAGGTTTAGAAAAAAAGTCAACACACATTCCAGCATCACTGTGATCAAGACACAGGCATAATAGTTATTTACGTGAAGTACATGAGAATTTATTTCAATGGTTTTAGGAAACAAGATCCCCTTAGTATTGATACAGGTATAAGTAACGACTAATTATCTATTCCTATGTTTCTACTTCGGATGTTCAGTGTGAAGTCTTCCCTTTCTTGGGCAGGGATGAACATTCCCACCTTGGTGAAGCTGTCCTGAGATGTTGCACAACCTTCTACAATGTCCTGATTCACCTGCTTCTTGTAGACTTGGATAAGTTGGAAGGCTTTAGCTATCTATTTTGAAAGTTGACTATTTATCACTGAAGTTTGCATCAGGCTTCTATATGGAAAATGTTTTGGCTAAGGACTTTTATAGCATTTTTTTTTAACATGGTCTATTTGATTCTTCTTAAAATTAAATTTTTGAGTGTTTGCTGAAAATGAAACCATGCTAAAATATTTTATATATTATTTTGTTAGAATTTCCTAAAATGCAAATTTTGCAATTGAATAAACTCTATCTCACTAAACGCTATGGTTTATTCCCTCACCTATCAATTATTGGCTGTAAACAACTGTTATTAAGTAAGCTGAGAGATACATCAATGAGACTTCTACGAAAGTCACATGCAAGGTACAGGTTTCAGAAAGACTGGTGACAATAAGGAAAAGTAAATGGAGTAAGCAGTCTGTGCAGTCTTCCCTGCAGCCATTCCCCTCACAAACAGGAACACTTCTTTGGATACTGTTGAGGGGAATGTTCCTCCATGGGCTAGCAGCAGTAGTCATATCTCTGGTACGTGACCAGCTCTAAGGCTTAGGGAGAAGGGATGCATTCAGGCAGAAGATGGTGATTGGAGAATTGATAGTGAGTGGGACAGATAGGAAATTCTATAGCTACAGAAGAGACACCAGGATGGTACATTTCCTCCCAGGTGCCTGGGTTAAGGATGTCTCTGAGTGGCTGCAAAAAATTCTCGAGAGGGAGGGCAAACAGTCAGAGGACTTTGTACATGTGGTACAAATGAGGTAGGTTGAACAAGGGATGAGATCCTACAGAATGTGTATGGGGAGTGACATAAGAAATTAAAATGAGTATCTCAAGGTTAGTGATCTCTGAGCCCAAATATAAAATAATAGGCCAGGTGAGTGTGTGACTGAGGAGCTGGTGCTGGAGCAGGAACAGGAATTCAGATTCCTGGATCATTGGGATTTCAGTGGCAACCTGTAAAAGAGGAACAGATTGTACTTACACTGAATGGGGAGCAATATCCTAACGGAAAAAGTTGCTTTGCCCACTGGGGAGTGTTACAAGGCATTTCTAGCTGTGAGATCAACAGATTCATCATTACTTTGAAGGAATAATTGGTTCAGGGAAGTCTCTCCTTAATGACTGTATAAATCACATGGACTTTTGAATTTATCACTTTAAGCCTGTGCTTGGATGAGAACTTGTTAAGAACAGTTTCTACGTTTGACTGTTAGGGTTAGGGCTATTGCCGCCTAACTGTTAACTTCTGGTTGTTAGTTGTTTGTTTACTTTTCTAAGTTTGAGCAGAGGTTAATAAATCTCCAGATTTGTTTTAAACCCTGTCTCAGTTTCATATTCATTGCTGTTGCATTCGTAACAAAAGTGGGGGCTCGTCCAAATTTGAACCCATTTTGAGCTTAATTGCTTGTTTAATTATCAGTCTAATTTGGAAAAGGAGATACTCGATTCCTTTCGTTTGATTGTTTTGTGGGTGGAATTCAGCAGCAATGACTATTTATTTTTCCCTTACACTTCAGTATCAGAGAGTGAAGGCATTATTCCGATTTCAGGGGATTGGATAAAGTTAATGTTGTTCAGCAATTTGGGGAATGATAGACCTTTGTGACTTTGTTCAGGAATTATAGCATGCATATTTGAGTTAAACCCCTGCAAGGTTGGGAAGGTTTGTGCAGTGACCACTCTCCAGTCAAAAGATCAGTCCCAGCTATTTCCTCGTGATTTCTTCGAACAAGGCATCTCCTGGTTGTTGGATCGGCAGATTCGTCATTACTTCAAAGGAATCGTTGTTTCGAGGAAGTCTCTCCTTAAAGACTGTATAAATCACATGGACTTTTGAATTTATCACTTTAAGTCTGTTCTTGGATGAGAACTCGTTAAGAACGACTTCTACGTTTGACTGTTTGTTAGATATTGCCACCTAACGGTTAACTTCTGGTTAAGTTAGTCGTTTGTTTACTTTTCTAAGTTTAAGTAGAAGTTATTAAATCTTGGGATTTGTTTTAAACCCTGCCTTAGTTTCATATACATTGCTGTTGCATTCATAACAGGAGGAATTAAAGTAGCAACCAACGAGTGTGAACCACACAATCAGGGTAACCATGTTTACAATAAAAGAGCAGACACTTTACATTGAATCCATATTCAATAACCACTTTATTAGGTACATCTGTACACCTGCTCATGAATGCAAATATCTAATCAGCCAATCATGTGGCTGCAACTCAATGCATAAGAACTTGCAGGCATGGCTCTTTCCCAGAGCTGAAATGGCTAGCATGAGGGGGCACAGCTTTAGGTACTTGGAAGTAGGTACAGAGGAGATGTCAGGGGTAAGTTTTTTATGCAGAGAGTAGTGAGGGCATGGAATGGGCTGCTGGCAATGGTGATGGAGGCAGATACGATAGGGTCTTTTATGAGACTCCTGGACAGGTACATGGAGCTCAGGAAAATAGAGGGCTATGGGTAACCCTGGGTAATTTCCATAGTAAGGACATGTTCAGCACAGCTTTGTGGGCTGAAGGGCCTGTATTATGCTGTAGGCTTTTTATGTTTTTATGGTCAAGGGGTTCAGTTGTTGTTCAGACCAAATATTCGAATGGGGAAGAAATCTGATCTAAGTGACCTTGACCATGGAGTTATTGTTAGTGCCAGAGTGGTTTGAATATCTGGAAAATGCTTATCCCCTGGTGTTTTCACAAACAACAGTCTCTAGAGTTCACAGGGAATGGTGCAAAAAACAAAAAAAAATCCAGTGAGTTCTGTAGATGAAAGCATCTTGTCAATGAGAAAGGTCAGAGGAGAAATAGCCAGACTGGTTCAAACTGACAAGCATCAGGAACTCAAATTGCCACACGTAACAACAGTGGTGTGCAGAAGAGCATCTCTGAATACATAACATTTCAAACTTTGAAGTTGGATGGGCTACAGCAGCAGAAGTCCATGAACATACACTCAGTTATAAGGAAGTATCTAATAAAGTGGCTACTGAGTGTAGTTTAATGGAGGTAGCTTTCCAGGTAAGGCAGACAGTCTGAGGACATGGATTGCCTCTGCAGACTGGGATCTTGTGGCTATAACAGAAGTATAGTTGTGAGAACGGGAGGAATGTTAGCTCATTGTTCGGGTCACTGATATTTTAGGTGTGACATTAGAACAGTTAAGAGTGGAGAGGGTGTTACTTTTTTGATAAAGAGGACATAACACTAATGCTTAGTGAGGATATTCTTGAGGGATCATCCAACAAGGCCATTTGGGTAGAACTTGGAGATAAGTAGTTGGTCACATTCATAAGGGGGTGTTATAGACATTAGACAGCAGGAACTGAAGGAAATGTGTCAAGAAATTGCATGCAGTTGTGAGAATAGCAGGATAGTGCTCAGCATTAACTAGACCAACCAGAGTGCAATGGCCTGGATGGGGTGGACTTTCTGTAGTGCATCCAAGACTGCTTCCTCATGCAATGTATAAAGCAACTTGCTCAGTAAGGAGTACTGGACCTCCTCTTAGGGAACATGTCAGACCAAGTAACTGATGTGGCAATTGGGGAGCACTCTGGGTCCAGTGAACACAACTATATTAATTTCAAAATATTTATGAAAAAAAGGTAGTTTCAGTCCTGAGGTTAAAGTACTAAAATGTAACACAGCCAACTCTGAGGGTATTAGGCAGGGACTAGCTAGGGTTGACTCTGTTTAAAACCAAAAGAATAATTGATAGGTGGTTGACTTTTAGAAGAGTTGTATCAAGTCTGGAAGGATGGCACAACCCTGTAAGAGTGAAGGATAGACAATACCTGGTTCAGGAACCCTGCTTGACAAGAGATATTGAAGCTCTGGCAAAGATAAAGCAGGAAGTGTATACTGTGTTTAGGAAGTTGAGTACTAATATAAAAAGTTTAAAACTATTCTTAAAAGGAAAATCAGGAGAGCAAAAAGAGGGTATGAAATAGTTAAGGCAGACAGGGTTAAAGATAATCCCAAAAGGTTGTATTAGCTGGAGTCTAGGGAGGGTCTAGGTCCTCTTAAAGACCATCATGGATACCTATGTGTGGAGCCACAGGAGATAACTGAGCTTTTAATGTCTTGAGGGTAACAAGTAGTGAAGTTTGGGATCATATGCATATTTCAGGAAGGAGGAACTTGCTGCATGGGCAGCTGCTGATCTTCCATACAACCTTGCCCAGGCCTGTGCCCTGGAAACCATTCCAGGTGCAGATCCATGGTCTCGCAAGACTAGCGGATGCAACCACATGGGAAGGAAGTAATCCCATTGTGCATCTCATAGTAACAATGGGGAAAGGGATATTGTGGAATCAAAGTGATTTGCCCACCAATACTGAAACTTATGGATGAACTGGGATCCAGCCAGACAGTACAGAGTAGAAGGTATGAAAGATGGCAGCTTCACTCTGTAGTTTTGGTCACTTATAAAAAAAGATGTGATTAATCTGGAAATATTTTGAGATGTTGCCAGGCCAAAAGTACTAGAATTGATTCTACAGCCTGGAAATTGCTTATCAGGTATTATTGATGTGAGTCTCATGAGCACCATGAAAGCGGGTTCTGAGGTCGTGGCCAATGCCATCCTCATGCTGCATGTCTGCAATTTTAAATCATAGGAACACCATGTAAATGATGGGATCACACACACAATGCACTGGAGGAGCTCAGTGGGTCAGCATGCAACTATGGAGAATAACAAACAGTCCCTGTTTTTGGCAGAGACCCTTCATCAGGACCAGACTGCAAGCATCTACCATCCCTCTTATGCTCATGTTGGCTCCTTTATGTGTTAGATACAGAACACAGAACAATGCACAAGAATGCACATATACTTGATCCAGTTCATAGGCCTCGATGTTTGTTGCACTGTATCTTTTCTGCGTGAACCTACTGATGGTTATCACCGCTACAATTGGTGACCCCGAAGGTCCAAACGATTTTTGGACCAGAAATGACCGACACCGCCTCTGTTCGTGCGGTTTCGCTGAAACTGCCGGGTTTCTGGACACAGCGACCTCACCTATGGTTTCAGCAAGCTGAAGCCCAATTCCACGTTCGGCAGATCACCTCAGAGTGCACCTGCTACTACTACGTGGTGAGCTCCCTCGACCAGGACACAGCGGCCCAGGCCGCGGAGTTTGTAGTCGCCCCCCGGCAGACGGCAAGTACATGGAATTCAAAGCCCTGCTCCTCAGGACTTTCGGACTCTCACGGCGTGAGCGGGCTGCCCGTTTACTGCACCTGGATGGCTTGGGCGACAGACCTCCATCGGCTTTAATGAATGAGATGTTGTCTCTGGCCGACGGACACACAGGCCTCATGTTTGAGCAGGCATTCCTGGAGCAGCTGCCCGAGGACATACACCTGCTGCTGTCCGACGCGGATTTCAGTGACCCCCGGAAGGTGGCAGCCCGGGCGGACTTGCTGTGGAACGCCAAAAAGGTGAGCGGGGCATCAGTCGCACAGATCACCCAGCCACGCTCCCAGCAGCAGACCAGACCAGGCCCGGCCACAGAGCCCGCCAACCCCCGGCCCAATGAACACTGGTGCTTCTACCACCAGCGGTGGGGCGCAGAAGCCCGCCGCTGTAGCCCGCCCTGCAAGTTCCCGGGAAATGCCAGGGCCAGCCGCCGCTGATGGCTACAGCGGCTGGCCATCGGGATAGCATCCTGTATGTCTGGGACAAGCGGTCAGGACGCTGCTTTTTGGTCGACACCGGTGCCGAGATCAGCGTTTTACCTCCGACGAGTTATGACACCCGCAGCAGGGCAACGGGTCCCCCCCTGAGGGCCGTGAACGGCAGCACAGTAAGGACCTATGGCACCCGTCAGGTGCAGCTACAGTTCGGCTCCAGCCAGTTCGGGACTTCACACTGGCCGCCGTAGCCCAACCGCTCCTGGGGGTGGATTTTTTGCGAGCTCACAGCCTACTGGTCGACCTGCCCAGGAAGAGACTGGTCCACGCCGAGACCTTTCAGACGTTCTCCCTGGGTGAAGCCCAGTTGCCGGCCCCTCACCTTAGCTCCATCACGCTGTCCGACAACGACTTCACCAGGGTCCTGGTGGATTTTCCTTCGGTTCTGGCACCGCAGTTCACAGCACCCATGCCCCGACACGGCGTACAGCACCACATCCCGACCCAGGGACCACCCCTCCACGCCCGCGCTTGGCGGCTTCCCCCGGACAAGCTCCGACTGGCAAAGGAGGAGTTCAAGAGGATGGAGGAATTGGGGATCATCCAGCGGTCTGACAGCCCGTGGGTCTCCCCCCTGCACATGGTGCCCAAAGCGACGGGGGGCTGGAGACCGTGCGGCGACTACCGCAGGCTGAACGAGGCTATCACACCGGACCGCTACCCTGTGCCGCACGTTCAGGACTTTGCAGCAAACCTGCACGGCGCACGGATCTTCTCCAAGGTAGACCTTGTCCGAGGGTACCATCAAATCCCGATGCATCCTGACGACATCCCCAAAACGGCTCTCATCACCCCGTTTGGCCTTTTCGAGTTCCTCCGCATGCCGTTCGGCCTGAAGAACGCCGCACAGACGTTCCAGCGGTTAATGGACGCGGTGGGACGAGACCTGGACTTTGCGTTCATCTATTTGGATGACATTCTCCTAGCCAGCAGCAGTCATCAGGAGCATCTGTCCCACCTCCGTCAACTCTGCGCCCGACTGAGTGAATACGGTCTTACAATCAACCCGGCCAAATGCCAGTTCGACTTCCTGGGCCACAGGATTACTAAAGATGGGACAACCCCTCTGCCCGCTAAGGTAGATGCGGTCTGCAACGTCCCCCGACCCACCACGATCAAAGGCCTTCAGGAATTCGTAGGTATGGTCAATTTCTACCACTGCTTCCTCCCTTCAGCTGCCCAGATTCACCCTGCTGTCCGGTCCGGGCAAGGACATTACCTGGGACGAGGAATCCGCCGCCGCTTTCGTTCAAACAGAGGAAGCTTTGGCGAACGCCACGATGCTAGTACATCCCAGAATGGACGTCCCTATCACCCTCACAGTGGACGCATCTAACACGGCAGTCAGTGGGGTACTGGAGCATCTCATCGCAGGTCACTGGCAACCCCTGGCGTTTTTCAGCAAACACCTGCGGCCACCCGAGCTCAAGTACAGTGCTTTCGACCAGGAACTGTTGGCGCTCTACCTGGCAATCCAGCATTTCAGGTACTTCCTAGAAGGTCGGCCCTTCACCGCGTTCACAGACCACAAACCGCTTACCTTTGCGTTTATGAAAGCGCCAGCAACGCCACCTGTCCTACATCTCTGAATACACGACGGATGTCCAGCACGTCTCGGGTAAGGACAATGTCGTGGCGGATGCGCTCTCTCGCCCTACCGTACATGCCCTTTCCCAAGGGGTAGACTTTGAGGCACTGGCAGAGGCGCAGCAGGCGGATGAGGAGATTCTGAGTTACAGAACCGCAGACTCCGGTTTGCAGCTCCAGGACCTCCCCATAGGCCCAGGTGAGAGGAACCTACTCTGTGACGTCACCACCGGCCAACCCCGTCCCATCGTCCCGACAGCATGGCGACGACGCGTTTTCGACTCCATTCATAACTTGGCGCATCCCTCCATCCGGACAACTGTCCGGATGGTTTCCAGCAGGTTCGTTTGGCACAGACTCAGCAAGCAGGTCCGTGAATGGGCCAAAACATGCATCCACTGCCAGATGGCCAAGGTGCAGTGGCACACCAAAGCCCCACCGCAGCAGTTCCATCCCGCCCACCGGTGTTTCGACCACATTCATGTGGAAAACGTGGGCCCCCTGCCAGTGTCGCGCGGAGCGCGGCACCTCCTGACTATCGTGGACCGGTTCACAAGATGGCCAGAGGCGGTCCCGCTCACTGACACCACCTCCGAATCTTGCGCCCAAGCCCTGATCACCACCTGGATATCTCGCTTTGGTGTACCGGCCCACATTACCTCCGACAGAGGCGCCCAGTTCACCTCCAGTCTGTGGTCAGCTATGGCCAGCCTTCTGGGGACTCAGCTGCACCACACAACTGCCTACCACCCACAGTCGCACGGGCTAGTGGAGCGTTTCCACCGTCACCTGAAGTCGGCCCTCATGGCCCGCCTGCGAGGAGCTAACTGGGTGGACGAGCTTCCCTGGGTCCTATTCAGCATCCGCACGGCACCCAAAGATGATCTGCATGCCTCGTCGGCTGAGTTGGTGTATGGCGCGCCCCTGGTCGTCCCCGGGGAGTTCATACCAGCCCCAAGGGGGCAAGAGGAAGAACCCGCAGCAGTCCTGGGCAGACTACGCGAGAGGCTCGGTGACCTGGCCCCCATACCCACTTCGCAGCATGGGCAGAACCCGACCTGCGTACCCAAAGACCAGCAGAACTGTAAGTTTGTGTTTGTACGAAGGGGCGGGCATCGGCCACTGCTGCAACGGCCCTATGAGGGGCCGTTTACGGTACTCCGGAACAATGGGTCCACGTTCGTGCTGGATGTTGGGGGGAGAGAGGAGGTTTTCACGGTGGACCGACTCAAACCGGCCCATGTGGACCTGGCGCAACCGGTCGAGTTTCCGGCACCGCGGCGCAGAGGCCGACCTCCCAAACAGGTTCCGGCCCAGACTGTGGACACTGGGGGGGGTGTATCGCCGGTTCTGGGGGGGGGGGTTATGTGGCGACCCGTTTCCTGGCACATCCGAACCGGCTCACAATTAGCCAGCGTTCAGGCTAAGGGAGATAGCCTACGGGGGTTTGCAAGCACAGAGCTTTGGAGCCTCTGCGCCACGGGGGGCAGGTTGAGGGAGGCTTAAAAGCAAGGCTGGGTATTTCGAATAAAGTTTTTTCTTTGACTGCAGTTACCGACTCCGTGTCGTAATTTTAGCGCTGCGTGTAGAACACCGCTACAACTGTATCTTTTCTACACATTCAGTAAAATAGATTGTAAATACTTATTTTTAAGTCTTTATAAATATTTTAGAATATACCTTTTGGTAAGACTAAAGAAAGTGAGGAATAAGCATTAGTTAAGGGGAAATCTTTCCTATTGTTTTGTGTGAAAGCAAATACCTGGAATTGAGTTTGAGGCAATAATTGAATCCCAGATTTGTAATTGGCTTTATCAGAAGTACTGAATTGAATTACTTCTTTGTAAATGACTGCCAACTATCTATTATCTGCTTTTTAGTGCACAGTGTTCAGAAATTCATTCGCTGTAACATTAAGACTATGATTGGACTACTGGAGCTCAACACAAAAGAAGGCAAGACAGTAGGAGCAGGAGTCGGCCTCCAGATAAGCCCGCAAGCCTGCCGCACCATGGAATGTGACTACAGCCTCAACTCCTTTTCTGTGCCATTTCTCCATACCTCGTTATTCCTTAATCTATAAAAAATCCATCCACCTCCACGGTAAATACTTCTAGTGATCTGTCTTCCACCATCCATTCCTGCAACAAATGCTTCTAGTGATCTGTCTTCCACCATCAATTCTATCAACCAGCTCATTGAAAAGAAGGTGACCCCTGCAGAACACCAATAGTCGCAAGCAGCCAACCAGAAAAGGTATCCTTTATTTCCATTCTTTGCCTCCTGCCAGTCTTTTATCCCTCCTAGTATCTTTACTGTAATACCATGCACTCTTACCTTGTTAAGCAGCCTCATGTGTGGCATCTTGTCAAAGGACTTCTGAATATCCATGTAAACAACACCTAAAACTCTCTTTTGCTATCCTGCCCATTATTTCCTCAAAGAGTTCCATTAGATTTGACAAGCATTATTTCCCTTTAAGGAAACAATGATGTCTCTTGTATCATGTGTATCCAGGCATCCTGAAACTTCAGATTCAGTAACATTTGCCAACTACTGGAGATAGGCTAACTGGCCTACAATTTCCTGTCTTCTGATTCCTCCCTTCTTAAAGAGTAGAGTGACATTTGCAATTTTCCAGTCCCCTGGAATCATTCCAGGATCTAGCGAATTTTCAAATACCTCTGCTAATCCCTCCACAACCTTATCAGCTACCTGTTTCAGAACCTTGGGGTGCAGTCCATCTGGTACAGGTGACATATTTACCTTCAGACCTATCAGCTTCCCAAAGCAGCTTCACCCTAGTAACAACAACTACACTCACTTCTACCCCCACTGCTGCCTTCCACAGTGAAGACTGATGCAAAATACTTAAGTACATCCGGCATATCTTTGTTCCCTATTACTACCACAGTATCACTTCCAGCAGTCTAATAGCCATCTTTCGATATACTCTTTTATATTATTGGCTAGCTTACCTTTATAATTCATCTTTTCTCTCCTTATTGCTTTCTGTTGCCTTCTGTTGATCTTTAACAGCTTCCAAATCCTTGAGCTTCCCACAACTTTTTGCAATATTATATGCTGTCTTTGACTTCCCTTGTCAACTATGGTTGCCTCATCTTCCCTTTAGAATGCTTCTTCTTCTTTGGGATCTATCTATTTGCACCTTCTGAATTTCTCCCAGAATCTCTACCATTGCTGCTCTGACATCATCCCTGCTAGTGTCCCCTTCCACATAACTATGCCCAGCTCCTCCCTCATGCATCTGTAATTCCTTTTACTAATATATCTGAATTCAGCTTCTCCCTCACAGATTGCAGAGTCAATTCTTATGCATTGCCTCCTAAGCATTTCTTAACTTTAAGCTCCTTAACCAAATCAGGTCATTTACACAATACTCAGTCCAACATTGCCTTTTCCTCAGTGGTCCAACCACAAGCTGCTTTAAAAAGCCATCTCATAGGCTTTGGCCAAATTCTTTCTCCGGGATCCAGCACAACCTGGATTTCCCAATCTACCTGCATACTGAAGTCCATCATGACCATCGTAATGTTGCCCTTTTCACATGACTTTCCCAAGTACCATTATAATTGCCCCATGTCTTGGCAACTGATTGGAGGTCTATACACAACTCCCACCAGAGTTTTTCTTAAACTTGCAGTTTCTTAACTCAACAACTACACACACAAAATGCTGGATGAACTCAGCAGGGCAAGCAGCATCTATGGAAAAGGGTAAACAGTCAACATTTTAGGCCGAGACCTTTCAGCAGAACACTTACCACATCTTACGATCCTATGTCCCTCCTTTCTAAGGATTTGATTTCATTTTTTTACCAACAAAGCCATCCCCAACCCCTCTGCCACCTGTCCTTTTGATACAATGTGTATTCTTGTAGGTTAAGCTCCAACTATGATCATCTTTCAGACATGACTCAATGATGCCCACAATATCACACCTGCCAATCATTAACTGTGCTACAAGATCATCAACCTGATTCAGTATATTGCAACATTCAAATATAACACCTTCAGTCCTGTATTCATCACTCATTTCAGTTTTGCCCCTATGTTACCAAAAGATAATTTCTTATCCCTTTCTAAACCTGCTTGTCTTTTTGTTTAGTCTGGAGATTTTCCTAAACTCTCCTGCAAGTACCTTCCTTTTAACCTTATTCTCACTTTTCCAAACTGTTGAACCCCTTCCCACCCCCTTTAGCTTAAAGCCCTAACCACAGCCTTCAAGTCAGAAGCAGAGAGAGTGTATTCACTGTTACTAAGGAGTAGGTGCTTGGGATGCTGAAAGGTAGATGAGACACTTTCTCTTGTTCAGCACAGCAGGCAGCTAAACAATGTATGGATAAAATGTTAGTGTTTAATATAATTATCTAATATTCTGATGTGAGGAAACAATGACTCAAAGCTGAGACACCAAGCACTAAAGAAAATGCAAAGGTAATTTTAGTTCTGCGTAGAAATGACAATGGTTGGAATGTTTCCTGCTTATCATTGAATTTTATCTGATTCTACACTGAGATAAACAGAGTCTGTGGTGAATTTCTTGGTCCAAAGATCAGCATACACCAAATGGTGAGGCAATGAATTTCTTGGGTAATCAAAGAATTTCCAAAAATATCTCCTATATTGAAGGACTTTAATACATTTGTTGTATTCTCACTGATTTTTTCTTGGACATGATGTAGATAATGTTTATTGTACTCTTGATTGATGGAACTCATGTTGCAACCCAGAGAAAAGCTCTAGATTTCCTCTGCACTCAGACCCATTAAAGAGAAATGTTGAAGCATTGTTCCCCAGTTAATTATAGATTAACTACAGAAACCCTGGTTACAGAAAGATGGTTTCTCTTAATATTACAATCTCTCCTTGGCCTTGCAATGATTAGACAACACAGCTCTCAGACATCTCATACCTACTTCTGGTCCATGGCCACAGTAATAAACACTAGTCCACTCTCTCTCCGACCATCACAGATCTGACGACCTCAGGAGATCTGTAGAACACAGACTCCAACCTTACTTAATATTCACAAACAAGACTGTTGTGCTAGACCCATTGTTGCTGCCTGATTTTGACCTACTGAAATTTTCACCGCATGGCTCCACTCTCTCTGTCTCCCCTTGTCCAGTCCCATCCCCCATATATCCAGAATATTTTTGCCTGACTTCTATCTTTTAGACAACTTCTGATTCCTTGGCCACCAACACCTCATATTCATGATAACATTCTATCTTTATGCTGCAGCAGAAATTTTTTCGGGCTTACTGCTTAGGCTCATAGAGAAATAGAACACTATAGTCTATAGACTCGTAGAGAGATAGAACACTAGTCCGTAGACTCATAGAGATAGAACACTACAGTCTAGAGCAGGCATGGGCAAACTACGGCCTGGGGGCCATATGTGGCCCATTAAGCTTTTTAATCCGTCCCGCAGAACTTGATGAAATTATATTAATAAACCTTGTTAACATTTTTTCCCCGCAATTCTGGCGTTTTCCCAATAGATGACACACTCTATATACATTGACCTTTGTTGAGGTGCAGCGTATTACTCCACATTTGCGCTTTACTGTTTGTTCGGCTCGAACTATTTGTGTGAACAGGCGTTCAGCGTCATGAACATCAACAAAGCCAGCCACAGATCCAAGTTAACTGACCAACACCTCAGATCCATCCTGAGAATCGCCACAACAAAACTAAATCCAGACTTTGATGCGCTGGCTAAAAAGGGAGACCAACAACACTGTTCCCACTGAAATTAAAAATAAGTTTCTTCGTTGTGTTATGTAAAAAATGCATTTGAAAATATTTTTTTCAATAAGCCTTACATGTTACATGTCATTTCTGCTAAGTGATGGACATGAGTAGTCCACAGGTGCACGTATGTTCTCAAAATAAAAAATGCGCTCCAGATCAAATAACGCGCTCCGCATACTGGCGTGCTGTCACTGTTCTGTCCTTGTGCTGGTCGTTGTTGAGTTTTGGCACAGGGGACAATTGAATAAGAAGGAGCAGGACAAGTAGACCTGCATCTCCTACCGTTTTTGAAATAAAGACAGTCAGGAGGAGAGTGATGATGATAATATCTTGAAGGATAACAGAATTTTCAATGCTTTAAAATAATAACTGTTACTATTAAAAAAAGCTGTATTTTATTCATTTAATTTTCAGTGTTTTAAAAGTCATTTCAATAAATAGCTAAATACCATGGGACTTCGAAGACAGATATTTTGTTGTAATGCATTTGTTCATTTTCAATTGAAATTAAAGCACATGATATTTTATTTTCTCTTATGAGGTGTATTACCAAAACACTCCGTCCATCTGCTCCTGGTCCGGACCCCCTGTCAAATTTTAGAACCCTTTGTGGCCCTCAAGTCAAAAAGTTTGCCCACCCCAGGTCTAGAGACTCGAAGAGATAGAACACTAGTCTGAAGACATAGATATAGAACACTGCAGTCTATAGACTCGGAGTTAGAACACTAGTCTATAGACTCATAGAGAGATAGAACACTAGTCCGTAGACTCATAGAGATAGAACACTACTGTCTAGAGACTCGAAGAGATAGAACACTAGTCTGAAGTCATAGATATAGAACACTGCAGTCTATAGACTCATAGAGAGTTAGAACACTACAGTCTATAGACATAGAGAGATAGAACACCATAGTCTATAGACTCAGAGATAGAACACTACAGTCTATAGACTCAGAGTTAGAACACTAGCCTATAGACTCATAGAGAGATAGAACACTACAGTCTATAGACTCATGGAGAGATAGAACACTACAGTCTGTAGACACAGAGAGATAGAACACTAGTCTATAAATTCAGAGTTAGAACACTAGTCTATAGACTCGTAGAGAGATAGAACACTAGTCTATAGACTCGTAGAGAGATAGAACACTACAGTCTGCAGAGTCAGAGAGATAGAACACTATAGACTATAGACATGGAGAGATTGAACACTGCAGTCTATAAACTCATAGAGAGAAAGAACACGAGTCTGTAGATGAACAGAGATAGAACACTACAGTCTAGAGACTCGTAGAGAGATAGAATACTGCAGTCTAGTGACTCATAGAGAGACAAAACACTAGTCTGTAGACCTAGAGATAGAACACTGCAGTCTATAGACTCGTAGAAGAGATAGAACACTACAGTCTATAGACATAGAGAGATAGAACACCATAGTCTATAGACTCACAGAGAAATAGACCAGTACTGTCTATAGACTCACAGACAGATAGAACACTGCAGTCTATAGACTCATGGAGAGATAGAACACTACAGTCTATAGACTCACAGTCAGATAGAACACTATAGTCTATAGACTCATAGAGAGATAGAACACTACAGTCTATTGACTCACTGAGAGATAGAACACCAGTCTATAGACTCAGAGTTAGAAAAAGAGTCTATAAACTCGTAGACAGATAGAACACTAAAGTCTATAGACGTGGAGAGATAGAACACGACAGTCTAAAGACTGTTAGAGAGAGAGAACACTAGTCTGTAGACTCAGAGATAGAACTACTGTCTATAGACACATAGAGAGATGGAACACTAGTGTATAGACTCGTAGAAGAGATAGAACACTACAGTCTATAGACATAGAGAGATAGAACACTATAGTCTATAGACTCGCAGAGAGATAGAACACTAGTCTGCAGACTCAAAGAGATAGACCACTATGTCTATAGACTCGTAGAGAGTTGGAACACTAGTCTGTAGACTCAGAGATAGAACACTGCAGTCTATAGACTCACAGACAGATAGAACACTGCAGTCTATAGACTCATAGAGAGATAGAATACGGCGGTCTACAGACTTATAGAGATAGAACACTATAGTCTATAGACACATAGAGAGATAGAACACTACAGTCTGCAGAGTCAGAGATAAAACACTATAGTCTATAGAAATGGAGAGATTGAACACTGCAGTCTATAAACTCGTAGAGAGATAGAATACCAGTCTGTAGACATAGAGATAGAAGACTGCAGTCTGTAGACTCGTCAAAGAGATAGAACACTACAGTCTATAGACATAGAGAGATAGAACACCATAGTCTATAGACTCAGAGATAGAACACTACAGTCTATAGACTCACTGAGAGATAGACCACTACTGTCTATAGACTCACAGACAGATAGAACACTACAGTCTATAGTCTCGTAGAGAGATAGAACAATAGTCTATAGATTCAGAGTCTGAAAACTAGTCTATAGACATGTAGAGAGATAGAACACTACAGTCTAGAGACTCTTAGAGAGATAGAACACTGCAGTCTAGAGACGCATAGAGAGATAGAACACCAGTCTGTAGACATAGAGATAGAACACTGCAGTCTATAGACTCGTCAAAGAGATAGAACACTACAGTCTATAGACATAGAGAGATAGAACACCATAGTCCATAGACTCAGAGATAAAACACTATAGTCTATAGAGTCGCAGAGAGATAGACCACTACTGTCTATAGACTCACAGACAGATAGAACACTACAGTCTATAGACTCGTAGAGAGATGGAACACTAGACTATAGACTCATAGAGATAGAACACTGCAGTCTATAAACTCGTAGAGAGATAGAACACTAGTCTGTAGACTAATAGAGATAGAACACTACAGTCTAGAGACTCTTAGAGAGATAGAACACTGCAGTCTAGAGACACGTAGAGAGATAGAACACTGCAATCTATAGACTCGTAGAAGAGATAGAACACTACAGTCTATAGACATAGAGAGATAGAACACCATAGTCCATAGACTCAGAGATAGAACAGTATAGTCTATAGAGTCACAGAGATAGACCACTACTGTCTATAGACTCACAGACAGATAGAACACTGCAGTCTATAGACTCATAGAGATAGAACAGTACAGTCTATAGACTAATGGAGAGACAGAATACTGCAGTCTGTAGACTCAGAGATAGAACACTAGACTATAGACTCAGAGTTAGAACACTAATCGAGAGACTCGTAGAGAGATAGAACACTATAGTCTATAGACATAGAGAGATAGAATACTATAATCTAGAGACTCGTAGAGAGATACAACACTGCAGTCTAGAGACTCGTAGAGAGATAGAACACTGCAATCTATAGACCCATAGAGATAGACCACTAAAATCTATAGACTCGTAGAGAGATAGAACACTACAGTCTATAGACTGATAGAGATAGAACACCAGTCTATAGACTCATAGAGAGATAGAACACTGCAGTCTAGAGACTCGTAGAGAGATAGAACACTGCAGTCTAGAGACGCGTAGAGAGATAGAACACTGCAGTCTAGAGACTCGTAGAGAGATAGACCACTAGTCTGTAGACATAGCGATAGAACCCTGCAGTCTATAGACTCGTAGAAGAGATAGAACACTACAGTCTAGAGACTCGTAGAGAGATAGAACACTGCAGTCTAGAGACTCAGAGATAGAACACTATAGTCTATAGACTCACAGAGAGTTAGACGACTAGTCTGCAGACTCAAAGATATAGAGCACTACTGTCTATAGACTCGTAGAGAGATGGAACACTAGTCTGTAGACTCAGAGATAGAACTCTACAATATATAGACTCGTTTAGAGATAGAACACTGCAGTCTATAGACTCACAGACAGATAGAACACTAGAGTCTATAGACGTAGAGAGAGAGAACACTACACTCTATAGAATCACAGACAGATAGAACACTGCAGTCTATAGATTCATAGAGATAGAACACTGCAGTCTATAGACTCATAAAGAGATAGAATACTGCAGTATACAGACTCATAGAGATATAACTATAGTCTATAGACTCATAGAGAGTTAGAACACTACAGTTTATAGACATAGAGAGATAGAACACCATAGTCTATAGACTCACAGACAGATAGAAAATTGCAGTCTATTGATTCATAGAGAGATAGAATACGGCAGTCTACAGACTCATTGAGATAAACACTATAGACTATAGACTCATAGAGAGATAGAACACTACAGTCTATAGACTCAGAGATAGAACCCTACAGTCTATAGACTCGCAGAGAGATAGACCACTACTGTCTATAGACTCACAGACAGATAGAACACTACAGTCTATAGACTCGTAGAGAGATAGAACACTATAGTTTAAAGACATGGAGAGATAGAACATTACAGTCTATAGACTCACAGACAGATAGAACATTGCAGTCATAGAGAGATAGAATACGGCAGTCTACAGACTCATTGAGAAAGAACACTATAGACTATAGACTCATAGAGAGATAGAACACTACAGTCTATAGGCTCAGAGATAGAACCCTACAGTCTATAGACTCATAGAGAGATAGAATACTAGACTGTAGACTCACAGATATAGAACACCAGTCTGTAGACTCATAGAGATAGAACACTATAGTCTATAGACTTGTCGAGAGATAGAACACTACAGTCTATGGACAGAGAGATGGAACACAACAGTCCATAGACTCGTAGAGAGATAGAACACTACAGTCTAGAGACTCGTAGAGAGATAGAAAACTACAGTCAATAGAAATAGACTGTTAGAACACCATAGTCTAAAGACTCAGTGATAGAACATTACAGTCTATAGACTCGTAGAGAGATACAACACTAGTCTATAGACTCATAGAGATAGAACACCAGTCTGTAGACTCATAGAGATAGAAAACTACAGTCTATTGACTCGTAGACAGATAGAAAACTACAGTCTATAGACATAGAGTGAGAACACTACAGTCTATAGACACTTTGGAGAGATAGAACACCACAGACTATAGACTCGTAGAGAGTTAGAACACTAGTCAGTAGACTAATTGAGATAGAACATGACAGTCTATAGACTCGTAGAGATAGAACTCTATAGTCTATAGACTCAGTGATAGAACACTACAGTCTATTGACTTGTAGGGAGATAGAACACTACAGTCTATGGACTCAGAGATAGAACACTACAGTCTATAGACTCAGAGATAGAACACTACAGTCTATGGACTCAGAGATAGAACACTACAGTCTATTGACTTGTAGGGAGATAGAACACTACAGTCTATAGACTCAGAGGTAGAACACTACAGTCTGTAGATTCAGAGATAGAACACTATAGTCTATAGACTCAGTGATAGAACATTACAGTCTATAGACTCGTAGAGAAGTAGAACACTAGTCTGCAGACTCAGAGATAGAACCCTACAGTCTATAGACTCGTAGAGAAATAGAACACTATAGTCTATAGACTCGTAGAGAGATAGAGCAAAAATCTCAAGACTTATAGAGATAGAATACTACAGTCTAAACACGTAGAGACATAGAACACTACAGTCTATAGATAGAGAGATCGAACACTACAGTCTATGGACAGAGAGATGGAACACTACAGTCTATAAACTCATAGAGAGATAGAACACTACAGAATACAGTCTCATAGGTAGATAGAACACTTGTCTGTAGACTAATAGTGATAGAACACTACAGTCCAGAGACTCGAAGTGATAGAACACTACAGTCTAGAGACTCGTAGAGTGATAGAACACTACAGTCTATAGACATAGACTGTTAGAACACCATAATCTATAGACTTGTAGGGAGAGAAAACACTACAGTCTATAGACAGAGAGATAGAACACTAGAGTCTGTAGATTCAGAGATAGAACACTATAGTCTATAGACTCAGAGATTGAACCCTACAGTCTATAGACTCGTAGAGAGATAGAATACTAGACTGTAGACTCACAGATATAGAACACCAGTCTGTAGACTCATAGAGATAGAACACTATAGTCTATAGACTTGTCGAGAGATAGAACACTACAGTCTATGGACAGAGAGATGGAACACAACAGTCTATAGACTCGTAGACAGGTAGAACACAGCAGTCTATAGATTCAGACATAGAACACTACAGTCTATAGACTCATTGAGAGATAGAACACTACAATCTATAGACTCATAGAGATAGAACACTACAGTCTATAGACTCAGAGATAGAACACTACAGTCTATAGACTCATGGAGATAGAACACTATAGTCTATAGACTCATAGAGATAGAACACTACAGTCTATAGACTTGTAGAGAGAAAGAACAATAGTCTGTAGACTCATAGAGATAGAACACTGCATTCTATAGACTCATTGAGATGTAGAACACTACAGTCTATAGACTCGTAGACAGGTAGAACACTACAGTCTATAGACTCAGAGATAGAACACAACAGTCTATAGACTTGTAGAGAGATCGAACACTACAGACTATAGTCTCATAGGTCGATAGAACACTTGTCTGTAGACTAATAATGATAGAACACTACAGTCCAGAGACTCAAAGTGATAGAACACTACAGTCTAGACTCGTAGAGAGATAGAACACTACAGTCTGTAGATTCAGAGATAGAACACTATAGTCTATAGACTCAGTGATAGAACCCTACGGTCTACAGACTCGTAGAGAGATAGAACAGCAGTCTGTAGACTCAGAAATAGAACAGTACAGTCTATAGATTCAGAGTTAGAACACTATAGTTTATAGTCTCAGAGATAGAACATTACAGTATATAGACTCGTAGAGAGATAGAATACCAGTCTGTAGACTCATAGAGATAGAAAACTATAGTCTACTGACTCGTAGACAGATAGAAAACTACAGTCTATAGACATAGAGAGAGAGCCCTACAGTCTATAGACACTTTGGAGAGATAGAACACTACAGACTATAGACTTCTAGTGAGTTAGAACACTAGTCAGTAGACATAGATATAGAACACTAGTCTGTTGACTCATTGAGATAGAACACAACAGTCTATAGACTCGTAGAGATATAGAACTCTACAGTCTATAGACTCAGAGACAGAACAATAGTCTGTAAACTCATAGATATTGAACACTGCAGTCTATATACTCATTGAGAGATTGAACATTACAATCTATAGACTCATAGAGAGATAGACTACAGTCTATAGACTCAGAGATAGAACACTACAGTCTATAGACTCGTAGAGATAGAACACTATAGTATATAGACTTGTAGATATAGAACACTATAATCTATAGACTCGTAGAGATAGAACACTACAGACTGTAATTTCAGGGATAGAACACTATAGTCTATAGACTCAGAGATAGAACACTACAGACTATAGACTCGATAGTGAGATAGAACACAACAGTCTATGGACAGAGAGATGGAACACTACAGTCTGTAGACTCTTAGAGAGATAGAACACTACAGTCTATAGACTCAGAGAGAGAACACTACAGTCTATAGACACTTTGGAGAGATAGAACACAACAGACTATAGACTCAGAGATAGAACACTACAGTCTATAGACTAGTAGAGAGAAAGAACAATAGTCTGTAGACTCATAGAGATAGAACACTGCATTCTATAGACTCATTGAGATATAGAACACTACAATCTATAGACTCGTAGACTGGTAGAACACTGCAGTCTATAGACTCAGAGATAGAACACTACAGTCTATAGACTCAGAGATAGAACACTACAGTCTATGGACTCAGAGATAGATCACAACAGTTTATTGACTTGTAGGGAGATAGAACACTACAGTCTATAGACTCAGATATAGAACACTACAGTCTATGGACTCAGAGATAGAACATAACAGTCTATAGACTTGTAGAGAGATCGAACACTACAGACTATAGTCTCATAGGTCGATAGAACACTTGTCTGTAGACTAATAATGATAGAACACTACAGTCCAGAGACTCAAAGTGATAGAACACTACAGTCTAGAGACTCGTAGAGAGATAGAACACTACAGTCTGTAGATTCAGAGATAGAACACTATAGTCTATAGACTCAGTGATAGAACCCTACGGTCTACAGACTCGTAGAGAGATAGAACAGCAGTCTGTAGACTCAGAAATAGAACAGTACAGTCTATAGATTCAGAGTTAGAACACTATAGTTTATAGTCTCAGAGATAGAACATTACAGTATATAGACTCGTAGAGAGATAGAATACCAGTCTGTAGACTCATAGAGATAGAAAACTATAGTCTACTGACTCGTAGACAGATAGAAAACTACAGTCTATAGACATAGAGAGAGAGCCCTACAGTCTATAGACACTTTGGAGAGATAGAACACTACAGACTATAGACTTCTAGTGAGTTAGAACACTAGTCAGTAGACATAGATATAGAACACTAGTCTGTTGACTCATTGAGATAGAACACAACAGTCTATAGACTCGTAGAGATATAGAACTCTACAGTCTATAGACTCAGAGACAGAACAATAGTCTGTAAACTCATAGATATTGAACACTGCAGTCTATATACTCATTGAGAGATTGAACATTACAATCTATAGACATAGAGAGATAGACTACAGTCTATAGACTCAGATATAGAACACTACAGTCTATGGACTCAGAGATAGAACACTACAGTCTATGGTCTCAGAGATAGAACACTACAGTCTATTGACTTGTAGGGAGATAGAACACTACACTCTATGGACTCAGAGATAGAACACTACAGTCTATGGACAGAGATAGAACACTACAGTCTATGGACTCAGTGATAGAACACTACAGTCTATTGACTTGTAGGGAGATAAAACACTACAGTCTATGGACTCAGAGATAGAACACTACAGTCTATGGACTCAGAGAGAACACTACAGTCTATTGACTTGTAGGGAGATAGAACACTACAGTCTGTAGACTCAGATATAGAACACTACAGACTATGGACTCAGAGATAGAACACTACAGTCTATGGACTCAGAGATAGAACACTACAGTCTATTGACTTGTAGGGAGATAGAACACTACAGTCTGTAGACTCAGATATAGAACACTACAGACTATGGACTCAGAGATAGAACACTACAGTCTATGGACTCAGAGAGAACACTACAGTCTATTGACTTGTAGGGAGATAGAACACTACAGTCTATGGACTCAGAGATAGAACACTACAGTCTATGGACTCAGAGATAGAACACTACAGTCTATGGACTCAGAGATAGAACACTACAGTGTATTGACTTGCAGGGAGATAGAACACTACAGTCTATGGACTCAGAGATAGAACACTACAGTCTATGGACTCAGAGATAGAACACTACAGTCTATTGACTTGTAGGGAGATAGAACACTACAGTCTATGGACTCAGAGATAGAACACTACAGTCTGTAGATTCCGAGATAGAACACTATAGTCTATAGACTCAGTGATAGAACATTACAGTCTATAGACTCGTAGAGAGATAGAACACTAGTCTGCAGACTCAGAGATAGAACCCTTCAGACTATAGACTCATAGAGAGATAGTACTCTACAGTCTATAGACTCATAGAGAGATAGAACACCAGTCTGTAGACTTATAGAGATAGAACACTACAGTCTATACACTTGTAGAGAGATAGAACACTACAGTCTATAGACAGAGAGATCGAACACTACAGTCTATGGACAGAGAGGTGGAACACTACAGTCTATAGACTCGTAGAGTGATAGAACACTTGTCTGTAGACTAATAGTGATAGAACACTACAGTCCAGCGACTCAAAGTGATAGAACACTACAGTCTAGAGACTCGTAGAGAGATAGAACAGTACAGCTGAAAGACATAGACTGATAGAACACCATTGTGTATAGACTCAGAGAGAGAACACTATAGCCTATAGACTCACAGAGAGATAGACCACTAGTCTTTAGACTCAAAGAGATAGAGCAGTACTGTCTATAGACTCGTAGACAGATGGAAGACTAGTCTGTAGACTCAGAAATAGAACTCTACAGTCTATGGACTCAGAGATAGAACACTACAGTCTATTGACTTGTAGGGAGATAGAACACTACAGTCTATAGACTCAGATATAGAACACTACAGTCTATGGACTCAGAGATAGAACACTACAGTCTATGGACTCAGAGAGAACACTACAGTCTATTGACTTGTAGGGAGATAGCACACTACAGTCTGTAGACTCAGATATAGAACACTACAGTCTATGGACTCAGAGATAGAACACTACAGTCTATGGACTCAGAGATAGAACACTACAGTTTATAGACTCAGAGATAGAACACTACAGTCTATGGACTCAGAGATAGATCACTACAGTCTATTGACTTGTAGGGAGATAGAACACTACAGTCTATAGACTCAGATATAGAACACTACAGTCTATGGACTCAGAGATAGAACACTACAGTCTATGGACTCAGAGAGAACACTACAGTCTATTGACTTGTAGGGAGATAGCACACTACAGTCTGTAGACTCAGATATAGAACACTACAGTCTATGGACTCAGAGATAGAACACTACAGTCTATGGACTCAGAGATAGAACACTACAGTCTATGGACTCAGAGATAGAACACTACAGTCTATTGACTTGTAGGGAGATAGAACACTACAGTCTGTAGACTCAGATATAGAACACTACAGTCTATGGACTCAGAGATAGAACACTACAGTCTATGGACTCAGAGATAGAACACTACAGTCTATGTACTCAGAGATAGAACACTACAGTGTATTGACTTGCAGGGAGATAGAACACTACAGTCTATGGACTCAGAGATAGAACACTACAGTCTATGGACTCAGAGATAGAACACTACAGTCTATTGACTTGTAGGGAGATAGAACACTACAGTCTATGGACTCAGAGATAGAACACTACAGTCTGTAGATTCCGAGATAGAACACTACAGTCTATTGACTTGTAGGGAGATAGAACACTACAGTCTGTAGACTCAGATATAGAACACTACAGTCTATGGACTCAGAGATAGAACACTACAGTCTATGGACTCAGAGATAGAACACTACAGTCTATGGACTCAGAGATAGAACACTACAGTGTATTGACTTGCAGGGAGATAGAACACTACAGTCTATGGACTCAGAGATAGAACACTACAGTCTATGGACTCAGAGATAGAACACTACAGTCTATTGACTTGTAGGGAGATAGAACACTACAGTCTATGGACTCAGAGATAGAACACTACAGTCTGTAGATTCCGAGATAGAACACTATAGTCTATAGACTCAGTGATAGAACATTACAGTCTATAGACTCGTAGAGAGATAGAACACTAGTCTGCAGACTCAGAGATAGAACCCTTCAGACTATAGACTCATAGAGAGATAGTACTCTACAGTCTATAGACTCATAGAGAGATAGAACACCAGTCTGTAGACTTATAGAGATAGAACACTACAGTCTATACACTTGTAGAGAGATAGAACACTACAGTCTATAGACAGAGAGATCGAACACTACAGTCTATGGACAGAGAGGTGGAACACTACAGTCTATAGACTCGTAGAGTGATAGAACACTTGTCTGTAGACTAATAGTGATAGAACACTACAGTCCAGCGACTCAAAGTGATAGAACACTACAGTCTAGAGACTCGTAGAGAGATAGAACAGTACAGCTGAAAGACATAGACTGATAGAACACCATTGTGTATAGACTCAGAGAGAGAACACTATAGCCTATAGACTCACAGAGAGATAGACCACTAGTCTTTAGACTCAAAGAGATAGAGCAGTACTGTCTATAGACTCGTAGACAGATGGAAGACTAGTCTGTAGACTCAGAAATAGAACTCTACAGTCTATGGACTCAGAGATAGAACACTACAGTCTATTGACTTGTAGGGAGATAGAACACTACAGTCTATAGACTCGTAGACTGGTAGAACACTGCAGTCTATAGACTCAGAGATAGAACACTACAGTTTATAGACTCAGAGATAGAACACTACAGTCTATGGACTCAGAGATAGATCACTACAGTCTATTGACTTGTAGGGAGATAGAACACTACAGTCTATAGACTCAGATATAGAACACTACAGTCTATGGACTCAGAGATAGAACACTACAGTCTATGGACTCAGAGAGAACACTACAGTCTATTGACTTGTAGGGAGATAGCACACTACAGTCTGTAGACTCAGATATAGAACACTACAGTCTATGGACTCAGAGATAGAACACTACAGTCTATGGACTCAGAGATAGAACACTACAGTCTATGGACTCAGAGATAGAACACTACAGTCTATGGACTCAGAGATAGAACACTACAGTCTATTGACTTGTAGGGAGATAGAACACTACAGTCTGTAGACTCAGATATAGAACACTACAGTCTATGGACTCAGAGATAGAACACTACAGTCTATGGACTCAGAGATAGAACACTACAGTCTATGTACTCAGAGATAGAACACTACAGTGTATTGACTTGCAGGGAGATAGAACACTACAGTCTATGGACTCAGAGATAGAACACTACAGTCTATGGACTCAGAGATAGAACACTACAGTCTATTGACTTGTAGGGAGATAGAACACTACAGTCTATGGACTCAGAGATAGAACACTACAGTCTGTAGATTCCGAGATAGAACACTACAGTCTATTGACTTGTAGGGAGATAGAACACTACAGTCTGTAGACTCAGATATAGAACACTACAGTCTATGGACTCAGAGATAGAACACTACAGTCTATGGACTCAGAGATAGAACACTACAGTCTATGGACTCAGAGATAGAACACTACAGTGTATTGACTTGCAGGGAGATAGAACACTACAGTCTATGGACTCAGAGATAGAACACTACAGTCTATTGACTTGTAGGGAGATAGAACACTACAGTCTATGGACTCAGAGATAGAACACTACAGTCTGTAGATTCCGAGATAGAACACTATAGTCTATAGACTCAGTGATAGAACATTACAGTCTATAGACTCGTAGAGAGATAGAACACTAGTCTGCAGACTCAGAGATAGAACCCTTCAGACTATAGACTCATAGAGAGATAGTACTCTACAGTCTATAGACTCATAGAGAGATAGTACTCTACAGTCTATAGACTCATAGAGAGATAGAACACCAGTCTGTAGACTTATAGAGATAGAACACTACAGTCTATACACTTGTAGAGAGATAGAACACTACAGTCTATAGACAGAGAGATCGAACACTACAGTCTATGGACAGAGAGGTGGAACACTACAGTCTATAGACTCGTAGAGTGATAGAACACTTGTCTGTAGACTAATAGTGATAGAACACTACAGTCCAGCGACTCAAAGTGATAGAACACTACAGTCTAGAGACTCGTAGAGAGATAGAACAGTACAGCTGAAAGACATAGACTGATAGAACACCATTGTGTATAGACTCAGAGAGAGAACACTATAGCCTATAGACTCACAGAGAGATAGACCACTAGTCTTTAGACTCAAAGAGATAGAGCAGTACTGTCTATAGACTCGTAGGCAGATGGAAGACTAGTCTGTAGACTCAGAAATAGAACTCTACAGTCTATGGACTCAGAGATAGAACACTACAGTCTATTGACTTGTAGGGAGATAGAACACTACAGTCTATAGACTCGTAGACTGGTAGAACAGTGCAGTCTATAGACTCAGAGATAGAACACTACAGTTTATAGACTCAGAGATAGAACACTACAGTCTATGGACTCAGAGATAGATCACTACAGTCTATTGACTTGTAGGGAGATAGAACACTACAGTCTATAGACTCAGATATAGAACACTACAGTCTATGGACTCAGAGATAGAACACTACAGTCTATGGACTCAGAGAGAACACTACAGTCTATTGACTTGTAGGGAGATAGCACACTACAGTCTGTAGACTCAGATATAGAACACTACAGTCTATGGACTCAGAGATAGAACACTACAGTCTATGGACTCAGAGATAGAACACTACAGTCTATGGACTCAGAGATAGAACACTACAGTCTATTGACTTGTAGGGAGATAGAACACTACAGTCTGTAGACTCAGATATAGAACACTACAGTCTATGGACTCAGAGATAGAACACTACAGTCTATGGACTCAGAGATAGAACACTACAGTCTATGTACTCAGAGATAGAACACTACAGTGTATTGACTTGCAGGGAGATAGAACACTACAGTCTATGGACTCAGAGATAGAACACTACAGTCTATGGACTCAGAGATAGAACACTACAGTCTATTGACTTGTAGGGAGATAGAACACTACAGTCTATGGACTCAGAGATAGAACACTACAGTCTGTAGATTCCGAGATAGAACACTACAGTCTATTGACTTGTAGGGAGATAGAACACTACAGTCTGTAGACTCAGATATAGAACACTACAGTCTATGGACTCAGAGATAGAACACTACAGTCTATGGACTCAGAGATAGAACACTACAGTCTATGGACTCAGAGATAGAACACTACAGTGTATTGACTTGCAGGGAGATAGAACACTACAGTCTATGGACTCAGAGATAGAACACTACAGTCTATTGACTTGTAGGGAGATAGAACACTACAGTCTATGGACTCAGAGATAGAACACTACAGTCTGTAGATTCCGAGATAGAACACTATAGTCTATAGACTCAGTGATAGAACATTACAGTCTATAGACTCGTAGAGAGATAGAACACTAGTCTGCAGACTCAGAGATAGAACCCTTCAGACTATAGACTCATAGAGAGATAGTACTCTACAGTCTATAGACTCATAGAGAGATAGTACTCTACAGTCTATAGACTCATAGAGAGATAGAACACCAGTCTGTAGACTTATAGAGATAGAACGCTACAGTCTATACACTTGTAGAGAGATAGAACACTACAGTCTATAGACAGAGAGATCGAACACTACAGTCTATGGACAGAGAGGTGGAACACTACAGTCTATAGACTCGTAGAGTGATAGAACACTTGTCTGTAGACTAATAGTGATAGAACACTACAGTCCAGCGACTCAAAGTGATAGAACACTACAGTCTAGAGACTCGTAGAGAGATAGAACAGTACAGCTGAAAGACATAGACTGATAGAACACCATTGTGTATAGACTCAGAGAGAGAACACTATAGCCTATAGACTCACAGAGAGATAGACCACTAGTCTTTAGACTCAAAGAGATAGAGCAGTACTGTCTATAGACTCGTAGGCAGATGGAAGACTAGTCTGTAGACTCAGAAATAGAACTCTACAGTCTATGGACTCAGAGATAGAACACTACAGTCTATTGACTTGTAGGGAGATAGAACACTACAGTCTATAGACTCGTAGACTGGTAGAACAGTGCAGTCTATAGACTCAGAGATAGAACACTACAGTTTATAGACTCAGAGATAGAACACTACAGTCTATGGACTCAGAGATAGATCACTACAGTCTATTGACTTGTAGGGAGATAGAACACTACAGTCTATAGACTCAGATATAGAACACTACAGTCTATGGACTCAGAGATAGAACACCTCAGTCTATGGACTCAGAGAGAACACTACAGTCTATTGACTTGTAGGGAGATAGCACACTACAGTCTGTAGACTCAGATATAGAACACTACAGTCTATGGACTCAGAGATAGAACACTACAGTCTATGGACTCAGAGATAGAACACTACAGTCTATTGACTTGTAGGGAGATAGAACACTACAGTCTATGGACTCAGAGATAGAACACTACAGTCTATGGACTCAGAGATAGAACACTACAGTCTGTAGACTCAGATATAGAACACTACAGTCTATGGACTCAGAGATAGAACACTACAGTCTATGGACTCAGAGATAGAACACTACAGTCTATGTACTCAGAGATAGAACACTACAGTGTATTGACTTGCAGGGAGATAGAACACTACAGTCTATGGACTCAGAGATAGAACACTACAGTCTATGGACTCAGAGATAGAACACTACAGTCTATTGACTTGTAGGGAGATAGAACACTACAGTCTATGGACTCAGAGATAGAACACTACAGTCTGTAGATTCCGAGATAGAACACTATAGTCTATAGACTCAGTGATAGAACATTACAGTCTATAGACTCGTAGAGAGATAGAACACTAGTCTGCAGACTCAGAGATAGAACCCTTCAGACTATAGACTCATAGAGAGATAGTACTCTACAGTCTATAGACTCATAGAGAGATAGTACTCTACAGTCTATAGACTCATAGAGAGATAGAACACTTGTCTGTAGACTCATAGAGATAGAACACTTGTCTGTAGACTCATAGAGATAGAACACTACAGTCTATACACTTGTAGAGAGATAGAACACTACAGTCTATAGACAGAGAGATCGAACACTACAGTCTATGGACAGAGAGGTGGAACACTACAGTCTATAGACTCGTAGAGTGATAGAACACTTGTCTGTAGACTAATAGTGGTAGAACACTATAGTCCAGCGACTCAAAGTGATAGAACACTACAGTCTATAGATTCAGAGATAGAACACTATAGTTTATACTTTCAGAGATAGAACATTACAGTCTATAGACTTGTAGAGAGATAGAGCACTACAGTCTATGGACAGAGAGATGGAACACTACAGGCTATAGACTCGTAGAGAGATAGAACACTTGTCTGTAGACTCATAGAGATAGAACACCAGTCTGTAGACTTATAGTGATAGAACACTACAGTCCAGCGACTCAAAGTGATAGAACACTACAGTCTGTAGACTCATAGAGATAGAACACTTGCCTGTTGAAACATTGAGATAGAACACAACAGTCCATTGCCTCATAGAGAGATAGAACACTACAGTCTATAGACAGAGAGATAGAACACTGCAGTCTATAGAGTCGTAGTGAGATAGAATACTGCAATCTATAGACTCATAGAGAGATAGAACACTGCAGTCTATGGACTCATGGAGAGATGGAACACTACAGTATATAGACTCATAGAGAGAGAACACTGCAATCTATAGACTCATAGAGAGATAGAACACTGCAGTCTATAGATTCATAGAGAGATAGAACACTGCAGTCTATAGACTCATAGAGATTGAACACTACAGTCTATAGACTCAGAGAGATAGAACACTATAGTCTATAGACTCGTAGAGATAGAACACTACAGTCCGTAGACTCATAGAGATAGAACACTGCATTCTATAGACACATTGCGATATAGAACACTACAGTCTATAGACTCAGAGATAGAACACAACAGTATATAGTCTCGTAGAGAGATAGAACACTACAGACTATAGTCTCGTAGGTCGATAGAACACTTGTCTGTAGTCTAATAGTGATAGAACACTACAGTCCAGAGACTCGAAGTGATAGAACACTACAGTCTAGAGCAGTCATGGGCAAACTACGGCCCGCGGGCCATATGCGGCCCGTTACGCTTTTTAATCCAGCCCGCAGAACTTGATGAAATTATATTAATAAACCTTGTTAACGTTTTTTCCCCGCAATTCTGGCGTTTTCCCAATAGATGACGCACTCTATATACATTTGTGGCGACCCATTTCCTGGCACATCTGAACCGGCTCACAATTAGCCTGCGTTCAGGCTAAGGGAAATAGCCTGCGGGGATTTGCGAGCACAGAGCTTTGGAGCCTCTGCGCCATGGGGGGCAGGTTGAGGGAGGCTTAAAAGTGAGGCTGGGGATTTTGAATAAAGTTTTTTTCTTCGACTGCAGTTACCGACTCCATGTCGTAACTTTAGCGCTGCATGTAGCACACTGCTACACATTGACCTTTGTTGAGGTGCAGCGTATTTCTCCACATTTGCGCTTTACTCTTTGTTCGGCTCAACCTATTTGTGTGCACAGGCGTTCAGCGTCATGAACATCAACAAAGCCAGCCACAGATCCAAGTTAACTGACCAACACCTCAGATCCATCCTGAGAATCGCCACAACAAAACTAAATCCAGACTTTGATGCGCTGGCTAAAAAGGGAGATCAACAACACTGTTCCCACTGAAATTAAAAATAAGTTTCTTTGTTGTGTTATGTAAAAAATGCATTTGAAAATATTTTTTTCAATAAGCCTTACATGTTACATGTCATTTCTGCTAAGTGATGGACATGAGTAGTCCACAGGTGCACGTATGTTCTCAAAATAAAAAATGCACTCCAGATCAAATAACGCGCTCTGCATACTGGCGCGCTGTCACTGTTCTGTCCTTGTGCTGGTCGTTGTTGAGTTTTGGCACAGGGGACAATTGAATAAGAAGGAGCAGGACAAGTAGACCTGCATCTCCTACCGTTTTTGAAATAAAGACAGTCAGGAGGAGAGTGATGATGATAATATCTTGAAGGATAACAGAATTTTCAGTGCTTTAAAATAATAACTGTTACTATTAAAAAAAGCTGTATTTTATTCATTTAATTTTCAGTGTTTTAAAAGTCATTTCAATACATAGCTAAATACCATGGGACTTCAAAGTCAGATATTTTGTTGTAATGCATTTGTTCATTTTCAATTGAAATTAAAGCACATGTTTTCTACATATCCCATGATATTTTATTTTCTCTTATAAGGTGTATTACCAAAACACTCCATCCATCTGCTCCTGGTCCGGCCCCCTTGTCAAATTTTAGAAGCTTTTGTGGCCCACAAGTCAAAAAGTTTGCCCACCCCTGGTCTAGAGCCTCGTAGAGAGATAGAACACAACAGTCTATAGACTTCGAGATAGAACACTACAGTCTGTAGATTCAGAGATAGAACACTATAGTCTATAGACTCAGAGATAGAACCCTACAGTCTATAGATTCATTGAGAGATAGAACACAAGACTGTAGATTCAGAGATAGAACACTATAGTCTGTAGACTCAGAGATAGAACACTACAATCTATAGACTCATAGAGATAGAACACTACAGACTATAGACTCGATAGCGAGATAGAACTCTACAGTCTATGGACAGAGAGATGGAACACTACAGTCTGTAGCCTCTTAGAGAGATAGAACACTACAGACTATAGACTCGTAGGTAGATAGAACACTACAGTCTATAGACAGAGAGATGGAACATTACAGTCTATAGACTCGTAAGGAGATAGAACACTACAGACTGTAGACAGAGAGATGGAACACTTCAGTCTATAGACACATTAGCGAGACAGAACACTACAGTCTATGGACAGCGAGATGGAACACTACAGTCTATAGACTTGTAGAGAGATAGAACACTACAGACTATAGACTCATAGGTGGATAGAACACTACAGTCTATAGACACATTAGCGAGACAGAACACTACAATCTATGGACAGAGATGGAACACTACAGTCTATAGACTCGTAGAGAGATAGAACACTAGTCTGTAGACTCAGAGATAGAACACTACAATCTATAGACTCATAGAGATAGAACACTACAGTCTATAGACTCGTAGAGAGATAGAACACTACAGTCTATAGACTGATAGAGTTAGAACACTACAGTCTATAGACTCGTAGAGAGATAGAACACTACAGTCTATAGACTTGTAGAGAGATAGAACTCTACTGTCTATAGACTCATAGAGAGATAGAGCACTACAGTCTATAGACTGATAGAGATAGAACACCAGTCTATAGACTCATAGAGAGATAGAACACTGCAGTCTATTGGCTCATAGTGAGATTGAACACTGCAGTCTATAGCAAACTATTATACTGCAAGTCACACTGACCTGCACTAGCCTTCTGTACTAATCACATCCATTTATCTAACTGAATTCTTGTAAATGTTGCAATGAAACAAACATCCATGACTTCCTCTGGCAGCTCCTTTCACTCTCTCACTACCCTCTGAATGAAAAAGGTCACCCTCATGATCTCCTTAAACATTTCACCCTTCACCTTTAGCCCATCACCTCTCATTCTAGTCTTACCCAAACTCAGTGGACAAAGCCTGTTTTTATTTTACCTATCTACTGTATACCCCTCATAATTTTGTATACTTCTGTCAAAACTCCCCTCAATCCCTGTGGCTGCAGGCAATAAATTCCTACCCTATTTCAGCCTTTCTCTGTTGCTCACATCCTCAATATCCTTTCTCTGCACTTTTTCCAATATCTCAATTTTCCTCTTACTTTCTACAAATCAAAGGTGTACTTGTTTGGGCACCAGCAATGTTTAATTTTTAGTTGTTTATGTACAATAGTCGATGTTCTAAACCTACTCTGACACCATTCTCCAACTCTTTCTCTGCTACATCAATGAACTTGTCAATTTTATTACCTTTGCTACTGACTTCTACCCTTCTCTGAAATTCTGACACTTCCCTCTCTTTTCTGGGTCTCTGTCTTCATCTCAGGATTCAAACTCTCCACTAGCAATGACTATGATACCTACAGCTACCTTGGCTTCACCTTAACCCATCTTGTTTTCTCTTAATGACTTGTCTTCTCAGTTTCTCCATTGCCATCACATCTGCTCTGAAGATGATTCTTCCCACTCCAGGACATCTGAAATGTACTACTTCTTCAAGAAAGGCAGCTTCCCTTCTACTATGGTCGATAGCACCCTCACTCACAGTCTCTCAATTTACTGCACTTTTGTTCTTAACTCCTTCCATCATAGAGCACAGAGGTACAATTCCCTTGCTTCTCATTTTTCACCTCCCAGCCTCTACATCCAACACATTCTTTCTGCTAACAATGACAGCATCCCACCATCTTCTCTCCCCACCCCTTCTGCAGGGACCACTCTGTCTGTCACTGCCTGGTAAACTAATCATCCCCCATGCACCTCTCCCTGTTCCTGCACTTCTTCCTTTATCTAAAGGATATGCCGTCCTAATCTCCTGCTTGCAAGTCATTTCATCTCCTCTTCCCATTCCAACATCAACTTGTCTGTCCTCTGCTTTCCTCACTGCCAGTGTACAAACTGGAAGAATAACCCTCCTGTTACTCCTGGGTAGTACGCAACCTGGCAGTAGAAACATTGAATTTTCCAACTGCAGGAAAATTCATATCGTTCGCACTCTCCTTTTGGTTTTCACCTGCTCAGCCACTTCACCCAGTTAAGTTCTGCTCCCCATCTGGTTCCATCTGCCCCTCATCTCACCTTTATCTGGTTCCACTTATCACCCTCCTTACTAATCAGATTCCAACATGGGCAACCACCTGTGTCTCCATTTATCACCTTCCAGAGTATGTTTCTACCTCTACCTGTCATCACCAATAACTGGACTCAGAGCAGATGCACATTTACTTTATTTTACTTGTGTGTCAGGAGAACAGCATGACTCCCGTCACCACACTGCTCTGAAGCCAGGACAGAGAGATGCCATATTTTACAGAATTGGTTTATCAGTTACAGAAATTGACCATTTGTTAAACTATGTCCTGTATGTTTGAATCCCTTACTTGCAAGGTCAGTTGCCATTCACAATACCAGTATTAAAAGTCAATAGGAACTACAAGCTGACTGCTGTTAATATTTTTACGTTGGTAAAGCGGTGTGTGTGTTTCATATACTTATGTTATATTCCTATTTCATCTCCCTTAAATGTAAGCTGCTGTGCAAGGGACTCTCTTCTCTTCAAGGACCTTTCTTGCCTGGGCTGTCTGCACTCTATCTGCACTTATCCTTGCCTGCAAATTACATTAACCCTTGTCTCGCCACAACTTCTATGCTCACTCCCTTTTGTCCTATAGAGGACAACACAAATCTTACTGAGTTTCAATAGCATGCAGTCTCTGAAATTCCATGACTGTTTCATTAGCAAAAGCTAGCTGCCTGACCACAATGGAGCCAGCTATGCAGTGAGTCATCATTCTGCAGTGATTCTCTGATTTATCAGGGATGTGCATGCAACATTCTTGGCATAACCAACAGGAAGTCTCGTGTTAGCCAGATTAAAAGTCCACAGAACAGATTGCTAGCGTTTCAGTGGCAATATCACTGAGAGGATGGCTGTGTTAGTAGCCATTTTTGCCAGCAGTACTGAGATAATTCTTTCATGAGCCAGTCTGGTAGGACCCCAGAGTAAGATCACCACTATGCAGAATTGCTCAGTTTCCATCGACCTTTGATGACAGATCCTCATACTAGGGTGTAAAGGGAGTGGAGCAGGTGCTATATTTATGATACAATGGCAGACAGATAATAGCAACCCCTTAAAAGATTTGATTCAGGCAAAAGATCCCATTTTTAAGGAGTACACCTGGCAGCCCGTGATAGGCCAGGGGTCCAATACTAAGTAAATAACATTTTCAGGATTCCTAGGGTCACCACTGGTATAGGTCTAGTCTAGTCCAATCTATTCAAATAAAGATTTGAATAGCTCAGACTCAGCAGAAAGCAGCTGATTGGGCAATCGAGGTCAGGTGACTAAGCAGTTTGAAAAGCTCAAACAAATAAATAGAGGGTTACCTCAAGCGGAGCGGCCTGTGGAAAGCGGCCAGTGAGTGAGTGGGCCAGTGAAGGAGTGGAGATCTGAGGCTTTGACTCAAGAGGCTTCAACGAGAAGAGGCAGAGGACGAGTTTCACTCCAAGTGAGGTAAGGTCGGGTAAGTTCCTTTCAAAGGAGAAAGTTTCAAAAGTTGAGGCAAGTATTGGCTAGTTCATGGCAGCTGAGATTGGCCCCATGGTTTGTTCATCCTGCAGCATGTGGGAAATCAGAGATACTCCCAGTGTCCCTGACGACTATGTGTGCAGGAAGTGTGTCCAACTGCAGCTTCTGGCAGACCGCATTGAGCGTCTGGAGCTGCGATTGGATTCATACTGGAGCATCCGCGATGCTGAGAAAGTCGTGAATAGCACGTTCAGTGACTTGGCCACACCGCAGGTAAGGGCTACACAGGCAGAAAGGGAAGGGGTGGCCACTAGACAGCGTAGCAGTAGGTAGGTAGTGCAGGAGTCCCCTGAGGTCATCTCCCTCCTAAGCAGATATACTGTTGGGGGAGATGTCTCATCAGGGGAAGGCAGCAGCAGCCGAGTTCATTGCACCATGGGTGGCTTTGCGGCACAGGAGGGAAGGAAAAGGAGTGGGAGAGCTATAGTGATAGGGGATTTGATTGTAAGGGGAATAGACAGGCGTTTCTGCTGCCGCAAACAAGACTCCAGGATGGTATGTTGCCTCCCTGGTGCAAGGGTCAACGATGTCTCTGTCAGGAGGGGCCGGTTGTGGCAGGACTCAAGTGCAGATTTGAATGTTTTTTTACCAGGATTTTATCAGCGGCCACAGGGGCAACAGTCTTTCAACACCAGGAGGCAGGCATGAAGCTGGAATGGCAGGCAGAGGTCTTACCCGGGAAAGGCAGTCTGGCGAGGGCAGACGATTACAGGTGCTTCAGGCAAGAATCAGGTTCCAAACAGGCAGAATCCAGAAACACAGAGTTGAACAATTTCCTTTGGCAGTAGTCACAGTAGCAGGCTAGAACGACTCAGTTCAGGACTGGGACGAACAGGCAGAGAGTGTGAGTCAAGGCAGGGTTTAAATGGACTGGGTAATGAGCGAGAACAGAAACGGGTGGGTGCTATTGAGGAGATAAGTGGGTAATTGGCAAGAGTCCAATTAGGGAAGGGGCTGGTCCAAAGCCCACATGGCCACGTGAAAGAAGGTAGAATTTAAGGGCTGTCATGGCCCAGAGCCCCTTTGATCCCGTATTCAGGCCGGATCCTTAACAGTCTCTGAGCGGCTGCAGGACATTCTGGAATGGGAGTGTGAACAGCCAGTGGTCGTGGTGCACATAGGTACCAACGATATAGGTAAAAAATGTGATGAGGTCCTACAAGGTGAATTTAGGGAGTTAGGAGGTAAACGAAAAAGTAGGACCACAAAGGTAATAATCTCTGGATTACTACCAGTGCCACGTGCTAGTCAGAGTAGAAATAGGAGGATGTTTCAGATGAATACGTTGCTTGAAAAATAGTGCAAGGGGGAGGGATTCAAATTTCTGGGGCATTGGAACCAGTTCTGGGGGAGGTGGGACCGGTATAAACAGGACAGTCTGCACCTGGGCTGGACTGGAACCAATGTCCTAGGGGGAGCGTTTGCTACTGCTGTTCAGGAGGCTTTAAACTAATGTGGCAGGGGGATGGGAACAAGTGCAGAGAGACAGAGGGGTGTAAAATGAGGGTAGAAGCAAAAAGTAGTAAGGTGAAAAGTAAAAGTGGCAGGCAGGCAAATCCAGGGCAAAAAGCAAAAAGAGCCACTTTTCAACATAATCATATAAAACATATATAATCATATAAAAACAAGCCTGAAGGCTTTGTGTGTCAATGCGAGGAGCATTCGTAACAAGGTGGATGAATTGAATGTGCAGATAGTTATTAATGAATATGATATAGTTGGGATCACAGAGACATGGCTCCAGGGTGACCAAGGATGGGAGCTCAACATCCAGGGATATTCAATATTCAGGAGGGATAGACAGGAAAGAAAAGGAGGTGGGGTAGCATTCCTGGATAGAGAGGAGATTAATGCAATAGAAAGGAAGGACATTAGCCTGGAGGATGTGGTATCGATATGGGTAGAGCTGCATAACACTAAGGGGCAGAAAACGCTGGTGGGAGTTGTGTACAGGCCACCTAACAGTAGTAGTGAGGTTGGGGATGGCATTAAACAGGAAATTAGAAGTGCATGCAATAAAAAAAACAGTAGTTATAATGGGTGACTTCAATCTACGTATAGATTGGGTGAACCAAATTGGTAAGGGTGCTGAGGAAGAGGATTTCTTAGAATGTATGCGGGATAGTTTTCTGAACCAACATGTCGAGGAACCAACTAGAGAGCAGACCATTCTAGATTGGGTGTTGAGCAATGAGGAAGGGTTAGTTAGCAATCTTGTCGTGCGAGGCCCCTTGGGTAAGAGTGACCATAATATGGTGGAATTCTTCTTTAAGATGGAGAGTGACATAGTTAATTCAGGAACAAAGGTTCTGAATGTAAAGAAGGGTAACTTTGAAGGTATGAGACGTGAATTAGCTAAGATAGACTGGCAAATGATACTTAAAGGGTTGACGGTGGATATGCAATGGCAAGCATTTAAAGATCACATGGATGAACTACAACAATTGTTCATCACAGTTTGGCAAAAGAATGAACCAGGGAAGGTAGTGCACCCATGGCTGACAAGGGAAATTAGGGATAGTATCAAGTCCAAAGAAGGAACATATAAATTAGCAAAAAAAGAAGTGGCACATCTGAGGACTGGGAGAAGTTTAGAGACGAGCAGAGGAGGACAAAGGGCTTAATTAGGAAAGGGAGAAAAGATTATGAGAGAAAGTTGGCAGGGAACATAAAAACTGACTGTAAAAGCTTTTATAGATACGTGAAAAGAAAAAGATTGGTCAAGACAAATGTAGGTCCTTTACAGTCAGAAACAGGTGAATTGATCATAGGGAAGAAAGACATGGCAGACCAATTGAATAACTACTTTGGTTCTGTCTTCACTAAGGAGGACATAAACAATCTTCCGGAAATAGTAAGGGACCGAGGGTCTAGTGAGATGGAGGAACTGAGGGAAATACATGTTAGTAGGGAAGTGGTGTTAGGTAAATTGAAGGGATTAAAGGCAGATAAATCCCCAGGGCCAGATGGTCTGCATCCTAGAATGCTTAAGGAAGTAGCCCAAGAAATAGTGGATGCATTAGTGATAATTTTTCAAAACTCCTTAGATTCTGGATTAGTTCCTGAGGATTGGAGGGTGGCTAATGTAACCCCACTTTTTAAAAAAGGAGGGAGAGAGAAACCAGAGAATTATAGACCGGTTAGTCTGACGTCAGTGGTGGGGAAAATGCTAGAGTCAGTTATCAAAGATGTGATAACAGCACATTTGGAAAGAGGTGAAATCATCGGACAAAGTCAGCATGAATTTGTGAAAGGAAAATCATGTCTGACGAATCTTATAGAATTTTTTGAAGATGTAACTAGTAGAGTGGATAGGGGAGAGCCAGTGGATGTGGTATACTTAGATTTTCAAAAGGCTTTTGACAAGGTCCCACACAGGAGATTAGTGTGCAAACTTAAAGCACATGGTATTGGGGATATGGTATTGATGTGGACACAGAATTGGTTGGCAGACAGGAAGCAAAGAGTGGGAATAAACGGGACCTTTTCAGAATGGCAGGCAGTGACTAGTGGGGTACCGCAAGGCTCAGTGCTGGGACCCCAGTTGTTTACAATATATATTAATGATTTAGACGACGGAATTAAATGCAGCATCTCCAAGTTTGCGGATGACATGAAGCTGGACGGTGGTGTTAGCTGTGAGGAGAATGCTAAGAGGATGCTGGGTGACTTGGATAGGTTAGGTGAGTGGGAAAATTCATGGCAGATGCAATTTAATGTGGATAAATGTGAGGTTATCCACATTGGTTGCAAGAACAGGAAAACAGATTATTATCTGAATGGTGGCCGATTAGGAAAAGGGGAGGTGCAACGAGACCTGGGTGTCATTGTACACCAGTCATTGAAGGTGGGCATGCAGGTACAGCAGGCGGTGAAAAAGGCAAATGGTATGTTGGCATTCATAGCAAAAGGATTTGAGTACAGGAGCAGGGAGGTTCTACTGTAGTTGTACAAGGCCTTGGTGAGACCGCACCTAGAATATTGTGTACAGTTTTGGTCCCCTAATCTGAGGAAAGACATTCTTGCCATAGAGGGAGTACAGAGAAGGTTCACCAGATTGATTCCTGGGATGACAAGACCTTCATATGAAGAAAGACTGGATCGACTAGGCTTATACTCACTGGAATTTAGAAGATTGAGGGGTGATCTTATTGAAATGTATAAAATTCTAAAGGGATTGGACAGGCTAGATGCAGGAAGATTGTTTCCGATGTTGGGGAAGTCCAGAACGAGGGGTCACAGTTTAAGGATAAAGGGGAAGCCTTTTAGGACCGATATGAGGAAAAACTTCTTCACACAGAGAGTGGTGAATCGGTGGAATTCTCTGCCACAGGAAACAGTTGAGGCCGGTTAATTGGCTATATTTAAGAGGGAGTTAGATATGGCCCTTTTGGCTAAAGGGATCAGGGGGTATGGACAGAAAGCAGGTACAGGGTTCTGAGTTGGATGATCAGCCACGATCATACCGAATGGCGGTGCATGCTCGAAGGGCCGAATGGCCTACTCCTGCACCTACTTTCTCTGTTTAGTCCCATCCCTTGATGGTTATAATAAGATACATCACCCCTATCCCCATGAAGCAGCTCCAGGGGTGGGGGCTATGCAATTGTTGTAAGCAGCATGATACCATCCCTCAAAACAGCAAGAATCATTTCTATGGGCAGTTCAGTCCCAATTCCTTGGCAGTGCTAGCTTTGTTATCAAAATAAAACACAGAATCAAACTCACTATGATTCAGGGGTATTGGCTGCATTGACAATCCACTTCCCCATGTATAGGCCCTCCAGAGCAGGCCCAACAGCCTGAGGTTAGTACATGATGCATATTTATAACCAAGGCAAAGGAGTATTAGTAGTGTGAGATAATTCTGTATTTAGGCAAAAAATAGATTTTAGAAATAGATTTTCCAAATCTTATAATGTATAGTGATTACTGAGGGTGACAAATAACCTTCAAGCGTTCAGTCCATTTGTCCGTATCATCTTTGATCTTCTGGCCACGTGGTTCCTGGACTGGTAGCACCTCTGGCTTAACGTTTGAGCTGATTATCCACGTTGTTTTTCCTTGGTCCTTTAAAGGAGTCTATGTGGTCAGCAACCCTTGGAAGGAACCTTCCCAGTGAGAGTCCAGGCAGTCCCTTCATCAGTACCCAATCACCCAGCTGGTTGGTCTGACACTCTGTCGCCAGCATGATCATCTGGGCTGCAAGGACCTGTTGATGGAAGCTGTTAAGAGATTGTACTAGTGCTATGCAGTAATGCAACATGCTTTCACTCATAATATGGATGTCAATTTGTCTAATTAAAAAGGAAGGAGTGACTGGCAAGTGTATAAGATATTCCAAACCTGCCGATTCTGGTGATGTAATCATCGAGAATGGCTGCTTCAGTCACTAGCTCCTCTGGAAATACGCATATTAAGCTCCGGTAGCCCATCAAATATAATACTTTTTGAAAAATATTTGAACTGAAAAGAGGAGCAAGAATGGGGAAAAGGAATGGAAATAAAAAAAGCGACACTGCGGATCCTGCGGCCGAGAGGAGTGCAGCGAGCGGTTCTCCGACCCGACCGTTAGCGAGCGAGGCGGGCGCTGGGCCTCGTTCAGGCAAAGTGGCAAATGTCTTTGAAATCCTGAAAGAGTGGAAGTCCAGAAAGACATAAAGCAGCAGCTCCGGGATATTAAGTCAGAGCTCGCCAGCGTCAATCAAAAAATAGCAGTGGCAGAGACTCGAATTGAAAAGGTGGAAGATCGCGTTCAAAACGTGGAATGGATACTGAGTAAGACAATAAAAATATTACATCACCAAGAAGGTAAACCACTTGACCTGGAGGGAAGATCACAGCGGAAAAATATCAGAATCTACAACGTTCCCGAAGGAGCGGAGGGCTCGTCTGTGACGGAGTTTGTCGGGAAGTTACTGCGAGACGTGTTGGATCTTCCCCCGGCTATGGAGCTGGAAGTCGAAAAACCTACCCAGGATAGAAAGCCACGCTCAATAATAATTAAATTCTTTCGGTACAGCACCAAGGCAGAGATTCTATAAAGGGCCTGGGGTAAGAAGAGAGTGTTTTTAGAGGATAAATTAATATATCTCGACCAAGATTACCCCCCACAGTCCTCCAGAAACGCAAAGAATACTCTGAAGCGAGTACTAAAGCAAAATAAGATTAGATTTCAAACTCCATACCCTGCTAAACTTCGAGTGTTTTATGACAACGGGACGAGGTTGTACCAGACAGTGGAAGAGGCGACTACAGACCAGAGGGTTGCCCATCAGCATGTCCAAAACGAAAGAAAGCCTGACTGAAGAATTATCCCGCTCCACTTGGGAAATAGTGCGAGAATCGAGAAGGCAGGAGACGGGAGGAGGCCGAGAGAAATATATCAGGAAGAGACTGGGAATTTCCCAAAGACAGTCCTCACCCCCTTCAGAAGAGCCATAAGGTTTGGCTAACTTTAAAAATGTTGAGAAGTTAAACAGAAGCAAAAGTACATGGTGATATACCTATCTCGAGAAATACTTATTATAATGTGGATTTTATATTACTTAGTTGTTATTCTTTATTCGCTCACTTACTCCTTTTCCCCACCAAAATGAGAACACACTATGCATGTAGTGTGTGTGTGTGTGTTTGTGAGTATATGTATATATAGGATTACACAGGGAAATCTTTTCTGTGTAATAGATTTGTTCACTGACTTTTATGAATACTGCAATGGGGGCCCTCAACTCACAAGTAGGAGGGGTTATCTCCCACAGCTAGACATTTCCTCTAGCTCAACGCAGGGTCATGTACTACAGACCTCAGCCTTGGAAACAAATCCATGCCATTTTTGTTATTATTTGCATTTCTTGGTTCTTATTTGTTCAGGGAGTAGATCGAATAAGTTTTATTCTAATTTCAATGATACATTGACAGATAAATACAGATGGCTAACGACAAGGTAAAATTCATTTCTTTTAATGTCAATGGGCTATTAAATCCAATCAAATGTAAGAGAATTTTATCCAAAATTAAAAAAGAACAAGCCCATGTGGTATATTTACAGGATACTCATTTAAGTGATAATGAGCATAGAAAACTAAAGAGAATGGGCTTCACTAATCTGTTTTTCTCCTCATATAAATCAGGACATAGGAGAGGAGTTGCTATTCTTATCTCAAGTAAGCTAAATTTTGAAAAAGTATTTGAAATGGGAGATAAAAAAGGCAGATATATTCTGGTAAGGGGGAATATAGACTTCAATTCAGTTACTCTAATGAATATATATGCACCCCCAGGAAGTGATATTGGTTTAGACAGTAGACAATAGACAATAGGTGCAGAAGTAGACCATTCGGCCCTTCGAGCCTGCACCACCGTTTTGAGATCATGGCTGATGATCTACTATCAATACCCAGTTCCTGCTTTGTCCCCATATCCCTTGATTACCCTATCCATAAGATACCTATCTAGCTGCTTCTTGAAAGCATCCAGAGAATTGGCCTCCACTACCTTCCGAGGCAGTGCATTCCAGACCCCCACAACTCTCTGGGAGAAGAAGTTTTTCCTTAACTCTGTCCTAAATGACCTACCCCTTATTCTCAAACCATGCTCTCTGGTACTGGACTCTCCCAGCATCTGGAACATATTTCCTGCCTCTATCTTGTTCAATCCCTTAATAATCTTATACGTTGCAATCAGATCCCCTCTCAATCTCCTTACTTCCAGTGTGTACAAGCCCAGTCTCTCTAACCTCTCTGCGTAAGACAGTCCTGACATCCCAGGAATTAACGATGTGAATCTACGCTGCACTTCCTCTACAGCCAGGATGTCCTTCCTTAACCCTGGAGACCAAAACTGTACACAATACTCCAGGTGTGGGCTCATCAGGGCTATGTACAAATGCAAGAGGATTTCCTTGCTCTTGTACTCAATTCCCTCTGTAATAAAGGCCAACATTCCATTAACCTTCTTCACTGCCTGCTGCACTTGCTCATTCACCTTCAGTGACTGATGAACAAGGATTCCCAGATCTCTTTGCATTTCTCCCTTACCTAACTCTACACCGTTCAGATAATAATCTGCCTTCCTGTTCTTACTCCCAAAGTGGATAACCTCACACTTATTCACATTAAACGTCATCTGCCAAGTATCTGCCCACTCACTCAGCCTATCCAAATCTCCCTGAATTCTCCTAACATCGTCATCACATGTCACACTGCCACCCAGCTTAGTATCATCAGCAAACTTGCTGATGTTATTCTCAATGCCTTCATCTAAATCGTTGATGTAAATCGTAAACAGCTGTGGTCCCAATACTGAGCCCTGTGGCACCCGACTAATCACCACCTGCCATTCCGAGAAACACCCATTCACCGCTACCCTTTGCTTTCTATCTGCCAACCAGTTTTCTATCCATGTCAATGTCTTCCCCCCAATGCCATGAGCTCTGATTTTACCCACCAATCTCCTATGTGGGACCTTATCAAATGCCTTCTGAAAATCGAGGTACACTACATCCTCTGGATCTCCCCTGTCTAACTTCCTGGTTACATCCTCGAAAAACTGCATTAGTCAAGCATGACTTACCCTTGGTAAATCCATGCTGGCTCGGCCCAATCCTATCACTGCTATCTAGATATGCCACTATTTCATCTTTAATAATGGACTCTAGCATCTTCCCCACTACTGATGTTAGGCTGACAGGACAATAGTTCTCTGCCTCCCTCCCTCCTTTCTTAAAAAGTGGGATAACATTAGCCATTCTCCAATCTTCAGGAACTGATCCTGAATCTAAGGAACATTGGAAAATGATTACCAATGCATCCGCAATTTCCAGGGTACCCTAGGATGCAGATCATCTGGACCTGGGTATTTGTCAGCCTTCAGTCCCATCAGTCTACTCATCACCATTTCCTTCTTAATATCAATCTGTTTCATTTCCTCTGTTACCTTATGTCCTTGGCCCATCCATACATCTGGGAGATTGCTTGTGTCTTCCTTAGTGAAGACAGATCTAAAGTACTAATTAAATTCTTTTGCCATTTCTCTGTTTCCCATAACAATTTCACCTAATTCATTCTTCAAGGGCCCAACATTGTTCTTAACTATCTTCTTTCTCTTCACATACCTAAAAAGGCTTTTGCTATCCTCCTTTATATTCCTGGCTAGCTTGCGTTCGTACCTCATTTTTTTCTCCCCGTATTGCCTTTTTAGTTAAGTTCTGTTGTTCCTTAAAAATTTCCCAATCATCTGTCCTCCCCCTCACCTTAGCTCTGTCATACTCCCTTTTTTTTAACGCTATGCAATCTCTGACTTCATTTGTCAACCACTGTGGCTCCTTTCCCGCCTTTGAATCCTTCCTTCTCCAGGGGATGAACTGATTTTGCACCTTGTGCATTATTCCCAAGAATACCTGCCATTGCTTTTCCACTGTCTTTTCTGCTAGGATATCTGTCCAGTCAACTTTGGCCAGCTCCTCCCTCATGGCTCCATAGTCTCCTTTGTTCAACTGCAACACTGACACCTCCGAGCTGCCCTTATCCTTCTCAAATTGCAAATAAAAACTTATCATATTATGGTCACTACCTCCTAATGGCTCCTTTACTTCAAGATCGCTTATCAAATCCTGTTCATTACACAACACTAAATCCAGAATAGCCTTGTCCCTGGTCGGCTCTCGTACAAGCTGTTCCAAGAATGTATCCCTTAGGCACTCTACAAACTCCCTATCCTGGGGTCCAGCACCAACCTGATTCTCCCAATTGACCTGCATGTTGAAATCCCCCATAACCACTGCGACATTACCTTTGCCACATGCCAATGTTAACTCCCTATTCAACTTGCACCCAATATCCATGCTACTGTTTGGGGGCCTGTAGACAACACCCATTAGGGTCCTTTTGCCCTTACTGTTCCTCAATTCTATCCACATAGACTCCACTTCTCCTGACCCTATGTCCCCCCTTGCAAAGGACTGAATCTCATTCCTCACCAACAGGGCCACCCCAGCCCCTCTGCCCACATTTCTGTCCCTACGATAGCACGTATACCCTTGTACATTCATTTCCCAGGTCTGATCTCCCTGCAGCCATGTCTCCGTTATCCCAACAACATCATAGTTACCCATTCACACCTGAGCTTCAAGCTCATCCGCCTTATTTCTGACACTTTGTGCATTCAGGTATAGAATTTTTAGCCCATTTCTCCTCTCTCTGTTTGAATCTCTGCCTATTGTGCTTAACCCAGCTCCCCAAACTCCCATCAGGCTAGACGCCCCTAGAATTTTGTTGTCCTTCCTAAATTTACCTACTCTTTCTGCACATTTAACTCCATGTTCCATCAGACCATCCCTCTGTACATGTGTCCTCCTTATCACTTGTTCCACCTCACCTTTTTCTACTACACACTTAATATTCCAGAACCGTGTAGTCCCCACCTGTCCTTTATTCTTCATCTCGCTATCCTCTCTCTCATTCTGGATCCCCGCCCCCTGCAAATTTAGTTTAAACCCCCCACCCCCAAGAAGCACTAGCAAACTTCCCTGCAAGAATGTTAGTACCGCTCCAGTTCAGAAAATAACTAATATTATGGTAACGGAAACAAAAGGTCTCCTGATACCTGGGGGAGACTTAAATTTACAATTACAACCAAACTAAGACTCTTCCAATAGAAAAACCTATGAAAAAAATGTTTTACATAAGGAAGTTAATACACTTTTTGAGGATGTTGGTTTAATTGATATATGGAGGGAACTTTTCCCTGACAGAAGGGATTACACTCATTATTCTGCTCCCCATTCTGCATATACAAGAAGAGACTATTTCATAACATTTGGAAAAGACAAAGACAAAATAAACACCTGTGGAATTGGGACAATAGATGTAAGTGACCATGCACCTATATATTTATCTGTTGATTTTGACCTACAACCAAAGAATACTATTTGGAAACTAAATTCAAGTATACTCAATGGTCCATACTTTAAGGAACAAATTAAAAAAGAAATTGGTCTCTACTTAGAATTTAATGATAATGGAGAGGTTTCACCTCCCATTTCATGGGATACTCTGAAGGCTGTCTTAAGAGGGAAAATTATAGCGATATCTTCATATAAGAAAAAAATAAGGAATAAAAGATTAGAGGAATTACAAAATAGGCTGAAGGAACTAGAGAAAAAACACAAATTGAATTTGGCACAGGATACATTAGGGGAAATTAAAAGAATTAGGAATGAAATAAGTAATTTGGCTACGCAAGAAATCAGGAAAAACTTAATGTTTCTGCGACAGATACATTATGAAAGTGGATTGAAATCTATGAAAATACTGGCGTTGAAACTGAAAAAAAAAGATAGCAGAAAATACAATTCTTATATTCAGGGACCCAAGAACGAAAATGATAAAAAATAATCTAAGTGAAATTCAAGAAGCTTTTGAAGTGTTTTACAAAATTCTATATTCCAAAGTTCCAGAAGGAAGCATAACCCAAATTGACACCTTTTGGAATTCTCTAGAGTTACCCACTTTAAGCGAAGAACAAAATAGAACGATGACTGCTGACATAACTGAAGTTGAATTTAAAGCTGCAATTAGTAGGATTAAATTAAGCAAGTCACCAGGATCAGATGGGTATATGACAGAGTGGTACAAAGAATATAAAAATGAGTTAATTCCTGTTTTACTCCCCACACTGAACTGGGCTCTAAAAAAAGACACAAATGCCACCCAGTTGGAAGGAAGCAATAATCTCAGCTATACCGAAAGAAGGCAAGGATAAAATGGAATGCAAGTCATTTAGACCAATATCTGTTCTTAATGTAGATTATAGATTACTTACTTCCATCATGGCCAAACGATTAGAGGAGTTTCTACCCATACTGATACATAATGATCAGACAGGTTTTATACAACAACTCCAAACACAAGACAATATACGAATGTCACTTCACATTATGGATCATATACAAAAAAATAAAATCGAAGCAATAGTGATAAGCGTGGACGCTGAAAAAGCATTTGATTTGGTTAATTGGAATTTTCTTTACAGAGTTTTACACAGATTTGGTTTCCAAGACCCAATTATTAAAACTATACAGACACTATATGAGAATCCTACTGCTAGGATTAAAATCAATGTATATTTATCAAATAATCTTACCCTAGAAAGGGACACGAGACAGGGTTGTGCATGGTCACCACTACTCTTCCCATTTTGTCTGGAACCATTAGCTCAATACATCAGACAAAATGAAGTTATCGGGGGAATTACTATTAAAGGGACAGAGCATAAATTGGTTTGTTATGCGGATGACATTTTGATCTACCTAGGGCAACCAACATGCTCTTTACCTAAATTGATGTAATCCTTTGAACAATATGGTCAATTATCAGGATACAAGATCAACATAGATAAAACCCAATTACTTTCATATTACTATAGCCCACCAAGAGAAATTGAAAGTCGATACCCCTGGGCATGGCACACAGAGTCTTTCAAATATTTGGGCATCATTTTGCCAACAGATTTGGCAAAATTATCAGAATGTAATTATCAGCCTTTATACAAAAAATTAAGGAAGATGTGGCAAGATGGAACCTGATTCCTTTTTTCAGTCTCAGTTCAAGGATTGAGTCTATTAAAATGAATATACTGCCCAGACTGTTATATCTCTTTCAGACCCTACCAACAGAGATTAATCAAAATCAATTCAATGAATGGAACAAGATGTTATCAAGTTATATTTAGCAGGGTAAAAGGCCTAGAGTTCATCTCAAAACTTTGCAACTAGCAAAGGAAAAGGGGGGATGGGACCTAACTTCTCTTAGAGATTATTATTTTGCAGCACAGTTGAGAGCTGTGATATGTTGATGCAACCCATCATATGATGCTCAATGGAAAAACATTGAGGAGCGGGTACTTCCCATCCCCATACAAGCAATTTTGGCCGATAACAACCTGCAAAGGTACATAAATACTATTGATAACCCATGGGTGAAATTGAGTCTTAAAATATGGAAAACCACTATAAAAGAATATAATCTAGAGGGAGATATTGCAATTCTTAAATGGTGTGCATATGACTCGGATTTTACAACAAATAAATTGGACGCTAGATTTAAGGACTAGACAACTAAAGGAATAACAGTTCTTTGCAACATAATGAAAGAAGGAACACTGTTCAGTTTTGAAATGCTTAAAGAGAAACACTTATTAGAAAAACAAGATTTTTATTGGTATTTACAGATGCAACAATATGTTAATAAGACGCTTAAAAATGTAACCAAGGCAAATACATGCTTGATAGAGCTCTTTAGAAAAGCATATAATTCAGATAATGGTAGTAGAATCATTTCAAGCATGTATAAGGGGTTGTCAAATCTTAAAACACATTCGACTTCATACATTAAAACAAAATGGGAGAAGGAAGGAGGGATAATTATATCTGAGGAAGAATGGACAACAATAGGGAGATATCAATGGAAGTGTACCAGTTCACAGAAATGGAGGGAGTTTGGATGGAAAAACTTGATTATGTGGCGACCCACTTCCCAGCGCACTCGAACCGGCTCACAAAGTAGTGTGTGCCGGCAGGGAGCCGGACCCAAAAAGGGTGCCAGGCCTTCTTCACCAGCAAGGGGAAAAGCCCATGCGCGGGAGGGGACTGTGAATATGCGTTCCCGCCCAGGGAGAGTGGGAACAGGAAGTCTTTAAAGCGAGGCCACGAAGTTTGAATAAATCTCTTTTGCAACTGCAACTCACCGACTCCGTGTCGTTATTTCAGCGCTGTGTGTAGCGCACCACTATAATTGGTGACCCCGACAGCCCAAACGATATTCGGACCAGAGATGAACGACGCCACATCTGTTGATGCAGTTTCGTTAAAACTGCCAAACTTCTGGACGCTGTGACCTCACCTATGGTTCCAGCAAGCAGAAGCCCAATTCCACATTCCGCAGATAACCTCGGATGCCACACGTTACTACTACGTGGTGAGCTCCCTCGACCAGGAGACAGCTGCCCAGGTTGAGGAGTTCATACAGTTGCCCCCGGTGGATGGCAAATACACAGAATTCAAAGCCTTGCTCATAAGGACTTAGGGACTCTCACAGCGTGAGCGAGCTGCCCGCTTACTGCACCTGGATGGTTTGGGAGACAGGCCACTGTCGGCTTTGATGAACGAGATGTTGTCCCTGGCTGGAGGACACAAGCCCTGCCTCATGTTTGAGCAGCTGCCCCAGGACATAGGCCTGCTGCTGTCCGACGCGGATTTCAGTGACCCCCTGAAGGTGGCGTCCCGGGCAGACGTGCAGTGGAAATCCAAGAAGGAGAGTGGGGCGTCCATCGCACAGATCACCAGGCCACGCTCCCAGCAGCAGACCAGACCAGACCCAGCTGCAAAGCCCACTAACCCCAGAGGCAGGAGTGAGGAGACCAACGAACAATGGTGCTTCTACCACCAGCGGTGGGGTGCAGAAGCCCGCCGCTGTAGCCCGCCCTGCAAGTTCCCGGGAAACGCCAGGATCAGCCGCCGCTGATGGCTACAGCAGCTGGCCATCGGGATAGCATCCTGTATGTCTGGGACAAGCAGACGGGACGCCACTTTTTGGTCGACACCGGAGCCGAGATCAGTATCTTACCTCTGACAAGTTATGACACCCACAACAGAGAACCAGGTCCCACCCTCTGGGCCATGTATGGCAGCACAGTAAGGACCTATGGCACCTAACCGGTGTGGCTACAGTTCAGCTCCAGCCAGTTCATGTGGGACTTCACACTGGCCGCCGTAGCCCAACCGCTCCTGGGAGCTGATTTTTTGCGGGCTCACAGCCTACTGGTCGACCTGCCCAGGAAGAGACTGGTCCACGCCGAGACCTTTCAGACGTTCTCCCTGGGTGAAGCCCAGTTGCCGGCCCCTCACCTGGACTCCATCACGCTGTCCGACAACAACTTCACCAGAGTCCTGGCGGTTTTCCCATCGGTTCTGGCACCACAGTTCACAGCGGCCATGCCCCGACACGGCGTACAGCACCACATCCCGACCCAGGGACCACCCCTCCACGCCCGCGCTTGGCGGCTTCCCCCGGACAAGCTCCGACTGGCAAAAGAGGAGTTCAAGAGGATGGAGGAATTGGGGATCATACGGCCCATGGGCCTCCCCCCTGCACATGGTGCCCAAAGCAACAGGGGGCTGGAGACCATGCAGCGACTACTGCAGGCTAAACGAGGCTACAACACCAGACCGCTACCATTCAGGACTTTGCAGCAAACCTGCACGGCGCACGGATCTTCTCCAAGGTAGACCTCGTCTGGGGATACCTCAAATCCTGATGCATTCAGACGACGTCCCCAAAACGGCACTCATCACCCCGTTCGGCCTTTTCGAGTTCCTCCGCATGCCGTTCGGCCTGAAGAATGCCGCACAGACGTTCCAGTGGTTAATGGACGCGGTTGGACGCGACCTGGACTTCAATTTCATCTATTTGGACGACATCCTCATAGCCAGCAGCAGTCGTCAGGAGCATCTGTCCCAACTCCATCAACTCTATGCCCGACTGAGTGAATACGGTCTTACAATCAACCCCGCCAAATGCCAGTTCGGGATCGACACCATTGACTTCCTGGGCCACAGGATTACTAAAGACGGGGCAACACCTCTGCCCGCTAAGGTAGATGCGGTCCGCCACTTCCCCCGACCCAACACAATCAAAAGCCTGCAGGAATTTGTGGGTATGGTGAATTTCTACCATCGCTTCCTCCCCTCAGCAGCCCGAATCATGCTGTTTGCCCTAATGTCAGGTAAGGGCAAGGACATTACCTGGGACGAGGAGTCCGCCACCGCTTTCGTTAAAACCAAAGAAGCCCTGGCAAATGCTGCGATGCTAGTGCACCCCAGAATGGATGTCCCTACCGCCCTCACAGTGGACACATCCAACAAGGCAGTCGGTGGAGTGCTGGAACAACTCATCGAGGGTCGTTGGCAACCCCTGGTGTTCTTCAGCAAACACCTACGACCACCTGAGCTCAAATACAGTGCTTTCGACCGGGAACTGTTGGCGCTATAACTGGCAATCCAGCATTTCAGGTACTTCTTAGAAGGAAGGCCCTTCACCGCGTTCACAGACCACAAACCGCTTACGTTCACGAAAGCGTCCAATCCCTGGTCGTCCGGCCAGCAGCGACATCTGTCCTACATCTCCGAATACACGACAGATGTCCGGCATGTCTCGGGAAAGGACAATGTCATGACGGATGCCTTATCCAGACCTACCATCCAGGCCCTGTCTCTGGGGGTAGACTATGCAGCGCTGGCGGAGGCACAGCAGGCAGACGATGAGATCCCTAGTTACAGAACTGCAGTCTCCAGTTTGCAGCTCCAGGCCCTCCCCGTAGGCCCAGGTGAGAGGACCCTACTCTGTGACATCACCACTGGCCAACCTCGCCCCATCGTCCCAGCAGCCTGGCGGCGGCGCGTTTTCAACTCCATTCACAACTTAGCACACCCCTCCATCAGGTCAACCATCCGGCTGGTAGTCAGCAGCTTCGTTTGGCACGGATTCCACAAGCAGGTCAGTGAATGGGCCAAAATGTGCACGCACTGCCAGACGGCCAAGGTGCAGCGGCACACCAAAGCCCTGCCGCAGCAGTTCCACTCCACCCACCGGCGTTTCGACCACATTCATGTGGACATCATGGGCCCCCTGCCAGTGTCACGAGGAACGCGGCACCTCCTAACTATCGCAGACCGGTTCACAAGATGGCCAGAGGCGATCCCACTCACTGACACCACCTCTGAATCCTGCGCCCGAGCACTGATTGCCACCTGGGTATCTCGCTTTGGTATACCGGCCCACATTACCTCCGACAGAGGCACTCAGTTCACCTCCAGCCTGTGGTCGGCTGTGGCCAGCCTGTTGGGAACGCAGCTACACCACACTACTGCTTACCACCCACAGTCGAACGGACTAATGGAACGCTTCCACCGTCACTTGAAGTCGGCTCTCATGGCCCGCCTGAGAGGACCTAACTGGGTGGACGAGCTTCCCTGGGTCCTGCTCGGAATCCACACGACACCCAAAGAGGATCTACACACCTCGTCGGCCGAGTTGGTGTACGGCGCGCCCCTGGTCGTCCCAGGAGAATTCATACCAGCCCCAAGGGGGCAGGAGGAAGAACCCGCAGCAGTCCTGGACAAACTACGTGAGTGGCTCGGTAACCTGGCCCCCATACCCACTTCACAGCACGGACGGACCCCGACCCATGTACCTAAAGACCTGCAGAACTGTAAGTTTGTTTTCGTACACCAGGGCGGACATCGAGCACCGCTATGGCGGCCCTACGATGGGCCGTTTACGGTGATCAGAAACAACGGGTCCACATTCGTACTGGACATTGGGGGGAGAGAGGAGGTTTTCACAGTGGACCGACTCAAACCGGCCCATGTGGACTTGGTGCAGCCGGCCGAGATTCAGGCACTGCGGCATAGAGGCAGACCTCCCAAACAGAGTCCGACCCAGACTGTGGACATTGGGGGGGTGTATCGCCAGTTCTGGGGGGGGGCGGGGTTATGTGGCGACCCACTTCCCAGCACACTCGAACCGGCTCACAAAGTGGCGCGCGCCGGCATTGAGGCCGGTCCCAAAGAGGGCGCCAGGCCTTCTTCACCAGCAAGGGGAAAAGCCCGCACACGGGACGAGACTGTGAATATGCGCCCCCTATGGCATTCCTGCCCAGGGAGGGCAGGAAGAGGAAGGCTTTAAAGCGAGGCTGCGAAGTTTGAATAAATCTCTTTTGCAACTGCAACTCACCAACTGCGTGTCGTTATTTCAGCGCTGTGTGTAGCATACTGCTAAAATATGATATTTTATTACACCCTCTCAGAAATCCCATTATGATAGTAACCTCCTTGTTTCCCTGTTTGCTGGAGAAATTGTGGAAATCAAAATGCAAATCATTATCATATTTTTTGGGACTGCCCTGTTATCAAAAACTATTGGAGGGGGATACACAATGCCCTACAAGACATCTTTAAATGTGAAATACCCTTAGAGAGTAAGACCATATATTTTGGATATATACCGCAAGAATGGTTGAAAAGAGATAGATATTTAATGAATATACTATTGGTGGCTGTAAAAAGACTCTTACTAGGAAATGGTTATCACAGGAGAGCCCAATTTTAAATACATGGATGGAAATTACAATGGACATTCACAAAATGGAGAAGATAACAACATCTGTTAATCATAAGCTGGAACAATTTGATTCATACTGGGAAAAATGGTTTAACTACATAATACCTCATAGGCCTGATTTTATTCTCACAAATCAATGAATCTGTTGAAAATAAAAAGATCACTCCCTACTTGTACATAGTTCTTTCCTTTTGCTTGTTTTTTCTTTCCACTCTTTTCTATGTGTATACCTCAGATAAATACTTTGTGGAGATTTGTGATATATATGATTATATGATATATATGTACAATGTCTGAAATACATCTTATGGAAATGTTTATTTGATGAACTTCAATAAAAAAAAATAAATTACAAAGAAAAAGGTATTCCAAACCTATGCCATGTGAAGATAGGCCTGCTATGGAGTTTGGAGCACAGCACATTGTCATGACAGCCAGTGGAAGTGCCTCTGGCCACTTTAGTTTTGATGTGTCGCACAATTTAGCTGACCTGCCATTTCAAGACCCCGTTCAGTCTTTCAGCTGCCCCATAAGATTCAGAGTGCTAAGGGCAGGTGCTTACTGTGCAAGGCTTTTGCTCCTATAACTTTACTGCTATTGTCTCTTGAGATTTTCTCAGGAATCCAAAACCTAGGAATAAATTCTCATAGTAAAAATTTAGCAACCATTATGATATAATTACTCTTAAGTTGGATAAGTTTTTATCCATGGAGTTAATAAATACTACAATTGTATAATCACAACCCATACATTTTGATAACTGTGTAAAGTCCATTTGGAGATGTACAAAGTCCTGGAGGAGGTCCAGTGGTTGCAGATTCCAACAGTACCTTTGGGAATTATGTCTCTGGCAAAGCATATAGTTAAAACTTAGAATGAACCAACTAAATTAGGAATCAAATGGCTAGCTAATCTTTGCTGCCTACCCAATGTCCGTATTGTTCCATATTCCCCACATTCATGTGTCCATCTAAACTTTCTTTATGTCTACTCTGTGCCGTATCACTAAGTAAATAAATAATTTCCCCTCAAATCTCCTTTGAAATTGCTCCTTTTCACCTTAAGTGCATGCTCTCTGTTATGAGTAATGTCAACCTTTGGAAAAAAGATATTGTCTGTCTGCTGTAGCTAGGCCTCTCATAACCTCAATCAGATCTCCCCTCAGCCTCTGCGGCTCCAGAGAAAACAACCCGAGTTTATTCAGCTTCTTGTTATAGGAAGTGCCCTCTAATCCAGGCAAGATCCTGGTGAACCTCTTTGGCACCCTCTCCAAGATCTTGATGTCCTTCTTATAATGAGGCAACCACAGCTGTATACAATACAGCAGATGCAGCCGAACTAATTTTATAAAGCTGCACTGTAACTTCCTGAACTCAGTTCCTTACCTAATGAAGGCAAGCATGCTATTCTATCAACCTGTGTCGCTACTTTCAGAGAGCTATCAACTTTCCTCTGCTCATCACCACATATCTTACTAATGATTGAGTTTTTGAGGGTGAAGGTAGAGCAGTGGGTGTTGACTGCGTGGATTTTAGAAAGGTATTTGTCAAGGTCCCTCATGGGAGGCTCATCCAGAAGATTAAGATGCATGAGATCCATGGTGAATTGTCCACTTGGATTAAGAATCTTGCTTGTAACAGTGTACTGTCTCTTTGCATTTGACCTGCAATACCTCACAGTTATGTGGGTTAAACTCCATCTACCATTTCTCCACCAAGCTCAGCAAGTGATCTACTGTGCATCCATCCCACTGTATCCTTTGCCAGTCTTCTGTGCTATCCACAACACTATCAATCTTCATATCATCTGCCAACTTACTAACCCACCCATCTACATTTTCATCCATGTCAATTATAAACATCACAAATGGCAGAGGTTCCCATACAGATCCCTGAGGAACACCACTAATCACAGATTAGAATCACAGATTAGAATGTCTAATTCTAGCTAGCTAGAATGTCCTTTCAATCACTAAGCTTTATCTTCCTTGGGCAAACCAGTTCTGAATTCAAGGAGCCAATTCACCATGGATCCCATGTATCTTAATCTTCTGGATGAGCCTCCCATGAGGGATCTCATCAGATCCATGTAGACAATATTCACTGCTTTACTTTCATCAATCACCCTCATCACCTTGTCAAAAAATTCAGTTGTTAGTGAGACGTGACTTGCCCTGCACAAAGCCATGCTGGCTCTCTCTAATTAGGCCATGATGTTCCAAAAGTTCATGGTTTCCTCTGGTTTCCTTGGCTGTCTATGTCTAGGGAAGACAACTTCTGGCCCACCAAACTCGTGAGATTGAGGCATTTCCCTACCCCAAATCTAATTTTGTGTGGATCCTGCATAATTTGCTACCCTGTTAGAAACTGGTGCCGGACAGTACAGTGCATGCAATTAAAAGTATTATATTTATAAATTTATAAAGGGATAGTAAAGAATAACAAAAAGAAAAGGGTCCATTTTAATTAAACAGTGAAATTGTGCACAAGTTGGAGCTCATCTTGAACTCATCTTGAACACTCACGAGCTGGGCCCTCATCACACCACCTTCCGAACGTCACTCACAATCCACCTCGAACAGATGGACCTCCCACCGGATCGTACGCTACGGCCGGTTCTCCCCAGCATCTTCTCTCTTCATCTCTTCTCGAACAAAAGCCCAAGACCAACCTTAGTGTCCCTCACCAAGAAAACCCTCCCACTAATTGGATGACACATGTTCCTTATCTCCAACAGTAACCCAGACCAGCTGCTTTCACAGAACTGCCAAATGAGATACATACAGCATAACAGTAAAAATATGAATCAGGGCATTACATACATAAATCCTATCCCTAAAAATGCTCTTCAGTAAGTTTCATAACAGTAACGTGAGACCCACCAGTCTATAATTGCAATTTTATCCCAGAAATCTCTTCTTCTGCCTGCCTCAATAACCTGGGGTATATCCCATCAAGCCTTGGGCACCTAGCCACCTTAATACTCTGAAAGTGACCCAGCACTACCTTCTCCTTTATCTTAAAATGCCTGAACATATCAATATACTCAGCACTGATCTCCCATTATCCATGTACATCTCCTTGGTAAAGGCTAACTAAGGACCTCATCCACACCCTCTGCATTCAGACAAATGTTTCCCCTTTATCCTTGAGTGGTCTTATCGTCTTGGTCTTCACGTATGTTAAGAATGCCTTGGGATTCACCTTAATTCTACTTGCCAAGAACTTTTCATTGCTTCTTCAGGCTTTCCTAATTCCCTTCTTGAGTTCATTTCTGGCTTCTTTATAATTCTGAAAGGCTCGGTTTGATCCTAGTTTTCTAAGCTTTACATATCTTCCTTCTTGACTAAATTCATCACCTTTCTTGATATCCCAGGTTCTCTTATCTTTCCATCTTTGTCCTTCCTTCTTTCTATGTGTGGTGGTAATAATCTTCTGAGGTGTGTCTATTTCAATGTGAGGAGTATTGTGGGGAAGGCTGACAAGCTGAGGTCATGGATTGACACATGGAGTTATGATATTGTAGCCATTAGTGAAATTTGGCTACAGGAGGGGCAGGACTGGCAGCTTAATGTTCCAGGCTTCTGATGTTTCAGACATGATAGGAGCAGAGGGATGAAGGGTAGGAGGAAAATCAAGGAAAATATTACAGCAGGGCTCAGGCAGAACATATAAGAGGGCTTGTCTATCGAGGTCATATGGGTGGAGCTGAGAAACAGGAAAGGTATGACCACATTAATGGGGTTGTATTTCCGACCACCCAATAGTCAGCGAGAATTGGAGGAGCAAACCTGCAGAGAAATAGCAGACAACTGCAGGAAGCATAAAGTTGTGATAGTAGAGGGTTTTAATTTTCCACATATTGATTGGGTGGGACTACCATACTGTTAAAGGTCTGGATGGGTTAGAGTTTGTAAAATGTGTTCAGGAAAGTTTTCTAAATCAATATATAGAGGTACCAGCTAGAGAGGATTAGATCTATTAGGAAACGAGTTAGGACAAGTGATGTAAGTGTGTGTAAGGGAACACTTTGGGTCTAGTGATCATAACAATATTAGTTTCAACTTGATCATGGATAAAGATAGATCTGGTCCTTGGGTTGAGGTACTAAACTGGAAAAAGGCCAAATTTGAAGAAATGAGGAAGGATCTAAAAAACATGGATTGGGACAGGTTGTTCTCTGGCAAGGATGTGATTGATAAGTGGGAGGCCTTCAAAGGAGAAATTTTGAGAGTGCAGAGTTTGTATGTTCCTGTCAGGATTAAAGGCAAAGTGAAAAGAATAAGGAACAAACATGAGGAAATCTGCAGATGCTGGAAATTCAAACAACACACACAAAATGCTGGTGGAACACAGCAGGCCAGGCAGCATCTATAAGGAGAAGCACTGTCGACGTTTCGGGCCAAGACCCTTTGTCAGGAACCTTGGTTTACGAGGGATATTGGAAATCTAATAAAGAAGAAGAGAGAGCTGTATGACAGGTATAGGCAACAAGGAGCAAATAAGATGCTTGAGGAGTATAAAAAGAGTAAGAAAATACTTAAGAAAGAAATCAGGAGGGCTAAAAGAAGACACGAGGTTGCTTTGGCAGTCAGGGTGAAGGATAATCCTAAGAGCTTCTACAGGTATATTAAGAGCAAAAGAATAGTAAGGGATAAAATTGGTCATCTTGAAGATCAGAGTGCTTGGCTATGTATGGAACCAAGAGAAATGGGGGAGAATTTAAATGGATTTTTTTGCATTTGTATTTACTGAGGAAACTGGAATGGAGTCAACGGAAATAAGGCAAACAAGTAGTGAGGTCATGGAAACTATACAGATTGAGGAGGAGGAGGTGCTTGCTGTCTTGAGGCAAATCAGAGTAGATAAATCCCCCGGACCTGACAGAGCATTCCTTTGGACCTTGAAGGAGACTAATGTTGAAATTGCAGGGGCCCTGGCAGATATATTTAAAATGTTCGTATCCACGGGTCAGGTGCCGGAGGATTGGAGGATAGCTCATGTTGTTCCGTTGTTTAGAAAAAGCTCTAAAAGTAATCCAGGAAATTATTGGCCAGTAAGTTTGACGGCAATAGTAGGTAAATTATTAGAAGGAGTATTAAGAGATAGGATCTGCAAGTACTTGGATAGACAGTGACGTATTAGGAAGAGTCAGCATGGCTTTGTGCGTGGTAGTTCATGTTTAACCAATCTATTAGAGTTTTTCGAGGATGTTACCAGGAAAGTGGATGAAGGGAAGGCAGTGGATGTTGTCTACATGGACTTCAGTAAGGCCTTTGGCAAGGTCCCGCATGGGAGGTTAGTTGAGTCGCTAGGTATTGCCTATTCTCGACCTCCCTCTGGTGCTCCCCTCCCCCTTTCTTTCTCCCTCGACCTCCTGTCCCATGATCCTTTCCCTTCTCCAGTTTGTATCACTTTTGCCAGTCACCTTTCCAGCTCTTAGCTTCACCCCACTCCCTCCGATCTTCTCCTATCATTTTGCATTTCCCCCTCCCCCTCCTACTTTCAAATCTCTTACTATCTTTTCTGACAATTAGTCCTGACAAAGGGTCTTGGTCCGAAACGTCGACAGTGCTTCTTCCTATAGATGCTGCCTGGCCTGCTGCGTTCCACCAGCTTTTTGTGTGTAACTCTGCTCCAATGTCTTATTTTACAATGGGCAGCATTAAAATTGTGCAAGTTGTTAAGTACAGTCCATAGAACCATAGAACATTACAGCTCAGTACGGGCCCTTCAGCCCTCCATGTTGTGCTGACCCATATAATCCTTTAAAAAAGTACTCAACCCACACTAACCCATAAGCCTCTATTTTTCTTTCATCTATGTGCCTGTCCAAGAGGCTCTTAAATACCCCTAATGTTTTAGCCTCCACCACCATCCCTGGCAAGTCATTCCAGGCACTCACAACCCTCTGTGTAAAAAACTTACCCCTGATGTCTCCCCTAAACTTCCCTCCCTTAATTTTGTACATATGCCCTCTGGTGTTTGCTATTGGTGCCCTGGGAAACAGGTACTGACTATCCACCCTATCTATGCCTCTCATAATCTTGTAGACCTCTATCAAGTCCCCTCTCATTCTTCTACGCTCCAAAGAGAAAAGTCCCAGCTCTGCTAACGTTGCTTCATATGACTTGTTCTCCAAAACAGGCAACATCCTGGTAAATCTCCTCTGCACCCTCTCCACAGCTTCCACATCCTTCCTATAATGAGGTGACCAGAATTGAGCACAATACTCTAAGTACGGTCTCACCAGAGATTTGTAGAGATGCAACATGATCTCTCTACTTTTGAACTCAATCCCCCTGTTAATGAAGCCTAGCATCCCATAAGCCTTCTTAACTACCCTATCAACCTGCGCAGTGACCTTGAGGGATGTATGGATTTGAACCCCAAGGTCCCTTTGTTCATGCACACAGGAGTCGATTATTTAAAGTAAACATGTTGTCCATGGTGCTGGGGGCAGTGGAGGTGGAAATTGTTATTAAAGATGCCTCAGCACTGATTTCATCTTCAAGTCTATTGGCCAGGCTGTCTGCAAACAGAAGCACATTCCTGACAGACATCCCCATGCTTTGCTTCTACAATTTTCACCCTCCCATTCCCATGTTGGTTGATGTTGGCCACAAACAAAACACATCCCCATGCTTTACCTCTACAATCTTCACCCTCCCATTTCTATAAGTTAAAACAACTTTCAAATTGTCTGGGATAGATTTAGCTATACCTTTAAAACAATGTACAACAGTACCTAGAGCAGCCAGGAAGTCTCAAACAAATATTGTCCCCATTCTCCTGAACAGCTTTATCGTTTGATGTTGCAATTGGTTTTGGCAATATTGTAAAACACTCAGCAATGTTACTTAACTCTTCTCATCTCTCTTAACCTAGTTTGCAACTTATTTACAGGAACACTTAATAAAACAGGGATCCCTAATTCTAGAGTTAATCCAGAATACTTCTAAAAATATTTGTGCATGTATTCTAGATATTCATTAATATCATTGTCTTTTATATGAAACTTTGCGTCCTTTTCCAATCTACAGTGCAAGGAAAACATTTTCTTAGGTCTCTTACTAGACAGTTGGAAATAGGCATAAATCAATGTATCGTTCATCCTCTCTGCACCCCTCCCACAATGCTATTCAGAACTCCCAGCTGTGGCAGGCTCTGGCTCATGCCAGCTTCTCAAGAGGGCCACTTGGCATGGACCTTAAGAAACCGTACTTGGGAAAGGAGCTGCTGTCCCTCAGTGGTGGTCTGTATGCTAAGTACAATAATTCTAAATATACCTCTTTTGAATTATTCTCATTACAATCTGCAGCAATGTACTTTAAAATCAACTTAATGATCTACAGATTTCAGCATCTTATAAAGTAAGCAGATATGGCATCTTTAAGCAAATGGATGTTCATCACCTTGGCGGGAAATGAGGCAGAAGGAGGGGGAGGAGGTGAAGTCCAAGCTAGGATGAAACACAGAACAATGAGACCCCTTTACCCAGCACCTTAATGGAAAAGGTGCAGTCAGTGGAGAACATAATTGAGGATCTGAGGGAAAGATTGTTGTATCAGAGGGAAATGAGAGATTGTTGTTTTTTATGTCTAAGCAAGATGTAGCTTTACCCCAGCATGCCAGAATCAATGGTTAGACCCGAAAGCTTCTCGATCTACTGAATGAACTGAACTACTGATTTGGAAAAGGCAAATTTTCTGTTTTATGATTACTTCTTGCTGGTGCTACGATTTGGTGGTTTTGTCAAACTTGTGTTCCCCCAACCGTGAGCACCTATTCTATTTATCTAGGGAGTTCTCCTCCATAATCCTGACCACACTTTACAGACCACCAGTGGCTGACTATAATCAAGTGCTTGCATGATGCAGTGTCCAAACAAGAAACAATTCATCCCAACACATTTAAATCATAGTCGGCAACTGCAGTCAGGTTTATTTGCAGTCAATTACCACCAGCATATAACTTATAGAGGTCCCAACACATTAGACCACTGCTACTCTAAGATAAGCCATTCCGTATTTTGGTAACTTGGCTGTCCTTCTCCTTCCTGTATACAGACAGAGGCTAAAGAGCTAAAGAGCAAGGCTGCAGAGACTAGAATAACAAAGAGGTGGTTGAGGGAAGAAGAGGAGTGGCTATGGATTGCTCCCAGTCAGTGGACTGGGCTGTGTTCAAGGACTCATCAGTGAATCTGAATGTGTTGTCACGGACTTTATTAAAACAAGTGTAGATGAGTGTGTTCTGCAAAATCATCAGGTCTTCCCCAGACAGAAGCCCTGGATAAACCACAATCTGCTGAGGGCCAGATCAGAGACATTATAGTCTGACGAAAGTTACAAGAGGTCCAGGTACAATCTCCGGAAAGCCGTCTCATTGACGGTGACAATTCCAGACTAAATGAAGGATGCTCGACAGTTGTGACAGGACTGGAATACAATCACTTCTTATAAAGTAGAACCAGGCGACATAACGACAACTGAGCTTCACTTCCAGATGAGTTCAATGGCTTCAATGCTCACTTTAACCAACAAAACATGAAGGAAACATCACAAACTCCAACTGCCCCTGATGATTCATGATTTTGTCTATATTTTGAGGATAAGATGCTGATCAATCTGATCCCTCAAACTTACTGAGACACTGTTGTACTATGCATAACAAATGGAAAGCACTTTATCACTATTGCATGACATGGAGGGATTATACCAAATCAAAGTAAGCCAAGTCCAGGAAGTGAACAGTTAGCAAAATATTAATGTAGTGAACTGAGCTTCCATTTCCTCAATGTTCCTGTAAATGTCAATGGGCATTTAGAAAACTTACAGCACAATAAAGGCCCTTCAGCCCACAAAGTTGTGCTGAACATGTCCTTACTTTAGAATTTACCTAGGGTTACCCATAGCCCTCTAATTTTCTAAGCTCCATGTACCTATCTGGGAGTCTCTTAAAAGACCCTATCATATCCACCTCCACCACCATTGCCGGCAGCCCATTCCACGCACTCACCACTCTCTGCGTAAAAAAATTACCCCTGATATCTCCTCTGTACCTACTTCTAAGCACCTTAAAACTGTGCACACTTGTGCTAGCCATTTCAGCCCTGGGGAAAAGCCTCTGCTTTCTGTTTGGAGATCCAGAGTTCAACTTTCATGACAGTCAAATGGAAAAGGACAAAAATACTCTTAGTCATACTTTTGGAGCTAAAACTAATTGAACTTTATAAGGTTGTAAAATAAGTGCAAAAATGCATTATAAAAATGATCAGAATCTAATTACAGAGTAACTGTGATCTCCCTTGCATTTTAACTGGAATATTTGTGGCGCCTGTCCTTGATGGCTAAAAGGATGACAACTTGTCTCAGGTTTTATATTCACTAAACACTTTGCGACTAGAGACTATTTGGATAAAAGCTCTCCAGGCCTTAAGGGAGAATAGATCGGTTATGCTCAAAGTTATAATTGGTAAACTCTTCTACTCACCCTGAAATATGTCACAATATGTAATTGAATATTACATGATGTTTAGTGAAAATGTGCACAGCTTGCTGGGCTGAAATAAGAAGCTTCATTTTGAGGGAAATTTCATTTTGTCTCTTTAACTGTATCAATTTCTACACTCCATTTATCTCCCCTCTCAAGCCCTCCAATAATTTTGTGTTTCATTAGAGTCACCTTTCATGCTTCATACATGCTAGATACAGATGCCTAGGCTACTCACTCTCTGCTTACAATGCAGACCTGATATCCAATCTGATAAATCGTCAATGTGCTCCATCTATTGCAGGTGTATTTCCAGTTTGTTGAATGTAATCATAGCAACTGTGATCACATTAAATAAATAATTAAGACTTTATCTAAATAAATAGCCTAGACCTCTGTATTAAGAGTTTAGAATCATGAGGTGACTCCAATTTCTTTCTGTAAAACCCAACATATCATTTGCTTTCCCTACTGCCACATACGTTTTCAGTGACTCACACTTTGAACATTTCCCAATCTCTCACCTCACCACTGAGGAAATGCCAGGTACTTCTGATTCTAGGACCAAGGTGCTTCCACAATGCTCTGAATCTGTCGTGTTACCTGCCCCACCATTTAGGTCATTCATCATGTTTCCTGCCACGCTATAAAGGTCATTTATAGCCTTTAAAAGCCTTTGAGAAAACTTATTTTCACTCTGTTTTCTTTGATAGAGTCATAAAACACTACAGCACATAAACAGGCCCTTTAGCCCATCTAGTCAAATTATTAATCTGCCTAGTCCCGTTGACCTGTCCCAGAGAATAGCTGTCCGTACCTCTCCCATTCATGTACATATCCAAATTTCTCTTAAAAATTGAAATCCAACCCACATCCACCACATATGCTGGCAGCTCATTCTACACTCTCATCATCCTCTAGGTGAGGGAGTTCCCCTTCACCCTTAACCCATGACTTCTAGTAGTTGTCTCACCCAGCCTCAGTGGAAAAAGCCTGCTTGCATTCACCATATCTATAACCCTCATAATTTTGTAAATGTTTGTCAAACCTTCGGTTTCTTAAGGTTGTCAGAGCTGAGAGTGGCAGTGGGGAAAAGCTCGCACTACCAATTCAATGCTCCCAATGACGATAACCTCTGACAACAAAGTCCATCCAGCTCCTGGTCTTCAAGTGCTGACAGCTTGGCAGAACTGTTTCTACTGACAGAAGGTTACTGTCTCCTTTAAGCCAGTTGCTTCAGAAACTTGGAGCCCATCATCTCGCAGAAGGAGAACTCCAGGCTCAACCTCCACTGCCTTGCAGCTATACCCACTCATGGGGGAGGCTTCAGGAGTAAACCCTGAGGAAAAATTCAGAGTTAAGGCAATCCTACATTGAGTTCAATACTGACTGGCAACCCCTGCGATGTCGCTGATCCCAAACAGTACCAGCCTCTGCCATGCCTTGTGATCCATCAGCTGCATGGAGAGGGGGAGCACGGTGTATTGGGAACAGCTTGCTCTACATATTTTACTGCTCTGCCCTGACAGCTAGGACGCAATATCCATAATCAACCCTGACGAATGGAGGGTCTCAACAATCAAAATGCCCTTCATTCTCCTGTGCTCTAGGAAATAAAGTCTTAACCTATTTAACCCTTCCCTATAACTCAAGTCCTCAGCTCCTAACAACATTCTTGTAAGTTTTCTTTGCACCTTTTCCACCTTTTCTACATCTTTCCTGTAGGTAAGTGACTCCAAAATAGGCTTCAGAAAGATCTTATACATGACATCTCAAACTCCTGTAATCAATACTTTGATATATAAAGGTCAATGTGCCAAAAACTTTCTTTTCAACTCTGTGATGGCACTTTCAAGGAATTACGGATCTGTATTCCGATTCCACTGTTCTACACACTCCTTAGTGCCCTACTGCTCACTATGTAAGTCCTACCCTAATTGGTCCTTCCAAAATGTAACACCTCACACTTGCCTGCATTAAATTCCATCTGCCCTTTTCAACACAATTTTCCAGCTGGTTCTGATCCCGCTGCAGATGATGATACTCTTCCTCGCTGTCTGCTACATCCCCAATCTGCTGGAAGAGAACCCAATAATCCAAAAATCTGAAGCCCTCCCTCCTGAACCATCTCCTTAGCCACATGTTAAACTGTATGCTCTTCCTATTTCCAGCCTCACTAACATGTGGCATGGGTACCAATCCTGAAATCACAACCCTGGAGGTCCTTAACATCTTTCACTTGGCATCTGACTGCCGAACAGGACCCCAAAGGTAGTAATATCTGGGTTACTCCCAGTACCACATGCTTGTACTCCCAGGTCTAGGATGGAAGCACAGATGATTGACTGGCTGAGGAAATGGTGCAAGCAAGGTTTCAGATTACTGGATCATTGGGATCTCTTCTGACAAAGGTATGACCTGTACAAAAATGTATGGGTTACACTTGAACTTGAAGGGGACCAATATCCTTGCGGGCAGATTCGCTAGAGCTGTTGGGGAGGACTTGAACTAAGTTGGCAAGGGGGATGGGAACCAGAGTATTAGGGCTGAGAGTGGGGCAATTGGTATACAAGTAGATGCAGTGTGTGGTGAGACTGTGAGGAAAGACAAGCAGCTGATAGGACAAAATTGCAGTCATTAGGATGAGTTGAAGTGTAACATGGGAGCAAAATTAATAAGGTTAATGAATACAGACAGAACTGAAATCTCTAAGTAAGAATGCATACAGTATATGTATTCTGTAGATCTTGTAGTGCAATTAGAAATTAGAAATTAGCAAGTATGATGTTTTGGCCATCACTGAAATGTGGCTGAAAGAAGATAATTTTTGGGAGATTAACATCCAAGGATACACCTTGGAAAGGCAGATACGCAGAGAGGGTGGTGTGTCTGTTGTAAAATATGAAATCACATCCTAAGAAAGAGGTGACAAATGATTGAAAGACGTAGAATCCTCATGCGCAGAATTAAGAAATTGCAAGGGTAAGAAGACCCTTAGGGGGGTTATATGCAGTCCCCTGAGTAGCGACCAGGATAAGGGATTTAAGGGCATATAATAAGGGCAATGTTACAATACTCATGAAGGAATTCGTTATGCGGGTTTATTGGGAAAATCAGGTTGGTGCTGGATTCCAAGAGAGGGAATTTGTAGAATGTCTATGAGATGGCTTTATAGAGCAGCTTGTGGTTGAGCCCACCAGGTGAAAGACAATTCTAGATTGTGTGTTGTGTCATGAATGCAGATTTGATTAGGGAGATTAAGGTAAAGGAAGCCTTGGGAGGTAGTGACCATAATATGATAGAATTCAACCTGCAGTTTGAGAGAGAGAAGATAAAGTCACATGTATCAGTATTATAGTGGAGCAATGGGAATTAAAGAGGCATAAGAAGGGAGTTGGCCAATGTTGATTAGAAGGGGACACTAGAAGGGATGATGGCAGAACAGCATTAGCTGGACTTTCTGGGGACAATTCAAAAGCACAGGATAGTATCATCCCAAAGATGAAGAAGGATTCTAAAGGAAGGATGAGGCAACCTTGGGTGACAAGGAAAGTCAAAGACAGCAAAAAAGTATAAAAGAGGGTATGTAATAGAGCAAAAATTAGTGGGAAATTAATGGTTGGAAAGCTTTTAAAAATAACAGTAAGCAACTAAAAAACCCATGGGGGGGGGGAAATGAAATATGAAAAGCTGGCCAAAAATATCAAAGATAATACCAAAAGCTTTTTCAGATACATAAGATCATAAGACCATAAGACGTAGGAGCAAAATTAGGCCATTCAGCCCATCGAGTCTGCTCCATCATTCCATCATTGCTGACCCACTCAACCCCATACTTCTCACCATATCCTTTGATGTTCTGACCGATCAGTTTCTATCAATTTCTACTTTAAATACATCCATGGACTTGGCCTCCACCGTAGTCTGTGACAGAGTATTCCACAGATTTACTACTCTCTGGCTAAAAAAATTCCTCCTTACCTCTGTTCTAAAAGGTCATTCCTCAATTTTGAGGCTGTGCCCTCCAGTTCAGAAACATCCTCTCCACATCCATCTTACCTAGTCTTTTCAACATTCGGTAGGTTTTAAATGAAATCCCCCCACCTTCCATATTCTTCTGAATTCCAGTGAGTACAGGCACGAAGCTGCCAAAAGCTCCTCATAGGTTAACCCCTTCATTCCCAGAATCATCCCTGTGAACCTCCTCTGGACTCTCTCCAATGACAACACATCCTTTTTGATATATGTGGCCCAAAACTGTTGACAATACTCCAAGCATTGACTGACTAGTGCCTTATAAAGTCTCAATGTTTTTATAGAAACAGAAAACCTACAGCACAATACAGGCCCTTCGGCCCACAAAGCTGTGCCAAACATGTCCCTACCTTAGAAATTACTAAGGTTACTCATAGCCCTCTATTTTTCTAAGCCCCATGTAACTATCCAAAAGTCTCTTAAAAGATGCTATTGTATCCGCCTCCACCAATGTTGCTAGCAGCCTTTTCCACGCACGCACCACTCTCTGCATAAATATATTTTGTATTCTATTCCTCTTGAAATAAATGCCAATATTGCATCTGCCTTCTTGATCACAGACTCAACCTGCAAATTAAATTTCTGGGAGTCTTGCATGAGGACTCCAAAGTCTCTCTGCACCTCTGATGTTTGAACCTTCTTCCCATTTGGATAACAGTCTGCACTATTGTTCCTTTTACCAAATGCATTATCATACATTTCCCAACACCACTTCTACCCATTCTTCCAATTTGCCTGTCCTGCTGCAATCACATTGCTTCCTCAGCACTACCTACCCCTCCACCTATCTTAATATCATCCGCAAACTTTGCCACAAAGCTGTCAATTCCATTATCTTAATCATTGACAAACAATGTGAAAAGTAGCCATCCCAATACTGACCCTTGAGGAACACCATTAGTTACTGGCAGCCAACCAGAAAAAGACTCCTTTATTCCCACTCACTGCCTCCTGCCTGTCAGCCATTCCTCTATCCATGCCAATATCTCTCCTGTAATGCCATCGAGATTAATCTTGTTAAGCAGCCTCATATGTGGCCCCCTTCCAAATGCCTTCTGCAAATCCACATAAATTACATCCACTGCTTCTCCTTTGTCTGCCCTGCTTGTTAGTTCCTTGAAGAACTCTAACAGATTTGTCAGGCAAGATTTCCCTTTACAAAAACCATGCTGACTTTGATTTAGTACCCCTAACAATTACCCTGAAACTCTACCCTTCATAATAGACGTACACTTTCCCAACCACTGAGGTTAGGCTAACTGGTCTATAATTTCCTTTCTTTTGTCTTCCTCCCTTCTTCATGGAGTGACATTTGCAATTTCCCTGTCCTCTGGGACAATGCCAGAAAAAAGTGATTCTTGAATGATCATGACCAATGCATGTGTTATCTCTTCAGCAACCTCTCTCAGGACTGGGATATAGTCCATCTGGTTCAGGTAACTTGTCCACCTTTAGACCTTTGATTTTGTAACAGCAATGACACTCACTCCTGCTTCCTAACACTCATGGTCCTCTGGCACTCTGCTACTGTGTTACACAGTGAGACTGATGCAAAGTACTCATTAAGTTCATCTGCCATTTCTTTGTCCCCCATTATTACCACATCAGCATAATTTTTCTGTGGTCCAAGAGAGGTGACAGTAGGTATTGGACTACTGGAAAATGACACTGGAGTGTTAATACTTGGGGGGATGGGGCAAGAAAATACCATATGAACTTAATAACTATTTTGCACTAGTATTTGTTGTGTAAGCTATCAACAGTATGCCAGAAACTCAAGAGTGTTGGGGACACGTGAGTGTAATTGCTATTACTAAGTATACAGTGCATGGGAAACTGAAAGGAGTGAAGGTAGATAATTCACCTGGACCAGGTGCACAACACCCCAGGATTCAGGCAGAGATTGCTGAAAAGCTTGTGGAGGTATTAGTAATGATCATTTAACATCACTAGATGCTGGAATAGTTTTGGAGGATTGGAAAAGAGCAAATTACACTCCATTCTTTAAGATATGAGGGAGGCAGAAGAAAGAAAATTATAGGCCACTTAGCATGACTTTTGTGGTTGGAAAGATGTTGGAATTTATTATTAAGTTTTCGGGGTACTTGGAAGAACATGATAAAGCAGACCAAAGTCAGCATGGTTTCCTCAAGGGAAAATTTGCTTGACAAATCTGTTTACTTGAATTTTCAAAGAGCCTTTGACACAATGCCACACATAAGGCAGCTGAACAAGTTATGAGCCCATGGTGTTACAAGAAAGATATTAGCACGCATTGAAGATTAACTGATTGTCAGGAGGCAAAGAATCTGAGTAAAGTGGGACAATTCTGTATGGCTGCCAGTGCCAAGTGATATTCTCAGAGATCACTATTGCGACTGCTTCTTTTCACATCATACGTCAACAAATTTGTTGACAGAATTGACAGCTTTGTGGCCAAGTTTTCAGAAAATATAAAGATAGGTGAAGGAGCAGGTAATGTTGAGGAAGAGGGAGTCTGCAGAGAGACTTGGACAGATTAGGAGAATAGAACATAATAGAACCACAGAACATTACAACACAGAAACAGGCCTTTTCGACCTTCTTGACTGGGCTGAACTATTTTTCTGAATGGTCCCAAAGACCTGCATCCGGCCCATATCTCTCCATACCCCTCTCATCCATGTACCTGTCCAAGTTTTACTTAAATGTTAAAAGTGAGCCCGCATTTACCACTTCATCTGGCAGCTCATTCCACACTCCCACCACTCTCTGTGTGAAGAAGCCCCCCCAATGTTCCCTTTAAACTTTTTCCCCTTCACCCTTAACCCATGTTCTCTGGTTTTTCTCTCCCCTAGCCTCAGTGGAAAAAGCCTGCTTGCATTCTCTCTATCTATACCCATCATAATTTTATATGCCTCTATCAAGTCTCCCCTCATTCTTCTATGCTCCAGGGAATAAAGTCCTAACCTATTCAACCTTTCTCTGTAACTCAGTTTCTCAAGTCCCAGCAACATCCTTGTAAACCTTCTCTGCACTCTTTCAACCTTATTAAAATCCTTCCTGTAATTCAGTGACAGAAGCTGCAGAAGATGGCGAACATAGCCCAGCACATCACACAAACCAATCGTTCATGCTTGGACTCACTTTACACCACACACTGTCAGAGCAGTGCTGCCAGGATAATCAAGGACAAGACCCACCCAGCCAACACGCTTTTTGTCCCTCTTCCCTCCAGGAGAAGATACAGAGGTACAGAAGGTGCAGGACCATGAAGATTCGTACGGCCAGATTTGTGAACAGCTTCTTTCCAAATGTGATAAGACTGCTGAACAGATCCTGACCCGGATCTGGGCCGTACCTTCCAAATATCTGGACCTGACTTTCACTACCTTACTTTCCCTTTTCTATTTTCTAATTATGATTTATAATTTAAATGTTTTATTATATTTATTTCAACTTGTACTTCAGGGATCGCGAAGCGCAGAAACAAATATCACTGCGATGATTGTACAATCTAGTATCAAATGTTTGGTGACAATAAAGTAAAGTAATAAAACTGCACACAATACTTCAAATTCGGCCTCACCAATGCCTTATACAACCTCACCATAACATTCCAACTCTTATACCCAACACTTTGATTTATAAAGGCTAATGTACCAAAAGCTCTCTTTACTACCCTATCTACCTATGATGCCAACATTAGGGAATTTTGTATCTGTATTCCTGGATCCCTCTGTTCTACTGCACTCCTCAGTACCCTAACATTTACCTTGTATGTTCTACCTTGGTTTTTCCTTCCAAAGTGCAAAGTGAAAATTCACTGGAATTTCAAAGAATTGAGGGGGGTGGGGGGATTTCATTGAACCTATTGATACTTTGAAAGGCACAGAGTGGATGTTGAGAAGATGTTTCCTATAGTTGGTGAGTCTAGGACCAGACTGTACAGCCGCAGAGTAGAAGGATGTCCATTTAGAACAGAGATGACAACAGAAATTAGTGATAGATTGCCAACATGAGAAGGACTTGTTTATTTTTACTCTTCAAACAGTACTGGTATTTTACTCTTAATTTTATATAATCTGGTTTCAATTTTCAACCTGTGTGGAACTTAATTCAACCTTTTGAAAAATGAAATACTCTACATAATCTGGTAGCCTCTCATCTACTCTGCATCCCTCAATCATGATCTCCCTTTCATAAGCCCACTTTAATTCTGCTGAGTTATTTTATAATTTTGTAGGTGTCTTAATATCACTTCCTGTATTGTAGAATCCAGCATTTTCCCTGTACCCATAATTCTAAATTTGCTGAATCCCCAATCCAGAATTGCAGCTGAAATAGTAAAGCAGGTAGTAAAGACAGACTATGGAGGGAACAGGGGACACAGACCAGGCAGACTAGATAAAAATTCAATAGTTATGGATAGAGAGGACCGTGGGGGAATAACTATATGAACAAAAGGTATGGACAGAGGAGAAATAAATACCTACAAATGAAAAAGAGGCAGGTACATGGAGAATCCGAATCAGAATCAGGTTTATTATCACCAGCATGTGACGTGAAATTTGTTAACTTAGCAGCAGCAGTTCAATGCAATACATAATATAGAAAAAAATAATAACAAAAATTAATTAATTAATTACGGTATATGTATTACCATATAACAATTACAGCATGGAAACAGACTATCTCTGCCCTTCTAGTCCGTGCCGAATGCTTACTCTCACCTAGTCCCACCGACCTGCACTCAGCCCATAATTCTCCGTTCCTTTCCTGTCCATATACCTATCCAATTTTATTTTAAATGACAATATCGAACCTGCCTTTACCACTTCTACTGGAAGCTCATTCCACACAGCTACCACTCTCTGAGTAAAGAAATTCCCCCTTGTGTTATCCCTAAATTTTTGCTCCCTAACTCTCAACTCATGTCCTCTTGTTTGAATCTCCCCTACTCTCAATGGAAAAAGCCTATCCATGTCAACTCTATTTATCCCACTTATAATTTTAAATTTCTCGATCAAGTCCCCCCTCAACCTTCTACGCTCCGAAGAATAAAACCTAACTTGTTCAACCTTTCTCTGTAACTTGGGTGCTGAAACCCAGATAACATTCTAGTAAGTCTCCTCGGTACTCTCTTTATTTTGTTGACTCCTTTCCTATAATTTGGTGACCAGAACTGTACACAATACTCCAAATTTGGCCTTACCAATGCCTTGTACAATTTTAACATTACATCCCAACTCCTATACTCAATGCTCTGATTTATAAAGGCCAACATATCAAAAGCTTTCTTCACCACTCTATCCACATGAGATTCCACCTTCAGGGAACTATGCACCATTATTCCTACATCACTCTGTTCTACTACATTCTTCAATGCCCTACCATTTACCATGTATGTCCTATTTTGATTATTCCTACCAAAATGTAGCACCTCACACTTATCAGCATTAAACTCCATCTGCCATCTTTCAGCCCACTCTTCTAACTGGCCTAAATCTCTCTGCAAACTTTGAAAACCTACTTCATTATCCACAACACCACCTATCTTAGTATCATCTGCATACTTACTAATCCAATTTACCACCCCATCATCCAGATCATGTATAATGTATACTGAATAGATTAAAAATTGTGCAAAGGACAGAAATAATGTCAATTAAAAATGTGAGGTAGTGTTCACAGATTCAATGTCTATTCAGGAATCGGATGGCAGAGGGGAAGAAGCTGTTCCTGAATCACTGAGTGTGTGCCTTCAGGCTTCTGTACCTCCTACCTGAAGGTAACAGTGAGAAAAGGGCATGCCCTGGGTGCTGGAGGTCCTTAATAACGGATGCTGCCTTTCTGAGACGCCGCTCCTTGAAGATGTCCAGGGTACTTTGTGGGCTAGTACCCAAGATGGAGCTGACTAAATTTACAGCTCTTTGCAGCTTCTTTTGGTCCTGCACAGTAGCACCCCCCACCATACCAGACAGTGATGCAGCCTGTTAGAATGCTCTCCACGGTACACTTGTAGAAGCTTTTGAGTGTATTTGTTGACATACTAAATCTCTTCTAATGAAGTATAGCTGCTGTCTTGCTTTTATAACTGTATCGATATGTTGGGACCAGGTTAGATCCTTAGAGATCTTGACACCCAGGAACTTGAAGCTGCTCACTCTCTCCACTTCTGATCCCTCCATGTGGATTGGTATGTGTTCCTTCATCTTACCCTTCCTGAAGTCCAAAATCAGTTCTTTCATCTTACTGACGCTGTGTGCAAGTTATAAGCTTAAAAAAAAGCACAGGAGATATTATAGAACAAATGTTATTGAATATTAAACAAAAAATGAGATCAGAAGTGTGAGTGAACAAATACATGTGTCATTTACCAAATGCAGATACTCATCTTCAACTTCAAGTGGTTTACATGTAATTAAAATGGTTCCTTATAAGACTATATGAAAGGGAGCTGTCAAAAGGGAGAGTCTGGGGGATGTCTCTGGAGTTGTCTGTTGAAGTTTTGGGATACATTTCACTATACTGTTCAGTTTCAAAGTTGAAAAATTGGTACAAAGTAAGTTCAGGTTGAAGATTTATAGGTTAAACTCAGACAAATTTCCATTTTATCAAGGGAGTTTTGTGAAGGAGATTAAAACTAAAATTAACAGATTTTTCACTGATTTTTCTTTGGCTAAAACCCTAACATTTAATTGCTTTCATTGCACTTGGACTACCTCCAGAACAACTATAACAGTTCACCGTGGGGTTTCAATAACATTGTTCAAAATGCTTGTTTATTATGAACTTCAAATATTCTTTTTATGGGTTGCTTTCTAGAAAATGATAATTAACACACTTTTAGTTATTTCTCACCGAGGAACAGGTGTAATTATTTCATGAATATTATTGGGTTTACAAAATGCCTTTTTGAGTTTTTGAGTCTGTGTCATTATCCCAGCAGCCCCTCCATACAACAGGGGCTGCTGCTGCCATCCATAGCATTTCCATTTTGTTTTTTGCTTCAGGGGCTAGTGGTTTTATTGAAACATGTCATTTGTCCAAATTTTGTTTTAAATTTGAGTCTCAGCATTTAGCTGTTGTGCCCAGTTCTTCTCACTGCTGTTATATGTGAATAGACTGGTGCTTTAACTTTCAAACTCGTGCTTTAAGATATTTTCAAAGCACCAAAATATGACCAGTTAAATCCAGTTTTAATCTGACCCATTGGATTAAAAAATCAACAAATACAACCATCCACAGAAATATATCTGCTTGTTCTTTTCCCCTGACACATCAGATTAATTTGATCCACTCTCTTAGTTTAATTATGCAATACTGTATTCATTTCTTACCTCCACATAATACAGTTATTAGAGAGCCCAAAGAAGATTTACAAAAATAGTAAATACAGACTACAGTCACAGGGATAGATTAGAGAGGAAAGTGGTGATTTCTTGATCATGGATAAAGATAGATCTGGTCCTCGGGTTGAAGTTCTAAACTGGAAAAAGGCCAAGTTTGAAGAAATGAGAAAGGATCTAAAATGTGTGGATTGGGACAGGTTGTTCTCTGGCAAGGATGTGATTGGTAAGTGGGAGGCCTTCAAAGGAGAAATTTTGAGAGCACAGAGTTTGTATGTTCCTGTCAGGATTAAAGGCAAAGTGAATAAGAATAAGGAACCTTGATTCTCGAAGGATATTGGAACTCTGATCAAGAAGAAGAGAGAGATGTATAACTTGTATAGGCAACAGGGAGGAAATAAGATGCTTGAGGAGTATAAAAAGAGTAAGAAAATACTTAAGAAAGAAATCAGGAGGGCTAAAAGAAGACATGAGGTTGCTTTGGCAGTCAGGGTGAAGGATAATCCTAAGAGCTTCTACAGGTATGTTAAAAGCAAAAGGATAGTAAGGGATAAATTTGGTCCTCTTGAAGATCAGAGTGGTCGGCTATGTATGGAACCAAAAGAAATGGGGGAGATATCAAATGGGTTTTTTGCATCTGTATTTACTAAGGAAACTGGCATGGAGTCAATGGAAATAAGGCAAACAAGTAGGGAGGTCATGGAACTTATACAGATTAAAGAGGAAGCAGTGCTTGCTGTCTTGAGGCAAATAAGAGTGGATAAATCCCCAGGACCTGACAGGGTATTCCCTTGGATCTTGAAAGAGACTAGTGTTGAAATTGGAGGGACACTAGCAGCAGTATTTAAAATGTTGATATCCACGGGTCAGGTGCCGGAGGATTGGAGGATAGCTCATGTCGTTCCGTTGTTTAAAAAAGGCTCAAAATGTAAGCCGGGAAATTATAGGCCGGTAAGTTTGACGTCGGTAGTAGGTAAATTGTTGGAATGAATACTAAGAGAGGATCTACAAGTATTTGGATAGACAGGGACTTATTAGAAACAGTCAGCATGGCTTTGTGCGTGGTAGATCATGTTTAACCAATCTATTAGAGTTTTTCAAGGAAATTACCAGGAAAGTTGATAAAGGGAAGGCAGTGGATGTTGTATACATGGACTTCAGTAAAGCCTTTGACAAGGCCCCGCATGGGAGGTTAGTTAGGAAGATTCAGTCGCTAGGTATACTTGGAGAGGTAGTAAATTGGATTAGTCATTGGCTCAATGGAAGAAGCCAGAGTGTGTTAGTGGAGGATTGCTACTCCGAGTGGAGGCCTGTGACTAGTGGTGTGCCACAGGGATCAGTGCTGGGTCCACTGTTATTTGTCATCTATATCAATGATCTGGATGATAATGATGCAAAGATTGGAGGTGTAGTGGACAATGAGGAAGGTTTTCAAAGCTTGCAGAGGGACTTGGAGAGATGCGTTTGAGAGCAGAGTTGATGGTGGAAGAAGGGAAGCCCCTTTGTTTAAAAAAAAGAAGACATCTCCTTCGTCCTGGAATGAAAAGCCTCATCCTGAGAGCAGATACAGTAGAGAAGGAGGAATTGTGAGAAGGGGATGGCATTTTTGCAAGAGACAGGGTGGGAAGAGGAATAGTCCAGGTAGCTGTGAGAGTCTGTAGGCTTATAGTAGATGTCAGTAGATAGGCCGTCTCCAGAGATGGAGACAGAAAGATCACGAAAGGGGAGGGAGGTGTCAGAAATAGACCAGGTAAATTTGGGGGCAGGGTGATAGTTGGAAGCAAAGTTAATGAAGTCAACGAGCTCAGCATGCATGCAGGAGGCAGCACCAATGCAGTCGTCGATGTAGTGAAGAAAAAGAGGGGGACAGACACCCATATAGACTTGGAACATGGACTGTTCCACAAAGCCAACAAAAAGGCAGGCATAACTGGGACCCATACGGGTGCCCATAGCAACACCTTTGGTTTGGAGGAAGTGGGAGGAGCCAAAGGAGAAATTATTCAGAGTAAGAACTAATTCGGCTAGATGGAGGAGAGTGGTGGTAGAGGGGAATTGGTTAGGTCTGGAATCCAAAAAGAGGTGGACAGCTTTGAGACCTTCCTGGTGGGGGGTGGAGGTATATAGGGACTGGACGTCCATGGTAAAAATAAGGCGGTGGGGGCCAGGGAACTTAAAATCGTTGAAAAAATTCAATGAATCATGGAAGGTAGTGCACCCGTGGCTGACAAGGGAAATTAGGGATAGGTTCAAGTCCAAAGAAGAAACATATAAATTAGCAAAAAAAGAGTGGCACACCCGAGGACTGGGAGAAATTCAGAGACCAGCAGAGGAGGACAAAGGGCTTAATTAGGAAAGGGAGAAAAGATTATGAGAGAAAACTGGCAGGGAACATAAAAACTTACTGTAAAAGCTTTTATTGATATGTGAAAAGAAAAAGATTGGTCAAGACAAATGTAGGTCCTTTACAGCCAGAAGCAGGTGAATCGATCATAGGGAACAAAGACATGGCAGGCCAATTGAATAACTACTTTGGTTCTGTCTTCACTAAGGAGGACATAAATAATCTTCCGTAAATAGTAAGGGACCAACGGTCTAATGAGATGGAGGAACTGAGGGAAATACATGTTAGTAGGGAGGTGGTGTTAGGTAAATTGAAGGGATTAAAGGCAGATAAATCCCCAGGGCCAGATGGTCTGCATCCTAGAGTGCTTAAGGAAGTAGCCCAAGAAATACTGGATGCAGTAGTGATAATTTTTCAAAACTCCTTAGATTCTGGATTAGTTCCTGAGGATTGGAGGGTGGCTAATGTAACCCCACTTTTTAAAAAAGGAGGGAGAGAGAAACCGAGGAATTATAGACCAGTTAGTCTGACATCGGCGGTGGGGAAAATGCTAGAGTCAGTTATCAAAGATGTGATAACAGCACATTTGGAAAGAGGTGAAATCATCGGACAAAGTCAGCATGAATTTGTGAAAGGAAAATCATGTCTGACGAATCTTATAGAATTTTTTGAAGATATAACTAGTAGAGTGGATGGGGAGAGCCAGTGGATGTGGTATATTTAGATTTTCAAAAGGCTTTTGACAAGGTCCCACACAGGAGATTAGTGTGCAAAACTTAAAGCACACAGTATTGGGGGTATGGTATTGATGTGGATAGAGAATTGGTTGGCAGACAGGAAGCAAAGAGTGGGAGTATACGGGACCTTTTCAGAATGGCAGGCAGTGACTAATGGGTACCGCAAGGCTCAGTGCTGGGACCCCATTTGTTTACAATATATATTAATGATTTAGATGAGGGAATTAAATGCAGCATCTCCAAGTTTGCGGATGACACAAAGCTGGGGGGCAGTGTTAGCTGTGAGGAGGATGCTAAAAGGATGCAGGGTGACTTGGATAGGTTAGGTGAGTGGGCAAATTCGTGGCAGATGCAATTTAATGTGGATAAATGTGAGGTTATCCACTTTGGTTGCAAGAACAGGAAAACAGATTATTATCTGAACGGTAGCCGATTAGGAAAAGGGGAGGTGCAACGAGACCTGGGTGTCATTGTACACCAGCCATTAAAGGTGGGCATGCAGGTACAGCAGGCGGTGAAAAAGGCAAATGGTATGTTGGCATTCATAGCAAAAGGATTTGAGTACAGGAGCAGGGAGGTTCTACTGCAGTTGCACAAGGCCTTGGTGAGACCGCACCTAGAATATTGTGTGCAGTTTTGGTCCCCTAATCTGAGGAAAGACATTCTTGCCATAGAGGGAATACAGAGAAGGTTCACCAGATTGACTCCTGGAATGGCAGGACTTTCATATTAAGAAAGACTGGATCGACTAGGCTTATACTCACTGGAATTTAGAAGATTAAAGGGGGATCTTATTGAAAAGTATAAAATTCTAAAGGGATTGGACAGGCTAGATGCAGGAAGATTGTTCCCGATGTTGGGGAAGTCCAGAACGAGAGATTTAAGGATAAAGGGGAAGCCTTTTAGGACCGAGATGAGGTAGATGACACAGAGAATGGTTAATCTGTGGAATTCTCTGCCACAGGAAACAGTTGAGGCCGGTTCATTGGCTATATTTAAGAGGAAGTTAGATATGGCCCTTGTGGCTAAAGGGATCGGGGGGTATGGACAGAAAGCAAGTGCAGGGTTCTGAGTTGGATGATCAGCCATGATCATACTGAATGGCGGTGCAGGCTCGAAGGGCCAAATGGCCTACTCCTGCACCTATTTTCTATGTTTCTATGTAACGAGGGGTGATAAAACAGTGTTAAAGTATGCAGAAATTAGTTTGGTGGGGCAGGAGCAAGCTGAGACAATGGGTCTACCTGGACAGGCAGGTTTGTGGATCTTGGGTAGGAGGTAGAAACGGGAAGTGTTGGGTGTAGGAACAATGAGGTTGGTGGCAGTGGATGGGAGATCCCCAGAGTTGTTAAGGTTTGTGATGGTATAGGAGACCTTAGTGGGGTCATGATCAAGGGGTAAATAAGAGGAGGTATTAGAGAGTTGTCGCAGCACCTCGGCCAGGTAGAGGTCAGTACGCCAGACAACAACAGCTCCCCCCTTATCAGCGGGTTTTATAGTGAGGTTGGGATTGATGCGGAGGGAGTGGAGAGCAGAGCGTTCGGAAGGAGTGAGGTTGGAATTGGAACAGGGTGTGGTGAAGTCGAGACGGTTGATGTCCCGTTGGCAATTAGCAATAAAGAGATCCAGAGCAGGCAGAAGACCAGAGCGGGGTGTCCATGAAGAGGAGGAGGGTTGAAGACGGGAGAAGGGGTCATCGGTGAGGGTAAGAGAGTCCTTGTCAAAGAGGTAAACTTGGAGACGGAGCCGGCAGAAGAAGAGTTTGGCAGCATGGCGTACGTGGCACTCGCTGGTGTGTGGGTGAAGGAGGACAAAGCTGAGGCCTTTACTGAGGACAGAGCGCTCGGCCTCAGACATTTGAAGGTTGGAGGGAAGGGTAAAGATCTGGCGTGGATGAGAGATGGGATCAGAGGGGGGAGGGAGGCTGGTAGTGTCAGTGGAGAGGGAAGGGTTGGGGTGAGAGGAAGATGGAGCCTCTGAGGGCCCAGGAGCTGACGATGGGATCTGAGGGAGAGGGGATTGCAGAGTGGTGGTGGGGGAAGGGGAGACAATCGCAGCATGTGAAGACCCGGCCTAGAGTTCAAGGCTGGAGTCGCAGTCAGTGGTTTCGCAATCACTTTGAAGCTGTCCATGGTCGATGGAACCCGCGTTGATGGTGCTGGAGTCCAGGTTTTCAATATGCCCTGGGTTGCTGGGCAGCCGAGATCGACAGATGAGCCCGGGGCCGCAATACGAAGTCCATGGATCCGACGGAGGAAGAAATAACGGACAGCTCCATTGCAAACGGAGAAAAAGGTGTCCCGGAGGTGTGGAAGGAATTGTGATGGGGACGCCAAGTACCTTCTCATGGTGGAGAGTGTCACCCGCAGAGCTCGACGGGAGAAACAACAGGAGGCAGAGACAATTAAACGTGAGTACCCGGGATCCTCAGAAGGTCCAAACTGAGAAGCTCGATAACGGATCCTGAAGCCAACTGGAGACAGTTGGCGGTGGAGACACGTTCCAAGGAAGGATATATGGCTGTAATAGCGGGTTTGGGTAAAAATATGATCGAAAAGTTGAAGGGCTGAAGGAATTATAGATGGGGAGCAGCGAGAAAGGGTTTCACTGAACAGTCTAAGAGAAGATTTAAACTTCTTCAGTGTAGACATCACTGGCAGAGGCTTCGCAGTAAAATTTCAAGAGCAAACACGAAGAAATCTGCAGATGCTGGAATTTCAAGCAACACACACAAAATGCTGGTGGAACGCAGCAGGCCAGGCAGCATCTATAAGGAGAAATGCTGTCAACGCTTCATCAGGACTGACTGAAAGGAAAGATAGTAAGAGATTTGAAAGTAGCGAAGGGAGGGGGAAATGCAAAAAGATAGAAGACTGGAGGGGGTGGGGAGAAGCTAAGAGCTGGTTCAGTTTGATAACATGGTAACAAAAGGTCATTCAGATACAGGTTCAGTTTGATAACATGGTAACAAAAGGTCATTCAGATACAGGTTCAGTTTGATAACATGGTAACAAAAGGTCATTCAGGTACAGGTTCAGTTTGATAACATGGTAACAAAAGGTCATTCAGATACAGGTTCAGTTTGATATCATGGCAACAAAAGGTCATTCAGATACAGGTTCAGTTTGATAAAACAGAAAGATCATTCAGATACAGGTTCAGTTTGATAATATCAAAATGCAATTCAGATACATGTTCAGTTTGATAATAGCAAAAGGTCATTCAGATAAAGGATTAGTTTGAGAACACTAACTAAAGGTCATTAAGATACAGGTTCAGTTTGATAACATGATAACAAAAGGTCATTCAGATACAGTTTCAGTTTGATGACATGGTAACAAAAGGTCATTCTGATACAGGTTCAGTTTGATAACATGGTAACAAAAGGTCATTCACATACAGGTTCAGTTTGATAACATTGTAGCAAAAAGTCATTCAGATACAGATTCAGTTTGATAACATGGTAACAAAAGGTCATTCAGATACAGTTTCAGTTTGATGACATGGTAACAAAAGGTCATTCTGATACAGGTTCAGTTTGATAACATGGTAACAAAAGGTCATTCAGATACAGGTTCAGTTTGATATCATGGCAACAAAAGGTCATTCAGATACAGGTTCAGTTTGATAAAACAGAAAGGTCATTCAGATACAGGTTCAGTTTGATAATATCAAAATGCAATTCAGATACATGTTCAGTTTGATAATAGCAAAAGGTCATTCAGATAAAGGATTAGTTTGAGAACACTAACTAAAGGTCATTAAGATACAGGTTCAGTTTGATAACATGATAACAAAAGGTCATTCAGATACAGTTTCAGTTTGATGACATGGTAACAAAAGGTCATTCTGATACAGGTTCAGTTTGATAACATGGTAACAAAAGGTCATTCACATACAGGTTCAGTTTGATAACATTGTAGCAAAAAGTCATTCAGATACAGATTCAGTTTGATAACATGGTAACAAAAGGTCATTCAGATACAGTTTCAGTTTGATGACATGGTAACAAAAGGTCATTCTGATACAGGTTCAGTTTGATAACATGGTAACAAAAGGTCATTCAGATACAGATTCAGTTTGATAACATTGTAGCAAAAAGTCATTCAGATACAGATTCAGTTTGATAACATGGTAACAAAAGGTCATTCAGATACAGATTCACTTTGATAACACGGTAACAAAATGTCATTCAGCTACAGATTCAGTTTGATAACATGGTAGGAAAAGGTCATTCACATACAGGTTCAGTTTGATAATAGCAAAAGGTCACTCAGACACTGGTTCAGTTTGATAACACGATAACTAAAGGTCATTCAGCTCCAGGTTCAGTTCGATAATAGCAAAAGGTTATTCAGATACAGGTTCAGTTTGATAACACGATAACTAAAGGTCATTCAGCTACAGGTTCAGTTTGATATTAGCAAAAGGTCATTCACATACAGGTTCAGTTTGATAATAGCAAATGGTCATTCACATACAGGTTCAGTTTGATAATAGCAAATGGTCATTCCGATACTGGTTCAGATGGATAATAGCAAACGGTCATTCAGGTACAGGTTTAGTTCGATAACATGGTAACAAAAAGTCATTCAGATACAGGTACAGTTTGGTAATGGCAAAAGGTCATTGAGATACAGGTTCAGTTTGATAACATGGTAGGAAAAGGTCATTCAGATACAGGTTCAGTTTTATAACATGGTAACAAAAGGTCATTCAGATACAGGTTCAGTTTGATAACATGGTAACAAAAGATCATTAAGATACAGGTTCAGTTTGATAACATGGTAACAAATGGTCCTTCAGATACAGGTTCAGTTTGATAACATGGTAGGAAAAGGTCATTCAGATACAGGTTCAGTTTTATAACATGGTAGGAAAAGATCATTCAGATACAGGTTCAGTTTGATAACATGGTAGGAAAACATCATTCAGATACAGGTACAGTTTGTAAACACGGTAACTAAAGGTCATTCACCTCCAGGTTCAGTTTGATAATAGCAAATGGTCATTCAGATACGGGTTTAGATTGATAATAGCAAAAGGTCATTCAGATACAGGTTCAGTTTGATAATATCAAAATGCAATTCAGATACAGGTTCAGTTTGATAATGGCAAAAGGTCATTCAGATACTGTTTCAGTTTGATAACATGGTAAAAAAACGTCATTCAGATACAGGTTCATTTTGATAACATCGTAACAAATGGTCATTCTGATACAGGTTCAGTTTTATAACATGGTAACAACAGGTCATTCAGATACAGGTTCAGTTTGATAACATAGTAACAAAAGGTCATTCAGAAACAGGTTAAGTTTGATAACATGGTAACAAAAGGTCATTCAGATATAGATTCAGTTTGATAACATGGTAGGAAAACATCATTCAGATACAGGTACAGTTTGTAAACACGGTAACTAAAGGTCATTCAGCTCCAGGTTCAGTTCAATAATAGCAAATGGTCATTCAGATGCTGGTTCAGATTGATAATAGCAAAAGGTCATTCAGGTACAGGTTCAGTTCGATAAGATGGTAACAAAAAGTCATTCAGTTACAGGTACATTTTGGAAATACCAAAAGGTCATTCAGATACAGGTTCAGTTTGATAATAGCAAAAGGTCACTCAGATACAGATTCAGTTCAATAACATGGTAACAAAAGTTCATTCAGATACAGGTTCTGTTTGATAAAACTGAAAGGTCATTCAGATACAGACTCAGTTTGATAACATGGTAAAAAAAGTTCATTCAGAAACAGACTCAGTTAGATAACATGGTAACAAAAGGTCATTCAGATACAGGTTAAGTTTGATAACCTGGTAACAAAATATCATTCAGTTACAGATTCAGTTTGATAACATGGTAGGAAAAGGTCATTCAGATACATGTTCAATTTGATAATAGCAAAAGATCATTCAGATACAGGTTCTGTTTTATAAAATGGTAATGAACGTCATTCAGATACAGGTTCAGTTTGATAACATGGTAACAAATGGTCAGTCAGATTCTCGTTCTGTTTTATAACATGGTAACAAAAGGTCATTCAGATACAGGTTCAGTTTAATAATATGGTAATAAAAGGTCATTCAGATACAGGTTCAGTTTGATAACATGGTAGGAAAAGGTCATTCAAATACAGGTTCAGTTTGATAACATGGTAACAAATGGTCAGTCAGATACTGGTTCTGTTTTATAACATGGTAACAAAAGTTCATTCAGATACAGGTTCAGTTTGATAACATGGTAAAATAGTTCATTCAGATACAGGTCCAGTTTGATAACATGCTAACAAAAGGTCATTCACATCCAGGTTCAGTTTGATAACATGGTAACTAAAGGTCATTCAGATACAGGTTCAGTTTGAAAACATGGTTGTAAAATGTCATTCACATAGAAGTTCAGTTTGTTAATATCCAAATGCATTTCAGATACAGTTTCAGTTTGATAATATCAAAATGCAATTCAGATACAGGTTCAGTTTGATAATGGCAAAAGGTCATTCAGATACTGTTTCAGTTTGATAACATGGTAAAAAAACGTCATTCAGATACAGGTTCAGTTTGATAACATCGTAACAAATGGTCATTCTGATACAGGTTCAGTTTTATAACATGGTAACAACAGGTCATTCAGATACAGGTTCAGTTTGATAACATAGTAACAAAAGGTCATTCAGAAACAGGTTCAGTTTGATAACATGGTAACAAATGGTCATTCAGATACTGGTTCTGTTTTATAACATGGTAGAAAAAGGTCATTCTCATACAGGTTCAGTTTGATAACATGGTAACAAAAGGTCATTCAGATACAGGTTCAGTTTGATAACATGGTAACAAAAGGTCATTCAGAAACAGGTCCAGTTTGATAACATGGTAACAAAAGGTCATTCACATCCAGGTTCAGTTTGATAACATGGTAACTAAAGGTCATTCAGATACAGGTTCAGTTTGATAACATGGTAACAAAAGGTCATTCAGATACAGGTTCAGTTCGATAACATGGTAACAAAAGGTCATTCACATACAGGTTCAGTTTGATAATAGGAAAAGGTCATTCAGATACAGGAACAGTTTGAGAACATGGTAACTAAAGGTCATTCAGATACAGGTTCAGTTTGATAACATGGTAGTAAAAGTTCATTCACCTACAGGTTCAGTTTGATAATAGCTAAAGGTCATTCACATACAGGTTCAGATTGATTATAGCAAAAGGTCATTCACATACAGGTTCAGTTTGATAATAGCAAAAGGTCACTCAGATACTGGTTCAGACAGATAAGAGCAAAAGATCATTCAGATACAGGTTCACTTTGATAACATCGCATCAAAAGGTCATTCATTTACAGGTTCTGTTTGATAAAAACAAAATGTCATTCAGATACAGGTTCAGTTTGATAACATCGTAACAAATGGTCATTCAGATACTGGTTCTGTTTGATAACATGGTAACAAAAGGTCATTCAGATACAGGTTCAGTTTGATAACATGGTAACAAAAGGTCATTCAGATACTTATTTAGATTGATAATAGCAAAAGGTCATTCAGGTACAGGTTCAGTTCAATAACATGGTAACAAAAGGTCATTCAGATACAGGTTCAGTTTGATAATAGCAAAAGGTCAGCCAGATACAGGTTCAGTTTGATAACATGGTAACAAAAGGTCATTCAGATAAAGGATCAGTTTGAGAACATGGTAACTAAAGGTCATTCAGATACAGGTATAGCTTGATAATGGCAAATGGTCATTCAGATTCTGGTTCAGATTGATAATAGCAAAAAGTCTTTCAGGTACACGTTCAGTTCGATAACATGGTAGGAAAAGGTCATTCAGATACAGGTACATTTTGGAAATAGCAAAAGGTCATTAAGATATAGGTTCAGTTTGATAACACGGTAACAAAATGCCATTCAGCTACAGGTTCAGTTTGATAATAGCAAATGGTCATTCAGGTACAGGTTCATTTTGATAACATGGTAACAAAAAGTCATTCAGATACAGGTACATTTTGGAAACAGCAAAAGGTCTTTCAGATACACGTTCAGTTTGGTAATAGCAAAAGGTCACTCAGATACAAATTCAGTTCAATAACAAGGTAACAAAAGGTCATTCAGATACAGGTTCAGTTCGTTAGCATGGTAACAAAAGGTCATTCAGATACAGGTTCAGTTTGATAACATGGTAACAAAAGGTCATTCAGATACAGGTTCAGTTTGATAATAGCTAAAGGTCATTCACATACAGGTTCAGATTGTTAATAGCAAAAGGTCATTCACATACAGGTTCAGACAGATAATAGCAAAAGGGCATTCAGATACAGGTTCAGTTTGAAAACATGGTAGTAAAATGTCATTCGCATAGAAGTTCAGTTTGTTAATATCCAAATGCATTTCAGATACAGGTTCAGTTTGATAATATCAAAATGCAATTCAGATACAGGTTAGTTTGATAATGGCAAAAGGTCATTCAGATGCAGTTTCAGTTTGATAACATGGTAAAAAAAGGTCATTCAGATAAAGGTTCAGTTTGATAACATCGTAACAAATGGTCATTCTGATACAGGTTCAGTTTGATAACATGGTAACAAAAGGTCATTCAGATACAGGTTCAGTTCGATAACATGGTAACAAAATGTTCATTCACATACAGGTTCAGTTTGATAATAGCAAAAGGTCATTCAGGTACAGGTTTAGTTCGATAACATGGTAACAAAAAGTCATTCAGATACAGGTACAGTTTGGTAATGGCAAAAGGTCATTGAGATACAGGTTCAGTTTGATAACATGGTAGGAAAAGGTCATTCAGATACAGGTTCAGTTTTATAACATGGTAACAAAAGGTCATTCAGATACAGGTGCAGTTTGATAACATGGTAACAAAAGATCATTCAGATACAGGTTCAGTTTGATAACATGGTAACAAATGGTCCTTCAGATACAGGTTCAGTTTGATAACATGGTAGGAAAAGGTCATTCAGATACAGGTTCAGTTTTATAACATGGTAGGAAAAGATCATTCAGATACAGGTTCAGTTTGATAACATGGTAGGAAAACATCATTCAGATACAGGTACAGTTTGTAAACACGGTAACTAAAGGTCATTCACCTCCAGGTTCAGTTTGATAATAGCAAATGGTCATTCAGATACGGGTTTAGATTGATAATAGCAAAAGGTCATTCAGATACAGGTTCAGTTTGATAATATCAAAATGCAATTCAGATACAGGTTCAGTTTGATAATGGCAAAAGGTCATTCAGATACTGTTTCAGTTTGATAACATGGTAAAAAAACGTCATTCAGATACAGGTTCATTTTGATAACATCGTAACAAATGGTCATTCTGATACAGGTTCAGTTTTATAACATGGTAACAACAGGTCATTCAGATACAGGTTCAGTTTGATAACATAGTAACAAAAGGTCATTCAGAAACAGGTTAAGTTTGATAACATGGTAACAAAAGGTCATTCAGATATAGATTCAGTTTGATAACATGGTAGGAAAACATCATTCAGATACAGGTACAGTTTGTAAACACGGTAACTAAAGGTCATTCAGCTCCAGGTTCAGTTCAATAATAGCAAATGGTCATTCAGATGCTGGTTCAGATTGATAATAGCAAAAGGTCATTCAGGTACAGGTTCAGTTCGATAAGATGGTAACAAAAAGTCATTCAGTTACAGGTACATTTTGGAAATACCAAAAGGTCATTCAGATACAGGTTCAGTTTGATAATAGCAAAAGGTCACTCAGATACAGATTCAGTTCAATAACATGGTAACAAAAGTTCATTCAGATACAGGTTCTGTTTGATAAAACTGAAAGGTCATTCAGATACAGACTCAGTTTGATAACATGGTAAAAAAAGTTCATTCAGAAACAGACTCAGTTAGATAACATGGTAACAAAAGGTCATTCAGATACAGGTTAAGTTTGATAACCTGGTAACAAAATATCATTCAGTTACAGATTCAGTTTGATAACATGGTAGGAAAAGGTCATTCACATACAGGTTCAGTTTGATAATAGCAAAAGGTCACTCAGACACTGGTTCAGTTTGATAACACGATAACTAAAGGTCATTCAGCTCCAGGTTCAGTTCGATAATAGCAAAAGGTTATTCAGATACAGGTTCAGTTTGATAACACGATAACTAAAGGTCATTCAGCTACAGGTTCAGTTTGATATTAGCAAAAGGTCATTCACATACAGGTTCAGTTTGATAATAGCAAATGGTCATTCACATACAGGTTCAGTTTGATAATAGCAAATGGTCATTCCGATACTGGTTCAGATGGATAATAGCAAACGGTCATTCAGGTACAGGTTTAGTTCGATAACATGGTAACAAAAAGTCATTCAGATACAGGTACAGTTTGGTAATGGCAAAAGGTCATTGAGATACAGGTTCAGTTTGATAACATGGTAGGAAAAGGTCATTCAGATACAGGTTCAGTTTTATAACATGGTAACAAAAGGTCATTCAGATACAGGTTCAGTTTGATAACATGGTAACAAAAGATCATTCAGATACAGGTTCAGTTTGATAACATGGTAACAAATGGTCCTTCAGATACAGGTTCAGTTTGATAACATGGTAGGAAAAGGTCATTCAGATACAGGTTCAGTTTTATAACATGGTAGGAAAAGATCATTCAGATACAGGTTCAGTTTGATAACATGGTAGGAAAACATCATTCAGATACAGGTACAGTTTGTAAACACGGTAACTAAAGGTCATTCACCTCCAGGTTCAGTTTGATAATAGCAAATGGTCATTCAGATACGGGTTTAGATTGATAATAGCAAAAGGTCATTCAGATACAGGTTCAGTTTGATAATATCAAAATGCAATTCAGATACAGGTTCAGTTTGATAATGGCAAAAGGTCATTCAGATACTGTTTCAGTTTGATAACATGGTAAAAAAACGTCATTCAGATACAGGTTCATTTTGATAACATCGTAACAAATGGTCATTCTGATACAGGTTCAGTTTTATAACATGGTAACAACAGGTCATTCAGATACAGGTTCAGTTTGATAACATAGTAACAAAAGGTCATTCAGAAACAGGTTAAGTTTGATAACATGGTAACAAAAGGTCATTCAGATATAGATTCAGTTTGATAACATGGTAGGAAAACATCATTCAGATACAGGTACAGTTTGTAAACACGGTAACTAAAGGTCATTCAGCTCCAGGTTCAGTTCAATAATAGCAAATGGTCATTCAGATGCTGGTTCAGATTGATAATAGCAAAAGGTCATTCAGGTACAGGTTCAGTTCGATAAGATGGTAACAAAAAGTCATTCAGTTACAGGTACATTTTGGAAATAGCAAAAGGTCATTCAGATACAGGTTCAGTTTGATAATAGCAAAAGGTCACTCAGATACAGATTCAGTTCAATAACATGGTAACAAAAGTTCATTCAGATACAGGTTCTGTTTGATAAAACTGAAAGGTCATTCAGATACAGACTCAGTTTGATAACATGGTAAAAAAAGTTCATTCAGAAACAGACTCAGTTAGATAACATGGTAACAAAAGGTCATTCAGATACAGGTTAAGTTTGATAACCTGGTAACAAAATATCATTCAGTTACAGATTCAGTTTGATAACATGGTAGGAAAAGGTCATTCAGATACATGTTCAATTTGATAATAGCAAAAGATCATTCAGATACAGGTTCTGTTTTATAAAATGGTAATGAACGTCATTCAGATACAGGTTCAGTTTGATAACATGGTAACAAATGGTCAGTCAGATTCTCGTTCTGTTTTATAACATGGTAACAAAAGGTCATTCAGATACAGGTTCAGTTTAATAATATGGTAATAAAAGGTCATTCTGATACAGGTTCAGTTTGATAACATGGTAGGAAAAGGTCATTCAAATACAGGTTCAGTTTGATAACATGGTAACAAATGGTCAGTCAGATACTGGTTCTGTTTTATAACATGGTAACAAAAGTTCATTCAGATACAGGTTCAGTTTGATAACATGGTAAAATAGTTCATTCAGATACAGGTCCAGTTTGATAACATGCTAACAAAAGGTCATTCACATCCAGGTTCAGTTTGATAACATGGTAACTAAAGGTCATTCAGATACAGGTTCAGTTTGAAAACATGGTTGTAAAATGTCATTCACATAGAAGTTCAGTTTGTTAATATCCAAATGCATTTCAGATACAGTTTCAGTTTGATAATATCAAAATGCAATTCAGATACAGGTTCAGTTTGATAATGGCAAAAGGTCATTCAGATACTGTTTCAGTTTGATAACATGGTAAAAAAACGTCATTCAGATACAGTTTCAGTTTGATAACATCGTAACAAATGGTCATTCTGATACAGGTTCAGTTTTATAACATGGTAACAACAGGTCATTCAGATACAGGTTCAGTTTGATAACATAGTAACAAAAGGTCATTCAGAAACAGGTTCAGTTTGATAACATGGTAACAAATGGTCATTCAGATACTGGTTCTGTTTTATAACATGGTAGAAAAAGGTCATTCTCATACAGGTTCAGTTTGATAACATGGTAACAAAAGGTCATTCAGATACAGGTTCAGTTTGATAACATGGTAACAAAAGGTCATTCAGAAACAGGTCCAGTTTGATAACATGGTAACAAAAGGTCATTCACATCCAGGTTCAGTTTGATAACATGGTAACTAAAGGTCATTCAGATACAGGTTCAGTTTGATAACATGGTAACAAAAGGTCATTCAGATACAGGTTCAGTTCAATAACATGGTAACAAAAGGTCATTCACATACAGGTTCAGTTTGATAATAGGAAAAGGTCATTCAGATACAGGAACAGTTTGAGAACATGGTAACTAAAGGTCATTCAGATACAGGTTCAGTTTGATAACATGGTAGTAAAAGTTCATTCACCTACAGGTTCAGTTTGATAATAGCTAAAGGTCATTCACATACAGGTTCAGATTGATTATAGCAAAAGGTCATTCACATACAGGTTCAGTTTGATAATAGCAAAAGGTCACTCAGATACTGGTTCAGACAGATAAGAGCAAAAGATCATTCAGATACAGGTTCACTTTGATAACATCGCATCAAAAGGTCATTCATTTACAGGTTCTGTTTGATAAAAACAAAATGTCATTCAGATACAGGTTCAGTTTGATAACATCGTAACAAATGGTCATTCAGATACTGGTTCTGTTTGATAACATGGTAACAAAAGGTCATTCAGATACAGGTTCAGTTTGATAACATGGTAACAAAAGGTCATTCAGATACTTATTTAGATTGATAATAGCAAAAGGTCATTCAGGTACAGGTTCAGTTCAATAACATGGTAACAAAAGGTCATTCAGATACAGGTTCAGTTTGATAATAGCAAAAGGTCAGCCAGATACAGGTTCAGTTTGATAACATGGTAACAAAAGGTCATTCAGATAAAGGATCAGTTTGAGAACATGGTAACTAAAGGTCATTCAGATACAGGTATAGCTTGATAATGGCAAATGGTCATTCAGATTCTGGTTCAGATTGATAATAGCAAAAAGTCTTTCAGGTACACGTTCAGTTCGATAACATGGTAGGAAAAGGTCATTCAGATACAGGTACATTTTGGAAATAGCAAAAGGTCATTAAGATATAGGTTCAGTTTGATAACACGGTAACAAAATGCCATTCAGCTACAGGTTCAGTTTGATAATAGCAAATGGTCATTCAGGTACAGGTTCATTTTGATAACATGGTAACAAAAAGTCATTCAGATACAGGTACATTTTGGAAACAGCAAAAGGTCTTTCAGATACACGTTCAGTTTGGTAATAGCAAAAGGTCACTCAGATACAAATTCAGTTCAATAACAAGGTAACAAAAGGTCATTCAGATACAGGTTCAGTTCGTTAGCATGGTAACAAAAGGTCATTCAGATACAGGTTCAGTTTGATAACATGGTAACAAAAGGTCATTCAGATACAGGTTCAGTTTGATAATAGCTAAAGGTCATTCACATACAGGTTCAGATTGTTAATAGCAAAAGGTCATTCACATACAGGTTCAGACAGATAATAGCAAAAGGGCATTCAGATACAGGTTCAGTTTGAAAACATGGTAGTAAAATGTCATTCGCATAGAAGTTCAGTTTGTTAATATCCAAATGCATTTCAGATACAGGTTCAGTTTGATAATATCAAAATGCAATTCAGATACAGGTTAGTTTGATAATGGCAAAAGGTCATTCAGATGCAGTTTCAGTTTGATAACATGGTAAAAAAAGGTCATTCAGATAAAGGTTCAGTTTGATAACATCGTAACAAATGGTCATTCTGATACAGGTTCAGTTTGATAACATGGTAACAAAAGGTCATTCAGATACAGGTTCAGTTCGATAACATGGTAACAAAATGTTCATTCACATACAGGTTCAGTTTGATAATAGCAAAAGGTCATTCAGATACAGGTTCAGTTTGATAACATGGTAACAAAAGGTCATTCAGATAAAGGATCAGTTTGAGAACATGGTAACAAAAGGTCATTCAGATACAGGTTCAGTTTGTAAACACGGTAACTAAAGGTCATTCAGCTCCAGGTTCAGTTTGATAATAGCAAATGGTCATTCAGGTACAGGTTCAGTTCGATAACATGGTAACAAAAACTCATTCAGATACAGGTACATTTTGGAAATAGCAAAAGGTCATTCAGATACAGGTTCTGTTTGGTAATAGCAAAAGGTCACTCAGATACAGATTCAGTTCAATAACATGGTAACAAAAGGTCATTCACATACAGGTTCAATTTGATAATAGGAAAAGGTCATTCAGATACAGGATCAGTTTGAGAACATGGTAACTAAAGGTCATTCAGATACAGGTTCAGATTGAGAACATGGTAACTAAAGGTCATTCAGATACAGGTTCAGTTTGATAACATGGTAGTAAAAGGTCATTCAGATACAGGTTCAGTTTGATAACATGGTAGTAAAAGGTCATTCACATACAGGTTCAGTTTGATAATAGCTAAAGGTCATTCACATACAGGTTCAGATTGATTATAGCAAAAGGTCATTCACATACAGGTTCAGTTTGATAATAGCAAAAGGTCACTCAGATACTGGTTCAGACAGATAAGAGCAATAGATCATTCAGATACAGGTTCAGTTTGATAACTCGGTATCTAAAGGTCATTCAGTTCCAGGTTCAGTTTGATAATAGCAAAAAGTCTTTCAGGTACATGTTCAGTTCGATAACATGGTAACAAAACGTCATTCAGATACAGATACCGTTTGATAATAGCAAAAGGTCATTAAGAAATAGGTTTTGTTTCATAACACGGTAACTAAAGGTCATTCAGATACAGGTTCTGTTTGATAACATGGTAACAAAAGGTCATTCAGATATAGGTTCAGTTTGATAACATGGTAACAAAAGGTCATTCAGATTCAGGTACTGTTTGATAACATGGTAACAAAAGGTCATTCAGGTACAGGTTCAGTTTGATAACATGGTAACAAAAGGTCATTCAGATACAGGTTCAGATTGATAACATGGTAACAAAAGGTCATTCAGATACAGGTTCAGTTTGATAATATCAAAATGCAATTCAGATACAGGTTCAGTTTGATAATGGCAAAAGGTCATTATGATACAGGTTCAGTTTGATAACATTGCAGAAAAAGGTCATTCAGATACAGGTTCTGTTTGATAAAACTGAAAGGTCATTCAGATGCAGGTTCAGTTTGATAACATGGTAAAAAAAGGTCATTCAGATACAGGTTCAGTTTGATAACATGGTAGGAAAAGGTCATTCAGATACAGGTTCAGTTTGATAACATGGTAACAAAAGATCATTCACATCCAGGTTCAGTTTGATAACATGGTAACAAAAGGTCATTCAGATACAGGTTCAGTTTGATAACATGGTAACAAAAGGTCATTCAGATACAGGTTCTGTTTTATAACATGGTAACAAAAGGTCATTCAGCTCCAGGTTCAGTTCAATAATAGCAAATGGTCATTCAGATGCTGGTTCAGATTGATAATAGCAAAAGGTCATTCAGTTACAGGTTCAGTTCGATAATAGCAAAAGGTAACTCAGATACTGGTTCAGACAGATAAGAGCAAAAGATCATTCAGATACAGGTTCACTTTGATAACATCGCATCAAAAGGTCATTCATTTACAGGTTCTGTTCGATAAAAGCAAAATGTCATTCAGATACAGTTTCAGTTTGATAACTCGGTATCTAAAGGTCATTCAGTTCCAGGTTCAGTTTGATAATAGCAAAAAGTCTTTCAGGTACATGTTCAGTTCGATAACATGGTAACAAAACGTCATTCAGATACAGATACCGTTTGATAATAGCAAAAGGTCATTAAGAAATAGGTTTTGTTTCATAACACGGTAACTAAAAGTCATTCAGATACAGGTTCTGTTTGATAACATGGTAACAAAAGGTCATTCAGATATAGGTTCAGTTTGATAACATGGTAACAAAAGGTCATTCAGATTCAGGTACTGTTTGATAACATGGTAACAAAAGGTCATTCAGGTACAGGTTCAGTTTGATAACATGGTAACAAAAGGTCATTCAGATACAGGTTCAGATTGATAACATGGTAACAAAAGGTCATTCAGATACAGGTTCAGTTTGATAACATGGTAACAAAAGGTCATTCAGATACAGGTTCAGATTGATAACATGGTAACAAAAGGTCATTCAGATACAGGTTCAGTTTGATAATATCAAAATGCAATTCAGATACAGGTTCAGTTTGATAACATTGCAGAAAAAGGTCATTCAGATACAGGTTCTGTTTGATAAAACTGAAAGGTCATTCAGATGCAGGTTCAGTTTGATAACATGGTAAAAAATGGTCATTCAGATACAGGTTCAGTTTGATAACATGGTAGGAAAAGGTCATTCAGATACAGGTTCAGTTTGATAACATGGTAACAAAAGATCATTCAGATACAGGTTCTGTTTGATGAGATGGTAGGAAAAGGTGATTCACATCCAGGTTCAGTTTGATAACATGGTAACAAAAGGTCATTCAGATACAGGTTCTGTTTTATAACATGGTAACAAAAGGTCATTCAGCTCCAGGTTCAGTTCAATAATAGCAAATGGTCATTCAGATGCTGGTTCAGATTGATAATAGCAAAAGGTCATTCAGTTACAGGTTCAGTTCGATAACATGGTAACAAAAAGACATTCAAATACAGGTACATTTTGGAAATAGCAAAAGGTCACTCAGATACAGATTCAGTTCAATAACATGGTAACAAAAGGTCATTCGGATACAGGTTCAGTTCGATAACATGGTAACAAAAAGTTCATTCACATACAGGTTCAGTTTGATAATAGCAAATGTTCATTCAGGTACAGGTTCAGTTCGATAACATGGTAACAAAAAGTCATTCAGATACAGGTACATTTTGGAAATAGCAAAAGGTCATTCAGATACAGGTTCTGTTTGGTAATAGCAAAAGGTGACTCAGATACAGATTCAGTTCAATAACATGGTAACAAAAGGTCATTCACATCCAGGTTCAGTTTGATAACATGGTAACAAAAGGTCATTCAGATACAGGTTCAGTTCGATTACATGGTAATAAAAAGTTCATTCACATACAGGTTCAGTTTGATAATAGAAAACGTCATTCAGATACAGGATCAGTTTGAGAACATGGTAACAAAAGGTCATTCAGATTCAGGTACTGTTTGATAACATGGTAACAAAAGGTCATTCAGGTACAGGTTCAGTTTGATAACATGGTAACAAAAGGTCATTCAGATACAGGTTCAGATTGATAACATGGTAACAAAAGGTCATTCAGATACAGGTTCAGTTTGATAATATCAAAATGCAATTCAGATACAGGTTCAGTTTGATAATGGCAAAAGGTCATTATGATACAGGTTCAGTTTGATAACATTGCAGAAAAAGGTCATTCAGATACAGGTTCTGTTTAATAAAACTGAAAGGTCATTCAGATGCAGGTTCAGTTTGATAACATGGTAAAAAAAGGTCATTCAGATACAGGTTCAGTTTGATAACATGGTAGGAAAAGGTCATTCAGATACAGGTTCAGTTTGATAACATGGTAACAAAAGATCATTCACATCCAGGTTCAGTTTGATAACATGGTAACAAAAGGTCATTCAGATACAGGTTCAGATTGATAATAGCAAAAGGTCATTCAGATACAGGTTCAGTTTGATAACATGGTAACAAAAGGTCATTCAGATACAGGTTCACTTTGATAACATGGTAACCAAAGGTCATTCAGATACAGGATCAGTTTGATAACATGGTAGTAAAAGGTCATTCACATACAGGTTCAGTTTGATAATAGCTAAAGGTCATTCACATTCAGGTTCAGTTTGACAATAGCAAAAGTTCACTCAGATACTGGTTCAGACAGATAAGAGCAAAAGATCATTCAGATACAGATGCAGTTCAATAACAAGGTAACAAAAGGTCATTCAGATACAGGTTCAGATTGATAATAGCAAAAGGTCATTCAGATACAGGTTCAGTTCGATAACATGGTAACAAAAAGTTCATTCACATACAGGTTATGTTTGATAATAGGAAAAGGTCACTCAGATACAGGTTCAGTTTGTTAACATGGCAACAAAAGGTCATTCAGATACAGGTTCAGTTTGATAATAGCTAAAGGTCATTCACATTCAGGTTCAGTTTGACAATAGCAAAAGTTCACTCAGATACTGGTTCAGTCAGATAAGAGCAAAAGATCATTCAGATACAGGTTCACTTTGATAACATGGCAACAAAAGGTCATTCATTTACAGGTTCTGTTTGATAAAAGCAAAATGTCATTCAGATATAGGTTCAGTTTGATAGTAGCAAAAGGTCATTCAGATACAGGTACAGCTTGATAATAGCAAATGGTCATTCAGATACAGGTTCAGTTCGATAACATGGTAGTAAAAGGTCATTCACATACAGGTTCAGTTTGATAATAGGAAAAGATCATTCAGATTCAGGATCAGTTTGAGAACATGGTAACTAAAGGTCATTCAGATACAGGTTCAGTTTGAGAACATGGTAACTAAAGGTCATTCAGATACAGGTTCAGTTTGATAATATGGTAGTAAAATGTCATTCACATACAGGTTCAGTTTGATAATAGCTAAAGGTCATTCACATACAGGTTCAGATTGATTATAGCAAAAGGTCATTCACATACAGGTTCAGTTTGATAATAGCAAAAGGTCACTCAGATACTGGTTCAGACAGATAAGAGCAAAAGATCATTCAGATACAGGTTCACTTTGATAACATCGCATCAAAAGGTCATTCATTTACAGGTTCTGTTTGATAAAAACAAAATGTCATTCAGATACAGGTTCAGTTTGATAGTAGCAAAAGGTCATTCAGATACAGGTACAGCTTGATAATAGCAAATGGTCATTCAGATACTGGTTCAGATTGATAATAGCAAAAAGTCTTTCAGGTACATGTTCAGTTCGATAACATGGTAACAAAAGGTCATTCAGATACAGGTACAGTTTGATAATAGTTAAAGGTCATTAAGATACAGGTTCAGTTTGATTTCACGGTAACAAAAGATCATTCAGCTATAGGTTCAGTTTGATAATAGCAAAAGTTTAATCAGATAAAGGATCAGTTTGATAACATGGTAGGAAAAGGTCATTCAGATACAGGTTCAGTTTGATAACATGGTAGGAAAAGTTCATTCACATCCAGGTTCAGTTTGATAACATGGTAACAAAAGGTCATTCAGATACAGATTCATTTTGATAACATGGAAGGCAAAGGTCATTCAGATACAGGTTCAGTTCGATAATAGCAAAAGGTTCAGTTTGATAACATGGTAGTAAAATGTCATTCGCATAGAGGTTCAGTTTGATAATATGAAAATGCAATTCAGATACAGGTTCAGTTTGATAACATTGTAACAAGAGGTCATTCTGATACCGGTTCAGTTTGACAACATGGAAGGAAAAGGTCATTTACATCCAGGTTCAGTTCGATAACATGGTAACTAAAGGTCATTCAGCTCCAGGTTCAGTTCAATAGTAGCAAATGGTCATTCAGATGCTGGTTCAGATTGATAATAGCAAAAGGTCATTCAGATACAGGTTCAGTTTGATAATAGCTAAAGGTCATTCAGATACAGGTTCAGTTTGATAACATGGTAACAAAAGGTCATTCAGATACAGGTTCAGTTCGATAACATGGTAATAAAACATTCATTCACATACAGGTTCAGTTTGATAATAGGAAAAGATCATTCAGATACAGGATCAGTTTGAGAACATGGTAACTAAAGGTCATTCAGATACAGGTTCAGTTTGAGAACATGGTAACTAAAGGTCATTCAGATACAGGTTCAGTTTGATAACTTGGTAGTAAAAGGTCATTCAGATACAGGTTCAGTTTGATAATAGCTAAAGGTCATTCACATACAGGTTCAGATTGATTATAGCAAAAGGTCATTCACATACAGGTTCAGTTTGATAATAGCAAAAGGTCACTCAGATACTGGTTCAGACAGATAAGAGCAAAAGATCATTCAGATACAGGTTCACTTTGATAACATCGCATCAAAAGGTCATTCATTTACAGGTTCTGTTTGATAGTAGCAAAAGGTCATTCAGATACAGGTACAGCTTGATAATAGCAAATGGTCATTCAGATACAGGTTCAGATTGATAATAGCAAAAAGTCTTTCAGGTCATGTTCAGTTCGATAACATGGTAACAAAACGTCATTCAGATACAGGTACAGTTTGATAACATGGTAGGAAAAGGTCATTCACATCCAGGTTCAGTTTGATAACATGGTAACAAAAGGTCATTCATGTACAGGTTCAGTTCGATAATAGCAAAAGGTCATTCAGGTACAGATTCAGTTTGATAACATGGTAGTAAAATGTCATTCGCATAGAGGTTCAGTTTGATAATATGAAAATGCAATTCAGATACAGGTTCAGTTTGATAACATTGTAACAAGAGGTCATTCTGATACCGGTTCAGTTTGACAACATGGAAGGAAAAGGTCATTTACATCCAGGTTCAGTTCGATAACACGGTAACTAAAGGTCATTCAGCTCCAGGTTCAGTTCAATAATAGCAAATGGTCATTCAGATGCTGGTTCAGATTGATAATAGCAAAAGGTCATTCAGATACAGGTTCAGTTTGATAACATGGTAACAAAAGGTCATTCAGATACAGGTTCAGTTTGATAATATCAAAATGCAATTCAGATACAGGTTCAGTTTGATAATGGCAAAAGGTCCTTCAGATACAGTGTCAGCTTGATAACATGGTAACAAAAGGTCATTATGATACAGGTTCAGTTTGATAACATTGCAGAAAAAGGTCATTCAGATCCAGGTTCTGTTTGATAAAACTGAAAGGTCATTTAGATGCAGGTTCAGTTTGATAACATGGTAAAAAAAAAGTCATTCAGATACAGGTTCAGTTTGATAACATGGTAACTAATGGTCATTCAGATACAGGTTCAGTTTGAGAACATGGTAACTAAAGGTCATTCAGATACAGGTTCAGTTTGAGAACATGGTAACTAAAGGTCATTCAGATACAGGTTCTGTTTGATGACATGGTAGGAAAAGGTCATTCACATCCAGGTTCAGTTTGATAACATGGTAACAAAAGGTCATTCAGATACAGGTTCTGTTTTATAACATGGTAACAAAAGGTCATTCAGCTCCAGGTTCAGTTCAATAATAGCAAATGGTCATTCAGATGCTGGTTCAGATTGATAATAGCAAAAGGTCATTCAGTTACAGGTTCAGTTCGATAACATGGTAACAAAAAGACATTCAGATACAGGTACATTTTGGAAATAGCAAAAGGTCACTCAGATACAGATTCAGTTCAATAACATGGTAACAAAAGGTCATTCGGATACAGGTTCAGTTCGATAACATGGTAACAAAAAGTTCATTCACATACAGGTTCAGTTTGATAATAGCAAATGGTCATTCAGGTACAGGTTCAGTTCGATAACATGGTAACAAAAAGTCATTCAGATACAGGTACATTTTGGAAATAGCAAAAGGTCATTCAGATACAGGTTCTGTTTGGTAATAGCAAAATGTGACTCAGATACAGATTCAGTTCAATAACATGGTAACAAAAGGTCATTCACATCCAGGTTCAGTTTGATAACATGGTAACAAAAGGTCATTCAGATACAGGTTCAGTTCGATAACATGGTAATAAAAAGTTCATTCACATACAGGTTCAGTTTGATAATAGCTAAAGGTCATTCACATACAGGTTCAGATTGATTATAGCAAAAGGTCATTCACATACAGGTTCAGTTTGAGAACATGGTAACTAAAGGTCATTCAGATACAGGTTCAGTTCGATAACATGGTAACAAAAGGTCATTCAGATACAGGTTCAGTTCGATAACATGGTAATAAAAAGTTCATTCACATCCAGGTTCAGTTTGATAATAGGAAAAGATCATTCAGATACAGGATCAGTTTGAGAACATGGTAACTAAAGGTTATTCAGATACAGGTTCAGTTTGAGAACATGGTAACTAAAGGTCATTCAGATACAGGTTCAGTTTGATAACATGGTAGTAAAAGGTCATTCACATACAGGTTCAGTTTCATAATAGCTAAAGGTCATTCACATACAGGTTCAGATTGATTATAGCAAAAGGTCATTCAGATACTGGTTCAGATTGATAATAGCAAAAAGTCTTTCAGGTACATGTTCAGTTCGATAACATGGTAACAAAACGTCATTCAGATACAGGTACAGTTTGATAATAGTTAAAGGTCATTAAGATACAGGTTCAGTTTGAATTCACGGTAACAAAAGATCATTCAGCTACAGGTTCAGTTTGATAATAGCAAAAGTTTATTCAGATAAAGGATCAGTTTGATAACATGGTAGGAAAAGGTCATTCAGATACAGGTTCAGTTTGATAACATGGTAGGAAAAGGTCATTCACATCCAGGTTCAGTTTGATAACATGGTAACAAAAGGTCATTCAGATACAGGTTCTGTTTGATAACATGGTAGGCAAAGGTCATTCAGATACAGGTTCAGTTCGATAATAGCAAAAGGTCATTCAGGTACAGGTTCAGTTTGATAACATGGTAGTGAAATGTCATTCGCATAGAGGTTCAGTTTGATAATATGAAAATGCAATTCAGATACAGGTTCAGTTTGATAACATTGTAACAAGAGGTCATTCTGATACCGGTTCAGTTTGACAACATGGAAGGAAAAGGTCATTTACATCCAGGTTCAGTTCGATAACATGGTAACTAAAGGTCATTCAGCTCCAGGTTCAGTTCAATAATAGCAAATGGTCATTCAGATGCTGGTTCAGATTGATAATAGGAAAAGGTCATTCAGATACAGGTTCAGTTTGATAACATGGTAACAAAAGGTCATTCGGATACAGGTTCAGTTCGATAACATGGTAACAAAAAGTTCATTCACATACAGGTTCAGTTTGATAATAGCAAATGGTCATTCAGGTACAGGTTCAGTTCGATAACATGGTAACAAAAAGTCATTCAGATACAGGTACATTTTGGAAATAGCAAAAGGTCATTCAGATACAGGTTCTGTTTGGTAATAGCAAAAGGTGACTCAGATACAGATTCAGTTCAATAACATGGTAACAAAAGGTCATTCACATCCAGGTTCAGTTTGATAACATGGTAACAAAAGGTCATTCAGATACAGGTTCAGTTCGATAACATGGTAACAAAAGATCATTCAGATACAGGTTCAGTTCGATGACATGGTAGTAAAAGGTCATTCACATACAGGTTCAGTTTGATAATAGGAAAAGATCATTCAGATACAGGATCAGTTTGAGAACATGGTAACTAAAGGTCATTCAGATACAGGTTCAGTTTGAGAACATGGTAACTAAAGGTCATTCAGATACAGGTTCAGTTTGATAATATGGTAGTAAAATGTCATTCACATACAGGTTCAGTTTGATAATAGCTAAAGGTCATTCACATACAGGTTCAGATTGATTATAGCAAAAGGTCATTCACATACAGGTTCAGTTTGATAATAGCAAAAGGTCACTCAGATACTGGTTCAGACAGATAAGAGCAAAAGATCATTCAGATACAGGTTCACTTTGATAACATCGCATCAAAAGGTCATTCATTTACAGGTTCTGTTTGATAAAAACAAAATGTCATTCAGATACAGGTTCAGTTTGATAGTAGCAAAAGGTCATTCAGATACAGGTACAGCTTGATAATAGCAAATGGTCATTCAGATACTGGTTCAGATTGATAATAGCAAAAAGTCTTTCAGGTACATGTTCAGTTCGATAACATGGTAACAAAACGTCATTCAGATACAGGTACAGTTTGATAATAGTTAAAGGTCATTAAGATACAGGTTCAGTTTGATTTCACGATAACAAAAGATCATTCAGCTACAGGTTCAGTTTGATAATAGCAAAAGTTTATTCAGATAAAGGATCAGTTTGATAACATGGTAGGAAAAGGTCATTCAGATACAGGTTCAGTTTGATAACATGGTAGGAAAAGGTCATTCACATCCAGGTTCAGTTTGATAACATGGTAGGAAAAGGTCAATCACATCCAGGTTCAGTTTGATAACATGGTAACAAAAGATCATTCAGATACAGATTCATTTTGATAACATGGTAGGCAAAGGTCATTCAGATACAGGTTCAGTTTGATAACATGGTAGGCAAAGGTCATTCAGATACAGGTTCAGGTCGATAATAGCAAAAGGTCATTCAGGGACAGGTTCAGTTTGATAACATGGTAGTAAAATGTCATTCGCATAGAGGTTCAGTTTGATAATATGAAAATGCAATTCAGATACAGGTTCAGTTTGATAACATTGTAACAAGAGGTCATTCTGATACCGGTTCAGTTTGACAACATGGAAGGAAAAGGTCATTTACATCCAGGTTCAGTTCGATAACACGGTAACTAAAGGTCATTCAGCTCCAGGTTCAGTTCAATAATAGCAAATGGTCATTCAGATGCTGGTTCAGATTGATAATAGCAAAAGGTCATTCAGATACAGGTTCAGTTTGATAACATGGTAACAAAAGGTCATTCAGATACAGGTTCAGTTTGAGAACATGGTAACTAAAGGTCATTCAGATACAGGTTCAGTTTGATAATATCAAAATGCAATTCAGATACAGGTTCAGTTTGATAATGGCAAAAGGTCCTTCAGATACAGTGTCAGTTTGATAACATGGTAACAAAAGGTCATTATGATACAGATTCAGTTTGATAACATTGCAGAAAAAGGTCATTCAGATCCAGGTTCTGTTTGATAAAACTGAAAGGTCATTTAGATGCAGGTTCAGTTTGATAACATGGTAAAAAAAGGTCATTCAGATACAGGTTCTGTTTGATAACATGGTAACAAAAGGTCATTCAGATACAGGTTCAGTTTGATAACATGGTAACAAAAGGTCATTCAGATACAGGTTCTCTTTGATAACATGGTAACAAAAGGTCATTCAGGTACAGGTTCAGTTTTATAACATGGTAACAAAACGTCATTCAGATACAGATACCGTTTGATAATATCAAAAGGTCATTAAGAAATAGGTTCTGTTTCATAACATGGTAACAAAAGGTAATGCAGCTACAGGTTCAGTTTGATAATAGCAAAAGGTTATTCAGATAAAGGATCAGTTTGATCACACGGTAACTAAAGGTCATTCAGATACAGGTTCTGTTTGATAACATGGTAACAAAAGGTCATTCAGATACAGGTTCAGTTTGATAACATGGTAACAAAAGGTCAATCAGATACAGGTTCAGTTTGATAATATGGTAACAAAAGGTCATTCAGATACAGGTTCAGTTTGATAACATGGTAGTAAAATGTCATTCGCATAGAGGTTCAGTTTGATAATATCAAAATGCATTTCAGATACAGGTTCAGTTTGATAATATCAAAATGCAATTCAGATACAGGTTCAGTTTGATAATGGCAAAAGGTCCTTCAGATACAGTTTCAGTTTGATAACATGGTAAAAAAAGGTCATTATGATATAGGTTCAGTTTGATAACATTGTAGAAAAAGGTCATTTAGATACAGGTTCTGTTTGATAAAACTGAAAGGTCATTCAGATGCAGGTTCAGTTTGATAACATGGTAAAAAAAGGACATTCAGATACAGGTTCAGTTTGATAACATGGTAACAAAAGGTCATTCAGTTCCAGGAGCAGTTTGATAATAACAAATGGTTATTCAGATACTGGTTCAGATTGATAATAGCAAAAAGTCGTTCAGGTACATGTTCAGTTCGATAACATGGTAACAAAACGTCATTCAGATACAGATACCGTTTGATAATAGCAAAGGGTCATTAAGAAATAGGTTTTGTTTCATAACACGGTAACTAAAGGTCATTCAGATACAGGTTCGGTTTGATAACATGGTAACAAAAGGTCATTCAGATATAGGTTCAGTTTGATAACATGGTAACAAAAGGTCATTCAGATTCAGGTTCTGTTTGATAACATGGTAACAAAAGGTCATTCAGGTACAGGTTCAGTTTGATAACATGGTAACAAAAGGTCATTCAGATACAGGTTCAGATTGATAACATGGTAACAAAAGGTCATTCAGATACAGGTTCAGTTTGATAATGGCAAAAGGTCCTTCAGATACAGTTTCAGTTTGATAACATGGTAACAAAAGGTCATTATGATACAGGTTCAGTTTGATAACATTGCAGAAAAAGGTCATTCAGATACAGGTTCTGTTTGATAACATGGTAGGATAAGGTCATTCAGACACAGGTTCAGTTTGATAACATGGTAACAAAAGATAATTCAGATACAGGTTCTGTTTGATGACATGGTAGGAAAAGGTCATTCACATCCAGGTTCAGTTTGATAACATGGTAACAAAAGGTCATTCAGATACAGGTTCAGTTTGATAACATGGTAACAAAATTCATTCAGATACAGGTACATTTTGGAAACAGCAAAAGGTCATTCAGATACAGGTTCAGTTTGCTAATAGCAAAAGGTCACTCAGATACAGATTCAGTTCAATAACATGGTAACAAAAGGTCATTCGGATACAGGTTCAGTTCGATAACATGGTAACAAAAAGTTCATTCACATACAGGTTCAGTTTGATAATAGCAAATGGTCATTCAGGTACAGGTTCAGTTCGATAACATGGTAACAAAAAGTCATTCAGATACAGGTACATTTTGGAAATAGCAAAAGGTCATTCAGATACAGGTTCTGTTTGGTAATAGCAAAAGGTGACTCAGATACAGATTCAGTTCAATAACATGGTAACAAAAGGTCATTCACATCCAGGTTCAGTTTGATAACATGGTAACAAAAGGTCATTCAGATACAGGTTCAGTTCGATAACATGGTAACAAAAGGTCATTCAGATACAGGTTCAGTTTGATAATAGCTAAAGGTCATTCACATACAGGTTCAGATTGATTATAGCAAAAGGTCATTCACATACAGGTTCAGTTTGAGAACATGGGAACAAAAGGTCATTCAGATACAGGTTCAGTTCGATAACATGGTAACAAAAGGTCATTCAGATACAGGTTCAGTTCGATAACATGGTAGGAAAAGGTCATTCAGATACAGGTTCAGTTTGATAACATGGTAGGAAAAGGTCATTCAGATACAGGTTCAGTTTGATAACATGGTAGGAAAAGGTCATTCACATCCAGGTTCAGTTTGATAACATGGTAACAAAAGGTCATTCAGATACAGGTTCAGTTCGATAATAGCAAAAGGTCATTCAGGTACAGGTTCAGTTTTATAACATGCTAGTAAAATGTCATTCGCATAGAGGTTCAGTTTGATAATATGAAAATGCAATTCAGATACAGGTTCAGTTTGATAACATTGTAACAAGAGGTCATTCTGATACCGGTTCAGTTTGACAACATGGAAGGAAAAGGTCATTTACATCCAGGTTCAGTTCGATAACACGGTAACTAAAGGTCATTCAGCTCCAGGTTCAGTTCAATAATAGCAAATGGTCATTCAGATGCTGGTTCAGATTGATAATAGCAAAAGGTCATTCAGATACTGGTTCAGTTTGATAACATGGTAACAAAAGGTCATTCAGATACAGGTTCAGTTTGATAACATGGTAATCAAAGGTCATTCAGATACAGGATCAGTTTGAGAACATGGTAACTAAAGGTCATTCAGCTCCAGGTTCAGTTCAATAATAGCAAACGGTCATTCAGATGCTGGTTCAGATTGATAATAGCAAAAGGTCATTCAGATAAAGGATCAGTTTGAGAACATGGTAACTAAAGGTCATTCAGTTCCAGGTTCAGTTTGATAATAGCAAATGGTTATTCAGATACTGGTTCAGATAGATAATAGCAAAAAGTCTTTCAGGTACATGTTCAGTTCGATAACATGGTAACAAAACGTCATTCAGATACAGATACCGTTTGATAATAGCAAAAGGTTATTCAGATAAAGGATCCGTTTGATCACACGGTAACTAAAGGTCATTCAGATACAGGTTCTGTTTGATAACATGGTAACAAAAGTTCATTCAGATACAGGTTCAGTTTGATAACATGGTAACAAAAGGTCATTCAGATACAGGTTCTGTTTGATAACATGGTAACAAAAGGTCATTCAGGTACAGGTTCAGTTTTATAACATGGTAACAAAAGGTCATTCAGATACAGGGTCAGTTTGATAACATGGTAACAAAACGTCATTCAGATACAGATACCGTTTGATAATAGCAAAAGGTCATTAAGAAATAGGTTCTGTTTCATAACATGGTAACAAAAGGTCATGAAGCTACAGGTTCAGTTTGATAATAGCAAAAGGTTATTCAGATAAAGGATCAGTTTGATCACACGGTAACTAAAGGTCATTCAGATACAGGTTCTGTTTGATAACATGGTAACAAAAGGTCATTTAGATACAGGTTCAGTTTGATAACATGGTAACAAAAGGTCATTCAGATACAGGTTCTGTTTGATAACATGGTAACAAAAGGTCATTCAGGTACAGGTTCAGTTTGATAATATGGTAACAAAAGGTCATTCAGATACAGGTTCAGTTTGATAACATGGTAGTAAAATGTCATTCGCATAGAGGTTCAGTTTGATAATATCAAAATGCATTTCAGATACAGGTTCAGTTTGATAATATCAAAATGCAATTCAGATACAGGTTCAGTTTGATAATGGCAAAAGGTCGTTCAGATACAGTTTCAGTTTGATAACATGGTAAAAAAAGGTCATTATGATACAGGTTCAGTTTGATAACATTGTAGAAAAAGGTCATTTAGATACAGGTTCTGTTTGATAAAACTGAAAGGTCATTCAGATGCAGGTTCAGTTTGATAACATGGTAAAAAAAGGACATTCAGATACAGGTTCAGTTTGATAACATGGTACGAAAAGGTCATTCAGTTCCAGGAGCAGTTTGATAATAGCAAATGGTTATTCAGATACTGGTTCAGATTGATAATAGCAAAAAACCTTTCAGGTACATGTTCAGTTCGATAACATGGTAACAAAACGTCATTCAGATACAGATACCATTTGATAATAGCAAAGGGTCATTAAGAAATAGGTTTTGTTTCATAACACGGTAACTAAAGGTCATTCAGATACAGGTTCTGTTTGATAACATGGTAACAAAAGGTCATTCAGATATAGGTTCAGTTTGATAACATGGTAACAAAAGGTCATTCAGATTCAGGTTCTGTTTGATAACATGGTAACAAAAGGTCATTCAGGTACAGGTTCAGTTTGATAACATGGTAACAAAAGGTCATTCAGATACAGGTTCAGATTGATAACATGGTAACAAAAGGTCATTCAGATACAGGTTCAGTTTGATAATATCAAAATGCAATTCAGATACAGGTTCAGTTTGATAATGGCAAAAGGTCCTTCAGATACAGTTTCAGTTTGATAACATGGTAACAAAAGGTCATTATGATACAGGTTCAGTTTGATAACATTGCAGAAAAAGGTCATTCAGATACAGGTTCTGTTTGATAACATGGTAGGAAAAGGTCATTCAGATACAGGTTCAGTTTGATAACATGGTAACAAAAGATCATTCAGATACAGGTTCTGTTTGATGACATGGTAGGAAAAGGTCATTCACATCCAGGTTCAGTTTGATAACATGGTAACAAAAGGTCATTCAGATACAGGTTCTGTTTTATAACATGGTAACAAAAGGTCATTCAGCTCCAGGTTCAGTTCAATAATAGCAAATGGTCATTCAGATGCTGGTTCAGATTGATAATAGCAAAAGGTCATTCAGTTACAGGTTCAGTTCGATAACATGGTAACAAAAAGTCATTCAGATACAGGTACATTTTGGAAACAGCAAAAGGTCATTCAGATACAGGTTCAGTTTGCTAATAGCAAAAGGTCACTCAGATACAGATTCAGTTCAATAACATGGTAACAATAGTTCATTCGGATACAAGTTCAGTTCGATAACATGGTAACAAAAAGTTCATTCACATACAGGTTCAGTTTGATAATAGCTAAAGGTCATTCACATACAGGTTCAGATTGATTATAGCAAAAGGTCATTCACATACAGGTTCAGTTTGAGAACATGGTAACTAAAGGTCATTCAGATACAGGTTCATTTTGAGAACATGGTAACTAAAGGTCATTCAGATACAGGTTCAGTTTGATAACATGGTAGTAAAAGTTCATTCACATACAGGTTCAGTTTGATAACAGCTAAAGGTCATTCACATACAGGTTCAGATTGATTATAGCAAAAGGTCATTCACATACAGGTTCAGTTTGATAATAGCAAAAGGTAACTCAGATACTGGTTCAGACAGATAAGAGCAAAAGATCATTCAGATACAGGTTCACTTTGATAACATGGCATCAAAAGGTCATTCATTTACAGGTTCTGTTTGATAAAAGCAAAATGTCATTCAGATACAGGTTCAGTTTGATAGTAGCAAAAGGTCATTCAGATACAGGTACAGCTTGATAATAGCAAATGGTCATTCAGATACTGGTTCAGATTGATAATAGCAAAAAGTCTTTCAGGTACATGTTCAGTTCGATAACATGGTAACAAAACGTCATTCAGATACAGGTACAGTTTGATAATAGTTAAAGGTCATTAAGATACAGGTTCAGTTTGATTTCACGGTAACAAAAGATCATTCAGCTACAGGTTCAGTTTGATAATAGCAAAAGTTTATTCAGATAAAGGATCAGTTTGATAACATGGTAACAAAAGTTCATTCAGATACAGGTTCAGTTTGATAACATGGTAACAAAAGTTCGTTCAGATACAAGTTCTGTTTGATAACATGGCAACAAAAGGTCATTCAGATATAGGTTCAGTTTGATAACATGGTAACAAAAGATCATTCAGATACAGGTTCAGTTTGATAACATGGTAGGAAAAGGTCATTCACATCCAGGTTCAGTTTGATAACATGGTAACAAAAGGTCATTCAGATACAGATTCATTTTGATAACACGGTAGGCAAAGGTCATTCAGATACAGGTTCAGTTCGATAATAGCAAAAGGTCATTCAGGTACAGGTTCAGTTTGATAACATGGTAGTAAAATGTCATTCGCATAGAGGTTCAGTTTGATAATATGAAAATGCAATTCAGATACAGGTTCAGTTTGATAACATTGTAACAAGAGGTCATTCTGATACCGGTTCAGTTTGACAACATGGAAGGAAAAGGTCATTTACATCCAGGTTCAGTTCGATAACACGGTAACTAAAGGTCATTCAGCTCCAGGTTCAGTTCAATAATAGCAAATGGTCATTCAGATGCTGGTTCAGATTGATAATAGCAAAAGGTCATTCAGATACTGGTTCAGTTTGATAACATGGTAACAAAAGGTCATTCAGATACAGGTTCAGTTTGATAACATGGTAATCAAAGGTCATTCAGATACAGGATCAGTTTGAGAACATGGTAACTAAAGGTCATTCAGCTCCAGGTTCAGTTCAATAATAGCAAACGGTCATTCAGATGCTGGTTCAGATTGATAATAGCAAAAGGTCATTCAGATAAAGGATCAGTTTGAGAACATGGTAACTAAAGGTCATTCAGTTCCAGGTTCAGTTTGATAATAGCAAATGGTTATTCAGATACTGGTTCAGATAGATAATAGCAAAAAGTCTTTCAGGTACATGTTCAGTTCGATAACATGGTAACAAAACGTCATTCAGATACAGATACCGTTTGATAATAGCAAAAGGTTATTCAGATAAAGGATCCGTTTGATCACACGGTAACTAAAGGTCATTCAGATACAGGTTCTGTTTGATAACATGGTAACAAAAGTTCATTCAGATACAGGTTCAGTTTGATAACATGGTAACAAAAGGTCATTCAGATACAGGTTCTGTTTGATAACATGGTAACAAAAGGTCATTCAGGTACAGGTTCAGTTTTATAACATGGTAACAAAAGGTCATTCAGATACAGGGTCAGTTTGATAACATGGTAACAAAACGTCATTCAGATACAGATACCGTTTGATAATAGCAAAAGGTCATTAAGAAATAGGTTCTGTTTCATAACATGGTAACAAAAGGTCATGAAGCTACAGGTTCAGTTTGATAATAGCAAAAGGTTATTCAGATAAAGGATCAGTTTGATCACACGGTAACTAAAGGTCATTCAGATACAGGTTCTGTTTGATAACATGGTAACAAAAGGTCATTTAGATACAGGTTCAGTTTGATAACATGGTAACAAAAGGTCATTCAGATACAGGTTCTGTTTGATAACATGGTAACAAAAGGTCATTCAGGTACAGGTTCAGTTTGATAATATGGTAACAAAAGGTCATTCAGATACAGGTTCAGTTTGATAACATGGTAGTAAAATGTCATTCGCATAGAGGTTCAGTTTGATAATATCAAAATGCATTTCAGATACAGGTTCAGTTTGATAATATCAAAATGCAATTCAGATACAGGTTCAGTTTGATAATGGCAAAAGGTCGTTCAGATACAGTTTCAGTTTGATAACATGGTAAAAAAAGGTCATTATGATACAGGTTCAGTTTGATAACATTGTAGAAAAAGGTCATTTAGATACAGGTTCTGTTTGATAAAACTGAAAGGTCATTCAGATGCAGGTTCAGTTTGATAACATGGTAAAAAAAGGACATTCAGATACAGGTTCAGTTTGATAACATGGTACGAAAAGGTCATTCAGTTCCAGGAGCAGTTTGATAATAGCAAATGGTTATTCAGATACTGGTTCAGATTGATAATAGCAAAAAACCTTTCAGGTACATGTTCAGTTCGATAACATGGTAACAAAACGTCATTCAGATACAGATACCATTTGATAATAGCAAAGGGTCATTAAGAAATAGGTTTTGTTTCATAACACGGTAACTAAAGGTCATTCAGATACAGGTTCTGTTTGATAACATGGTAACAAAAGGTCATTCAGATATAGGTTCAGTTTGATAACATGGTAACAAAAGGTCATTCAGATTCAGGTTCTGTTTGATAACATGGTAACAAAAGGTCATTCAGGTACAGGTTCAGTTTGATAACATGGTAACAAAAGGTCATTCAGATACAGGTTCAGATTGATAACATGGTAACAAAAGGTCATTCAGATACAGGTTCAGTTTGATAATATCAAAATGCAATTCAGATACAGGTTCAGTTTGATAATGGCAAAAGGTCCTTCAGATACAGTTTCAGTTTGATAACATGGTAACAAAAGGTCATTATGATACAGGTTCAGTTTGATAACATTGCAGAAAAAGGTCATTCAGATACAGGTTCTGTTTGATAACATGGTAGGAAAAGGTCATTCAGATACAGGTTCAGTTTGATAACATGGTAACAAAAGATCATTCAGATACAGGTTCTGTTTGATGACATGGTAGGAAAAGGTCATTCACATCCAGGTTCAGTTTGATAACATGGTAACAAAAGGTCATTCAGATACAGGTTCTGTTTTATAACATGGTAACAAAAGGTCATTCAGCTCCAGGTTCAGTTCAATAATAGCAAATGGTCATTCAGATGCTGGTTCAGATTGATAATAGCAAAAGGTCATTCAGTTACAGGTTCAGTTCGATAACATGGTAACAAAAAGTCATTCAGATACAGGTACATTTTGGAAACAGCAAAAGGTCATTCAGATACAGGTTCAGTTTGCTAATAGCAAAAGGTCACTCAGATACAGATTCAGTTCAATAACATGGTAACAATAGTTCATTCGGATACAGGTTCAGTTCGATAACATGGTAACAAAAAGTTCATTCACATACAGGTTCAGTTTGATAATAGCTAAAGGTCATTCACATACAGGTTCAGATTGATTATAGCAAAAGGTCATTCACATACAGGTTCAGTTTGAGAACATGGTAACTAAAGGTCATTCAGATACAGGTTCAGTTTGATAACATGGTAGTAAAAGTTCATTCACATACAGGTTCAGTTTGATAACAGCTAAAGGTCATTCACATACAGGTTCAGATTGATTATAGCAAAAGGTCATTCACATACAGGTTCAGTTTGATAATAGCAAAAGGTAACTCAGATACTGGTTCAGACAGATAAGAGCAAAAGATCATTCAGATACAGGTTCACTTTGATAACATGGCATCAAAAGGTCATTCATTTACAGGTTCTGTTTGATAAAAGCAAAATGTCATTCAGATACAGGTTCAGTTTGATAGTAGCAAAAGGTCATTCAGATACAGGTACAGCTTGATAATAGCAAATGGTCATTCAGATACTGGTTCAGATTGATAATAGCAAAAAGTCTTTCAGGTACATGTTCAGTTCGATAACATGGTAACAAAACGTCATTCAGATACAGGTACAGTTTGATAATAGTTAAAGGTCATTAAGATACAGGTTCAGTTTGATTTCACGGTAACAAAAGATCATTCAGCTACAGGTTCAGTTTGATAATAGCAAAAGTTTATTCAGATAAAGGATCAGTTTGATAACATGGTAACAAAAGTTCATTCAGATACAGGTTCAGTTTGATAACATGGTAACAAAAGTTCGTTCAGATACAAGTTCTGTTTGATAACATGGCAACAAAAGGTCATTCAGATATAGGTTCAGTTTGATAACATGGTAACAAAAGATCATTCAGATACAGGTTCAGTTTGATAACATGGTAGGAAAAGGTCATTCACATCCAGGTTCAGTTTGATAACATGGTAACAAAAGGTCATTCAGATACAGATTCATTTTGATAACACGGTAGGCAAAGGTCATTCAGATACAGGTTCAGTTCGATAATAGCAAAAGGTCATTCAGGTACAGGTTCAGTTTGATAACATGGTAGTAAAATGTCATTCGCATAGAGGTTCAGTTTGATAATATGAAAATGCAATTCAGATACAGGTTCAGTTTGATAACATTGTAACAAGAGGTCATTCTGATACCGGTTCAGTTTGACAACATGGAAGGAAAAGGTCATTTACATCCAGGTTCAGTTCGATAACACGGTAACTAAAGGTCATTCAGCTCCAGGTTCAGTTCAATAATAGCAAATGGTCATTCAGATGCTGGTTCAGATTGATAATAGCAAAAGGTCATTCAGATACTGGTTCAGTTTGATAACATGGTAACAAAAGGTCATTCAGATACAGGTTCAGTTTGATAACATGGTAATCAAAGGTCATTCAGATACAGGATCAGTTTGAGAACATGGTAACTAAAGGTCATTCAGCTCCAGGTTCAGTTCAATAATAGCAAACGGTCATTCAGATGCTGGTTCAGATTGATAATAGCAAAAGGTCATTCAGATAAAGGATCAGTTTGAGAACATGGTAACTAAAGGTCATTCAGTTCCAGGTTCAGTTTGATAATAGCAAATGGTTATTCAGATACTGGTTCAGATTGATAATAGCAAAAAGTCTTTCAGGTACATGTTCAGTTCGATAACATGGTAACAAAACGTCATTCAGATACAGATACCGTTTGATAATAGCAAAAGGTTATTCAGATAAAGGATCCGTTTGATCACACGGTAACTAAAGTTCATTCAGATACAGGTTCTGTTTGATAACATGGTAACAAAAGTTCATTCAGATACAGGTTCAGTTTGATAACATGGTAACAAAAGGTCATTCAGATACAGGTTCTGTTTGATAACATGGTAACAAAAGGTAATTCAGGTACAGGTTCAGTTTTATAACATGGTAACAAAAGGTCATTCAGATACAGGGTCAGTTTGATAACATGGTAACAAAACGTCATTCAGATACAGATACCGTTTGATAATAGCAAAAGGTCATTAAGAAATAGGTTCTGTTTCATAACATGGTAACAAAAGGTCATGAAGCTACAGGTTCAGTTTGATAATAGCAAAAGGTTATTCAGATAAAGGATCAGTTTGATCACACGGTAACTAAAGGTCATTCAGATACAGGTTCTGTTTGATAACATGGTAACAAAAGGTCATTTAGATACAGGTTCAGTTTGATAACATGGTAACAAAAGGTCATTCAGATACAGGTTCGGTTTGATAACATGGTAACAAAAGGTCATTCAGGTACAGGTTCAGTTTGATAATATGGTAACAAAAGGTCATTCAGATACAGGTTCAGTTTGATAACATGGTAGTAAAATGTCATTCACATAGAGGTTCAGTTTGATAATATCAAAATGCATTTCAGATACAGGTTCAGTTTGATAATATCAAAATGCAATTCAGATACAGGTTCAGTTTGATAATGGCAAAAGGTCGTTCAGATACAGTTTCAGTTTGATAACATGGTAAAAAAAGGTCATTATGATACAGGTTCAGTTTGATAACATTGTAGAAAAAGGTCATTTAGATACAGGTTCTGTTTGATAAAACTGAAAGGTCATTCAGATGCAGGTTCAGTTTGATAACATGGTAAAAAAAGGACATTCAGATACAGGTTCAGTTTGATAACATGGTACGAAAAGGTCATTCAGTTCCAGGAGCAGTTTGATAATAGCAAATGGTTATTCAGATACTGGTTCAGATTGATAATAGCAAAAAACCTTTCAGGTACATGTTCAGTTCGATAACATGGTAACAAAACGTCATTCAGATACAGATACCATTTGATAATAGCAAAGGGTCATTAAGAAATAGGTTTTGTTTCATAACACGGTAACTAAAGGTCATTCAGATACAGGTTCTGTTTGATAACATGGTAACAAAAGGTCATTCAGATATAGGTTCAGTTTGATAACATGGTAACAAAAGGTCATTCAGATTCAGGTTCTGTTTGATAACATGGTAACAAAAGGTCATTCAGGTACAGGTTCAGTTTGATAACATGGTAACAAAAGGTCATTCAGATACAGGTTCAGATTGATAACATGGTAACAAAAGGTCATTCAGATACAGGTTCAGTTTGATAATATCAAAATGCAATTCAGATACAGATTCAGTTTGATAATGGCAAAAGGTCCTTCAGATACAGTTTCAGTTTGATAACATGGTAACAAAAGGTCATTATGATACAGGTTCAGTTTGATAACATTGCAGAAAAAGGTCATTCAGATACAGGTTCTGTTTGATAACATGGTAGGAAAAGGTCATTCAGATACAGGTTCAGTTTGATAACATGGTAACAAAAGATCATTCAGATACAGGTTCTGTTTGATGACATGGTAGGAAAAGGTCATTCACATCCAGGTTCAGTTTGATAACATGGTAACAAAAGGTCATTCAGATACAGGTTCTGTTTTATAACATGGTAACAAAAGGTCATTCAGCTCCAGGTTCAGTTCAATAATAGCAAATGGTCATTCAGATGCTGGTTCAGATTGATAATAGCAAAAGGTCATTCAGTTACAGGTTCAGTTCGATAACATGGTAACAAAAAGTCATTCAGATACAGGTACATTTTGGAAACAGCAAAAGGTCATTCAGATACAGGTTCAGTTTGCTAATAGCAAAAGGTCACTCAGATACAGATTCAGTTCAATAACATGGTAACAATAGTTCATTCGTATACAGGTTCAGTTCGATAACATGGTAACAAAAAGTTCATTCACATACAGGTTCAGTTTGATAATAGCTAAAGGTCATTCACATACAGGTTCAGATTGATTATAGCAAAAGGTCATTCACATACAGGTTCAGTTTGAGAACATGGTAACTAAAGGTCATTCAGATACAGGTTCATTTTGAGAACATGGTAACTAAAGGTCATTCAGATACAGGTTCAGTTTGATAACATGGTAGTAAAAGGTCATTCACATACAGGTTCAGTTTGATAACAGCTAAAGGTCATTCACATACAGGTTCAGATTGATTATAGCAAAAGGTCATTCACATACAGGTTCAGTTTGATAATAGCAAAAGGTAACTCAGATACTGGTTCAGACAGATAAGAGCAAAAGATCATTCAGATACAGGTTCACTTTGATAACATCGCATCAAAAGGTCATTCATTTACAGGTTCTGTTTGATAAAAGCAAAATGTCATTCAGATACAGGTTCAGTTTGATAGTAGCAAAAGGTCATTCAGATACAGGTACAGCTTGATAATAGCAAATGGTCATTCAGATACTGGTTCAGATTGATAATAGCAAAAAGTCTTTCAGGTACATGTTCAGTTCGATAACATGGTAACAAAACGTCATTCAGATACAGGTACAGTTTGATAATAGTTAAAGGTCATTAAGATACAGGTTCAGTTTGATTTCACGGTAACAAAAGATCATTCAGCTACAGGTTCAGTTTGATAATAGCAAAAGTTTATTCAGATAAAGGATCAGTTTGATAACATGGTAACAAAAGTTCATTCAGATACAGGTTCAGTTTGATAACATGGTAACAAAAGTTCGTTCAGATACAAGTTCTGTTTGATAACATGGCAACAAAAGGTCATTCAGATATAGGTTCAGTTTGATAACATGGTAACAAAAGATCATTCAGATACAGGTTCAGTTTGATAACATGGTAGGAAAAGGTCATTCACATCCAGGTTCAGTTTGATAACATGGTAACAAAAGGTCATTCAGATACAGATTCATTTTGATAACACGGTAGGCAAAGGTCATTCAGATACAGGTTCAGTTCGATAATAGCAAAAGGTCATTCAGGTACAGGTTCAGTTTGATAACATGGTAGTAAAATGTCATTCGCATAGAGGTTCAGTTTGATAATATGAAAATGCAATTCAGATACAGGTTCAGTTTGATAACATTGTAACAAGAGGTCATTCTGATACCGGTTCAGTTTGACAACATGGAAGGAAAAGGTCATTTACATCCAGGTTCAGTTCGATAACACGGTAACTAAAGGTCATTCAGCTCCAGGTTCAGTTCAATAATAGCAAATCGTCATTCAGATGCTGGTTCAGATTGATAATAGCAAAAGGTCATTCAGATACAGGTTCAGTTTGATAACATGGTAACAAAAGGTCATTCAGATACAGGTTCAGTTTGATAACATGGTAACAAAAGGTCATTCAGATACAGGTTCAGTTTGATAACATGGTAACCAAAGGTCATTCAGATACAGGATCAGTTTGAGAACATGGTAACTAAAGGTCATTCAGATACAGGTTCAGTTTGATAATATGAAAATGCAATTCAGATACAGGTTCAGTTTGATAACATGGTAACAAGAGGTCATTCAGATACAGGTTCAGATTGATAACTTTGAAACAAAAGGACATTCTGATACCGGTTCATTTTGACAACATGGAAGGAAAAGGTCATTCACATCCAGGTTCAGTTCGATAACACGGTAACTAAAGGTCATTCAGCTCCAGGTTCAGTTCAATAATAGCAAATGGTCATTCAGATGCTGGTTCAGATTGATAATAGCAAAAGGTCATTCAGATACAGGTTCAGTTTGATAACATGGTAACAAAAGGTCATTCAGATACAGGTTCACTTTGATAACATGGTAACCAAAGGTCATTCAGATACAGGATCAGTTTGATAACATGGTAGTAAAAGGTCATTCACATACAGGTTCAGTTTGATAATAGCTAAAGGTCATTCACATACAGGTTCAGTTTGATAATAGCAAAAGTTCACTCAGATACTGGTTCAGACAGATAAGAGCAAAAGATCATTCAGATACAGGTTCACTTTGATAACATGGCATCAAAAGGTCATTCATTTACAGGTTCTGTTTGATAACAAGGTAACTAAAGGTCATTCAGTTCCAGGTTCAGTTTGATAATAGCAAATGGTTATTCAGATACTGGTTCAGATTGATAATAGCAAAAAGTCTTTCAGGTACATGTTCAGTTCGATAACATGGTAACAAAACGTCATTCAGATACAGATACCATTTGATAATAGCAAAAGGTTATTCAGATAAAGGATCAGTTTGATCACACGGTAACTAAAGGTCATTCAGATACAGGTTCTGTTTGATAACATGGTAACAAAAGGTCATTCAGATACAGGTTCAGTTTGATAACATGGTAGCAAAAGGTCATTCAGATACAGGTTCTGTTTGATAACATGGTAACAAAAGGTCATTCAGGTACAGGTTCAGTTTTATAACATGGTAACAAAAGGTCATTCAGATACAGGTTCTGTTTGATAACATGGTAGTAAAATGTCATTCGCATAGAGATTCAGTTTGATAATATCAAAATGCATTTCAGATACAGGTTCAGTTTGATAATATCAAAATCCAATTCAGATACTGGTTCAGTTTGATAAAATGGTAAAAAAAGTTCATTCAGATAAAGGTTCAGTTTGTTAACATGGTAACAAAAGGTCATTCAGATACAGTTTCTGTTTTATAACATGGTAACAAAAGGTCCTTCAGATACAGGTTCAGTTCGATAACATGGTAATAAAAACTTCATTCACATACAGGTTCAGTTTGATAATAGCTAAAGGTCATTCATATACAGGTTCAGATTGATTATAGCAAAAGGTCATTCACATACAGGTTCAGTTTGAGTACATGGTAACTAAAGGTCATTCAGATACAGGTTCATTTTGAGAACATGGTAACTAAAGGTCATTCAGATACAGGTTCAGTTTGATAACATGGTAGTAAAAGGTCATTCACATACATGTTCAGTTTGATAATAGCTAAAGGTCATTCACATACAGGTTCAGATTGATTATAGCAAAAGGTCATTCACATACAGGTTCAGTTTGATAATAGCAAAAGGTAACTCAGATACTGGTTCAGACAGATAAGAGCAAAAGATCATTCAGATACAGGTTCACTTTGATAACATGGCATCAAAAGGTCATTCATTTACAGGTTCTGTTTGATAAAAGCAAAATGTCATTCAGATACAGGTTCTGTTTGATAACATGGTAACAAAAGGTCATTCACATCCAGGTTCAGTTTGATAACATGGTAACAAAAGGTCATTCAGATACAGGTTCAGATTGATAATAGCAAAATGTCATTCAGGTACAGGTTCAGTTCGATAACATGGTAACAAAAAGTCATTCAGATACAGGTACAGTTTGGAAATAGCAAAAGGTCATTCAGATACAGGTTCAGTTTGGTAATAGCAAAAGGTCATTCAGGTACAGGTTCAGTTCGATAACATGGTAACAAAAAGTCATTCAGATACAGGTACATTTTGGAAACAGCAAATGGTCTTTCAGATACAGGTTCAGTTCGGTAATAGCAAAAGGTCACTCAGATACAGATTCAGTTTGATAACATGGTAACAAAAGGTCATTCACATCCAGGTTCAGTTTGATAACATGGTAACAAAAGGTCATTCAGATACAGGTTCAGTTCGATAACATGGTAATAAAAAGTTCATTCACATACAGGTTCAGTTTGATAATAGCTAAAGGTCATTCACATACAGGTTCAGATTGATTATAGCAAAAGGTCATTCACATACAGGTTCAGTTTGAGAACATGGTAACAAAAGGTCATTCAGATACAGGTTCAGTTCGATAACATGGTAACAAAAGGTCATTCAGATACAGGTTCAGTTCGATAACATGGTAATAAAAAGTTCATTCACATACAGGTTCAGTTTGATAATAGGAAAAGATCATTCAGATACAGGATCAGTTTGAGAACATGGTAACTAAAGGTCATTCAGATACAGGTTCATTTTGATAACATGGTAGTAAAAGGTCATTCACATACAGGTTCAGTTCAATAATAGCAAATGGTCATTCAGATGCTGGTTCCGATTGATAATAGCAAAAGGTCATTCAGATACAGGTTCACTTTGATAACATGTTAACCGAAGGTCATTCAGATACAGGATCAGTTTGATAACATGGTAGTAAAAGGTCATTCACATACAGGTTCAGTTTGATAATAGCTAAAGGTCATTCACATACAGGTTCAGTTTGACAATAGCAAAAGTTCACTCAGATACTGGTTCAGACAGATAAGAGCAAAAGATCATTCAGATACAGGTTCACTTTGATAACATGGCATCAAAAGGTCATTCATTTACAGGTTCTGTTTGATAACAAGGTAACTAAAGGTCATTCAGTTCCAGGTTCAGTTTGATAATTGCAAATGGTTATTCAGATACTGGTTCAGATTGATAATAGCAAAAAGTCTTTCAGGTACATGTTCAGTTCGATAACATGGTAACAAAACGTCATTCAGATACAGATACCGTTTGATAATAGCAAAAGGTTATTCAGATAAAGGATCAGTTTGATCACACGGTAACTAAAGGTCATTCAGATACAGGTTCTGTTTGATAACATGGTAACAAAAGGTCATTCAGATACAGGTTCAGTTTGATAACATGGTAACAAAAGGTCATTCAGATACAGGTTCTGTTTGATAACATGGTAACAAAAAGTCATTCAGGTACAGGTTCATTTTTATAACATGGTAACAAAAGGTCATTCAGATACAGGTTCAGTTTGATAACATGGTAACAAAACGTCATTCAGATACAGATACCGTTTGATAATAGCAAAAGGTCATTAAGAAATAGGTTCTGTTTCATAACATGGTAATAAAAGGTCATGCAGCTACAGGTTCAGTTTGATAATAGCAAAAGGTTATTCAGATAAAGGATCAGTTTGATCACACTTTAACTAAAGGTCATTCAGATACAGGTTCTGTTTGATAACATGGTAACAAAAGGTCATTCAGATACAGGTTCTGTTTGATAACATGGTAACAAAAGGTCATTCAGGTACAGGTTCAGTTTGATAATATGGTAACAAAAGGTCATTCAGATACAGGTTCAGTTTGATAACATGGTAGTAAAATGTCATTCGCATAGAGGTTCAGTTTGATAATATCAAAATGCATTTCAGATACAGGTTCAGTTTGATAATATCAAAATCCAATTCAGATAAAGGTTCAGTTTGATAAAATGGTAAAAAAAGGTCATTCAGATACAGGTTCAGTTTGTTAACATGGTAACAAAAGATCATTCAGATACAGTTTCTGTTTTATAACATGGTAACAAAAGGTCTTTCAGATACAGGTTCAGTTCGATAACATGGTAATAAAAAGTTCATTCACATACAGATTCAGTTTGATAATAGCTAAAGGTCATTCACATACAGGTTCAGATTGATTATAGCAAAAGGTCATTCAGATACAGGTTCTGTTTGAGAACATGGTAACTAAAGGTCATTCAGATACAGGTTCATTTTGAGAACATGGTAACTAAAGGTCATTCAGATACAGGTTCAGTTTGATAATATGGTAGTAAAAGGTCATTCTCATACAGGTTCAGTTTGATAATAGCTAAAGGTCATTCACATACAGGTTCAGATTGATTATAGCAAAAGGTCATTCACATACAGGTTCAGTTTGATAATAGCAAAAGGTAACTCAGATACTGGTTCAGACAGATAAGAGCAAAAGATCATTCAGATACAGGTTCACTTTGATAACATCGCATCAAAAGGTCATTCATTTACAGGTTCTGTTTGATAAAAGCAAAATGTCATTCAGATACAGGTTCAGTTTGATAGTAGCAAAAGGTCATTCAGATACAGGTACAGCTTGATAATAGCAAATGGTCATTCAGATACTGGTTCAGATTGATAATAGCAAAAAGTCTTTCAGGTACATGTTCAGTTCGATAACATGGTAACAAAACGACATTCAGATACAGATACCGTTTGATAATAGCAAAAGGTTATTCAGATAAAGGATCAGTTTGATCACACGGTAACTAAAGGTCATTCAGATACAGGTTCTGTATGATAACATGGTAACCAAAGGTCATTCAGATACAGGTTCAGTTTGTTAACATGGTAACAAAAGGTCATTCAGGTACAGGTTCAGTTTGATAACATGGTAACAAAAGGTCATTCAGATACAGGTTCAGATTGATAACATGGTAACAAAAGGTCATTCAGATACAGGTTCAGTTTGATAATATCAAAATGCAATTCAGATACAGGTTCAGTTTGATAATGGCAAAAGGTCCTTCAGATACAGTTTCAGTTTGATAACATGGTAGTAAAATGTCATTCGCATAGAGGTTCAGTTTGATAATATCAAAATGCATTTCAGATACAGGTTCAGTTTGATAATATCAAAATCCAATTCAGATACAGGTTCAGTTTGATAAAATGGTAAAAAAAGGTCATTCAGATACAGGTTCAGTTTGTTAACATGGTAACAAAAGATCATTCAGATACAGTTTCTGTTTTATAACATGGTAACAAAAGGTCTTTCAGATACAGGTTCAGTTCGATAACATGGTAATAAAAAGTTCATTAACATACAGATTCAGTTTGATAATAGCTAAAGGTCATTCACATACAGGTTCAGATTGATTATAGCAAAAGGTCATTCACATACAGGTTCTGTTTGAGAACATGGTAACTAAAGGTCATTCAGATACAGGTTCATTTTGAGAACATGGTAACTAAAGGTCATTCAGATACAGGTTCAGTTTGATAATATGGTAGTAAAAGGTCATTCTCATACAGGTTCAGTTTGATAATAGCTAAAGGTCATTCACATACAGGTTCAGATTGATTATAGCAAAAGGTCATTCACATACAGGTTCAGTTTGATAATAGCAAAAGGTAACTCAGATACTGGTTCAGACAGATAAGAGCAAAAGATCATTCAGATACAGGTTCACTTTGATAACATCGCATCAAAAGGTCATTCATTTACAGGTTCTGTTTGATAAAAGCAAAATGTCATTCAGATACAGGTTCAGTTTGATAGTAGCAAAAGGTCATTCAGATACAGGTACAGCTTGATAATAGCAAATGGTCATTCAGATACTGGTTCAGATTGATAATAGCAAAAAGTCTTTCAGGTACATGTTCAGTTCGATAACATGGTAACAAAACGACATTCAGATACAGGTACAGTTTGATAATAGTTGAAGGTCATTAAGATACAGGTTCAGTTTGATTTCACGGTAACAAAAGATCATTCAGCTACAGGTTCAGTTTGATAATAGCAAAAGTTTATTCAGATAAAGGATCAGTTTGATAACATGGTAACAAAAGTTCATTCAGATACAGGTTCAGTTTGATAACATGGTAACAAAAGTTCGTTCAGATACAAGTTCTTTTTGATAACATGGCAACAAAAGGTCATTCAGATATAGGTTCAGTTTGATAACATGGTAACAAAAGATCATTCAGATACAGGGTCAGTTTGATAACATGGTAGGAAAAGGTCATTCACATCCAGGTTCAGTTTGATAACATGGTAACAAAAGGTCATTCAGATACAGATTCATTTTGATAACACGGTAGGCAAAGGTCATTCAGATACAGGTTCAGTTCGATAATAGCAAAAGGTCATTCAGGTACAGGTTCAGTTTGATAACATGGTAGTAAAATGTCATTCGCATAGAGGTTCAGTTTGATAATATGAAAATGCAATTCAGATACAGGTTCAGTTTGATAACATTGTAACAAGAGGTCATTCTGATACCGGTTCAATTTGACAACATGGAAGGAAAAGGTCATTTACATCCAGGTTCAGTTCGATAACACGGTAACTAAAGGTCATTCAGCTCCAGGTTCAGTTCAATAATAGCAAATGGTCATTCAGATGCTGGTTCAGATTGATAATAGCAAAAGGTCATTCAGATACAGGTTCAGTTTGATAACATGGTAACAAAAGGTCATTCAGATACAGGTTCACTTTGATAACATGGTAACCAAAGGTCATTCAGATACAGGATCAGTTTGATAACATGGTAGTAAAAGGTCATTCACATACAGGTTCAGTTTGATAATAGCTAAAGGTCATTCACATACAGGTTCAGTTTGATAATAGCAAAAGTTCACTCAGATACTGGTTCAGACAGATAAGAGCAAAAGATCATTCAGATACAGGTTCATTTTGATAACATGGCATCAAAAGGTCATTCATTTACAGGTTCTGTTTGATAACAAGGTAACTAAAGGTCATTCAGTTCCAGGTTCAGTTTGATAATAGCAAATGGTTATTCAGATACTGGTTCAGATTGATAATAGCAAAAAGTCTTTCAGGTACATGTTCAGTTCGATAACATGGTAACAAAACGTCATTCAGATACAGATACCGTTTGATAATAGCAAAAGGTTATTCAGATAAAGGATCAGTTTGATCACACGGTAACTAAAGGTCATTCAGATACAGGTTCTGTTTGATAACATGGTAACAAAAGGTCATTCAGATACAGGTTCAGTTTGATAACATGTTAACAAAAGGTCATTCAGATACAGGTTCTGTTTGATAACATGGTAACAAAAGGTCATTCAGGTACAGGTTCAGTTTTATAACATGGTAACAAAAGGTCATTCAGATACAGGTTCAGTTTGATAACATGGTAACAAAACGTCATTCAGATACAGATACCGTTTGATAATAGCAAAAGGTCATTAAGAAATAGGTTCTGTTTCATAACATGGTAACAAAAGGTCATGCAGCTACAGGTTCAGTTTGATAATAGCAAAAGGTTATTCAGATAAAGGATCAGTTTGATCACACGGTAACTAAAGGTCTTTCAGATACAGGTTCTGTTTGATAACATGGTAACAAAAGGTCATTCAGATACAGGTTCTGTTTGATAACATGGTAACAAAAGGTCATTCAGGTACAGGTTCAGTTTGATAATATGGTAACAAAAGGTCATTCAGACACAGGTTCAGTTTGATAACATGGTAGTAAAATGTCATTCGCGTAGAGGTTCAGTTTGATAATATCAAAATGCATTTCAGATACAGGTTCAGTTTGATAATATCAAAATCCAATTCAGATACAGGTTCAGTTTGATAAAATGGTAAAAAAAGGTCATTCAGATACAGGTTCAGTTTGTTAACATGGTAACAAAAGGTCATTCAGATACAGTTTCTGTTTTATAACATGGTAACAAATGGTCATTCAGATGCTGGTTCAGATTGATGATAGCAAAATGTCATTCAGTTACAGGTTCAGTTCGATAACATGGTAACAAAAAGTCATTCAGATACAGGTACAGTTTGGAAATAGCAAAAGGTCATTCAGATACAGGTTCAGTTTGGTAATAGCAAAAGGTCATTCAGGTACAGGTTCAGTTCGATAACATGGTAACAAAAAGTCATTCAGATACAGGTACCGTTTGATAATAGCAAAAGGTTATTCAGATAAAGGATCAGTTTGATCACACGGTAACTAAAGGTCCTTCAGATACAGGTTCTGTTTGATAACATGGTAACAAAAGGTCATTCAGATACAGGTTCTGTTTGATAACATGGTAACAAAAGGTCATTCAGGTACAGGTTCAGTTTTATAACATGGTAACAAAAGGTCATTCAGACACAGATTCAGTTTGATAACATGGTAGTAAAATGTCATTCGCATAGAGGTTCAGTTTGATAATATCAAAATGCATTTCAGATACGGGTTCAGTTTGATAATATCAAAATCCAATTCAGATACAGGTTCAGTTTGATAAAATGGTAAAAAAAGGTCATTCAGATACAGGTTCAGTTTGTTAACATGGTAACAAAAGGTCATTCAGATACAGTTTCTGTTTTATAACATGGTAACAAATGGTCATTCAGATGCTGGTTCAGATTGATGATAGCAAAAGGTCATTCAGTTACAGGTTCAGTTCGATAACATGGTAACAAAAAGTCATTCAGATACAGGTACAGTTTGGAAATAGCAAAAGGTCATTCAGATACAGGTTCAGTTTGGTAATAGCAAAAGGTCATTCAGGTACAGGTTCAGTTCGATAACATGGTAACAAAAAGTCATTCAGATACAGGTACATTTTGGAAACAGCAAATGGTCTTTCAGATACAGTTTCAGTTCGGTAATAGCAAAAGGTCATTCAGATACAGATTCAGTTCAATAACATGGTAACAAAAGGTCATTCAGATACAGGTTCAGTTCGATAACATGGTAATAAAAAGTTCATTCACATACAGGTTCAGTTTGATAATAGCTAAAGGTCATTCACATACAGGTTCAGATTGATTATAGCAAAAGGTCATTCACATACAGGTTCAGTTTGAGAACATGGTAACAAAAGGTCATTCAGATACAGATTCAGTTCGATAACATGGTAACAAAAGGTCATTCAGATACAGGTTCAGTTCGATAACATGGTAATAAAAAGTTCATTCACATACAGGTTCAGTTTGATAATAGGAAAAGATCATTCAGATACAGGATCAGTTTGAGAACATGGTAACTAAAGGTCATTCAGATACAGGTTCAGTTTGAGAACATGGTAACTAAAGGTCATTCAGATACAGGTTCAGTTTGATAACATGGTAGTAAAAGGTCATTCACATACAGGGTCAGTTTCATAATAGCTAAAGGTCATTCACATACAGGTTCAGATTGATTATAGCAAAAGGTCATTCACATACAGGTTCAGTTTGATAACATGGTAACAAAAGGTCATTCACATCCAGGTTCAGTTTGATAACATGGTAACAAAAGGTCATTCAGATACAGGTTCAGATTGATAATAGCAAAAGGTCATTCAGGTACAGGTTCAGTTCGATAACATGGTAACAAAAGATCATTCAGATACAGGTTCTGTTTGATGACATGGTAGGAAAAGGTCATTCACATCCAGGTTCAGTTTGATAACATGGTAACAAAAGGTCATTCAGATACAGGTTCTGTTTTATAACATGGTAACAAAAGGTCATTCAGCTCCAGGTTCAGTTCAATAATAGCAAATGGTCATTCAGATGCTGGTTCAGATTGATAATAGCAAAAGGTCATTCAGTTACAGGTTCAGTTCGATAACATGGTAACAAAAAGTCATTCAGATACAGGTACATTTTGGAAACAGCAAAAGGTCATTCAGATACAGGTTCAGTTTGCTAATAGCAAAAGGTCACTCAGATACAGATTCAGTTCAATAACATGGTAACAATAGTTCATTCGTATACAGGTTCAGTTCGATAACATGGTAACAAAAAGTTCATTCACATACAGGTTCAGTTTGATAATAGCTAAAGGTCATTCACATACAGGTTCAGATTGATTATAGCAAAAGGTCATTCACATACAGGTTCAGTTTGAGAACATGGTAACTAAAGGTCATTCAGATACAGGTTCATTTTGAGAACATGGTAACTAAAGGTCATTCAGATACAGGTTCAGTTTGATAACATGGTAGTAAAAGGTCATTCACATACAGGTTCAGTTTGATAACAGCTAAAGGTCATTCACATACAGGTTCAGATTGATTATAGCAAAAGGTCATTCACATACAGGTTCAGTTTGATAATAGCAAAAGGTAACTCAGATACTGGTTCAGACAGATAAGAGCAAAAGATCATTCAGATACAGGTTCACTTTGATAACATCGCATCAAAAGGTCATTCATTTACAGGTTCTGTTTGATAAAAGCAAAATGTCATTCAGATACAGGTTCAGTTTGATAGTAGCAAAAGGTCATTCAGATACAGGTACAGCTTGATAATAGCAAATGGTCATTCAGATACTGGTTCAGATTGATAATAGCAAAAAGTCTTTCAGGTACATGTTCAGTTCGATAACATGGTAACAAAACGTCATTCAGATACAGGTACAGTTTGATAATAGTTAAAGGTCATTAAGATACAGGTTCAGTTTGATTTCACGGTAACAAAAGATCATTCAGCTACAGGTTCAGTTTGATAATAGCAAAAGTTTATTCAGATAAAGGATCAGTTTGATAACATGGTAACAAAAGTTCATTCAGATACAGGTTCAGTTTGATAACATGGTAACAAAAGTTCGTTCAGATACAAGTTCTGTTTGATAACATGGCAACAAAAGGTCATTCAGATATAGGTTCAGTTTGATAACATGGTAACAAAAGATCATTCAGATACAGGTTCAGTTTGATAACATGGTAGGAAAAGGTCATTCACATCCAGGTTCAGTTTGATAACATGGTAACAAAAGGTCATTCAGATACAGATTCATTTTGATAACACGGTAGGCAAAGGTCATTCAGATACAGGTTCAGTTCGATAATAGCAAAAGGTCATTCAGGTACAGGTTCAGTTTGATAACATGGTAGTAAAATGTCATTCGCATAGAGGTTCAGTTTGATAATATGAAAATGCAATTCAGATACAGGTTCAGTTTGATAACATTGTAACAAGAGGTCATTCTGATACCGGTTCAGTTTGACAACATGGAAGGAAAAGGTCATTTACATCCAGGTTCAGTTCGATAACACGGTAACTAAAGGTCATTCAGCTCCAGGTTCAGTTCAATAATAGCAAATCGTCATTCAGATGCTGGTTCAGATTGATAATAGCAAAAGGTCATTCAGATACAGGTTCAGTTTGATAACATGGTAACAAAAGGTCATTCAGATACAGGTTCAGTTTGATAACATGGTAACAAAAGGTCATTCAGATACAGGTTCAGTTTGATAACATGGTAACCAAAGGTCATTCAGATACAGGATCAGTTTGAGAACATGGTAACTAAAGGTCATTCAGATACAGGTTCAGTTTGATAATATGAAAATGCAATTCAGATACAGGTTCAGTTTGATAACATGGTAACAAGAGGTCATTCAGATACAGGTTCAGATTGATAACTTTGAAACAAAAGGACATTCTGATACCGGTTCATTTTGACAACATGGAAGGAAAAGGTCATTCACATCCAGGTTCAGTTCGATAACACGGTAACTAAAGGTCATTCAGCTCCAGGTTCAGTTCAATAATAGCAAATGGTCATTCAGATGCTGGTTCAGATTGATAATAGCAAAAGGTCATTCAGATATAGGTTCAGTTTGATAACATGGTAACAAAAGGTCATTCAGATACAGGTTCACTTTGATAACATGGTAACCAAAGGTCATTCAGATACAGGATCAGTTTGATAACATGGTAGTAAAAGGTCATTCACATACAGGTTCAGTTTGATAATAGCTAAAGGTCATTCACATACAGGTTCAGTTTGATAATAGCAAAAGTTCACTCAGATACTGGTTCAGACAGATAAGAGCAAAAGATCATTCAGATACAGGTTCACTTTGATAACATGGCATCAAAAGGTCATTCATTTACAGGTTCTGTTTGATAACAAGGTAACTAAAGGTCATTCAGTTCCAGGTTCAGTTTGATAATAGCAAATGGTTATTCAGATACTGGTTCAGATTGATAATAGCAAAAAGTCTTTCAGGTACATGTTCAGTTCGATAACATGGTAACAAAACGTCATTCAGATACAGATACCATTTGATAATAGCAAAAGGTTATTCAGATAAAGGATCAGTTTGATCACACGGTAACTAAAGGTCATTCAGATACAGGTTCTGTTTGATAACATGGTAACAAAAGGTCATTCAGATACAGGTTCAGTTTGATAACATGGTAGCAAAAGGTCATTCAGATACAGGTTCTGTTTGATAACATGGTAACAAAAGGTCATTCAGGTACAGGTTCAGTTTTATAACATGGTAACAAAAGGTCATTCAGATACAGGTTCTGTTTGATAACATGGTAGTAAAATGTCATTCGCATAGAGATTCAGTTTGATAATATCAAAATGCATTTCAGATACAGGTTCAGTTTGATAATATCAAAATCCAATTCAGATACTGGTTCAGTTTGATAAAATGGTAAAAAAAGTTCATTCAGATAAAGGTTCAGTTTGTTAACATGGTAACAAAAGGTCATTCAGATACAGTTTCTGTTTTATAACATGGTAACAAAAGGTCCTTCAGATACAGGTTCAGTTCGATAACATGGTAATAAAAACTTCATTCACATACAGGTTCAGTTTGATAATAGCTAAAGGTCATTCATATACAGGTTCAGATTGATTATAGCAAAAGGTCATTCACATACAGGTTCAGTTTGAGTACATGGTAACTAAAGGTCATTCAGATACAGGTTCATTTTGAGAACATGGTAACTAAAGGTCATTCAGATACAGGTTCAGTTTGATAACATGGTAGTAAAAGGTCATTCACATACATGTTCAGTTTGATAATAGCTAAAGGTCATTCACATACAGGTTCAGATTGATTATAGCAAAAGGTCATTCACATACAGGTTCAGTTTGATAATAGCAAAAGGTAACTCAGATACTGGTTCCGACAGATAAGAGCAAAAGATCATTCAGATACAGGTTCACTTTGATAACATGGCATCAAAAGGTCATTCATTTACAGGTTCTGTTTGATAAAAGCAAAATGTCATTCAGATACAGGTTCTGTTTGATAACATGGTAACAAAAGGTCATTCACATCCAGGTTCAGTTTGATAACATGGTAACAAAAGGTCATTCAGATACAGGTTCAGATTGATAATAGCAAAATGTCATTCAGGTACAGGTTCAGTTCGATAACATGGTAACAAAAAGTCATTCAGATACAGGTACAGTTTGGAAATAGCAAAAGGTCATTCAGATACAGGTTCAGTTTGGTAATAGCAAAAGGTCATTCAGGTACAGGTTCAGTTCGATAACATGGTAACAAAAAGTCATTCAGATACAGGTACATTTTGGAAACAGCAAATGGTCTTTCAGATACAGGTTCAGTTCGGTAATAGCAAAAGGTCACTCAGATACAGATTCAGTTTGATAACATGGTAACAAAAGGTCATTCACATCCAGGTTCAGTTTGATAACATGGTAACAAAAGGTCATTCAGATACAGGTTCAGTTCGATAACATGGTAATAAAAAGTTCATTCACATACAGGTTCAGTTTGATAATAGCTAAAGGTCATTCACATACAGGTTCAGATTGATTATAGCAAAAGGTCATTCACATACAGGTTCAGTTTGAGAACATGGTAACAAAAGGTCATTCAGATACAGGTTCAGTTCGATAACATGGTAACAAAAGGTCATTCAGATACAGGTTCAGTTCGATAACATGGTAATAAAAAGTTCATTCACATACAGGTTCAGTTTGATAATAGGAAAAGATCATTCAGATACAGGATCAGTTTGAGAACATGGTAACTAAAGGTCATTCAGATACAGGTTCATTTTGATAACATGGTAGTAAAAGGTCATTCACATACAGGTTCAGTTCAATAATAGCAAATGGTCATTCAGATGCTGGTTCCGATTGATAATAGCAAAAGGTCATTCAGATACAGGTTCACTTTGATAACATGTTAACCGAAGGTCATTCAGATACAGGATCAGTTTGATAACATGGTAGTAAAAGGTCATTCACATACAGGTTCAGTTTGATAATAGCTAAAGGTCATTCACATACAGGTTCAGTTTGACAATAGCAAAAGTTCACTCAGATACTGGTTCAGACAGATAAGAGCAAAAGATCATTCAGATACAGGTTCACTTTGATAACATGGCATCAAAAGGTCATTCATTTACAGGTTCTGTTTGATAACAAGGTAACTAAAGGTCATTCAGTTCCAGGTTCAGTTTGATAATTGCAAATGGTTATTCAGATACTGGTTCAGATTGATAATAGCAAAAAGTCTTTCAGGTACATGTTCAGTTCGATAACATGGTAACAAAACGTCATTCAGATACAGATACCGTTTGATAATAGCAAAAGGTTATTCAGATAAAGGATCAGTTTGATCACACGGTAACTAAAGGTCATTCAGATACAGGTTCTGTTTGATAACATGGTAACAAAAGGTCATTCAGATACAGGTTCAGTTTGATAACATGGTAACAAAAGGTCATTCAGATACAGGTTCTGTTTGATAACATGGTAACAAAAAGTCATTCAGGTACAGGTTCATTTTTATAACATGGTAACAAAAGGTCATTCAGATACAGGTTCAGTTTGATAACATGGTAACAAAACGTCATTCAGATACAGATACCGTTTGATAATAGCAAAAGGTCATTAAGAAATAGGTTCTGTTTCATAACATGGTAATAAAAGGTCATGCAGCTACAGGTTCAGTTTGATAATAGCAAAAGGTTATTCAGATAAAGGATCAGTTTGATCACACTTTAACTAAAGGTCATTCAGATACAGGTTCTGTTTGATAACATGGTAACAAAAGGTCATTCAGATACAGGTTCTGTTTGATAACATGGTAACAAAAGGTCATTCAGGTACAGGTTCAGTTTGATAATATGGTAACAAAAGGTCATTCAGATACAGGTTCAGTTTGATAACATGGTAGTAAAATGTCATTCGCATAGAGGTTCAGTTTGATAATATCAAAATGCATTTCAGATACAGGTTCAGTTTGATAATATCAAAATCCAATTCAGATAAAGGTTCAGTTTGATAAAATGGTAAAAAAAGGTCATTCAGATACAGGTTCAGTTTGTTAACATGGTAACAAAAGATCATTCAGATACAGTTTCTGTTTTATAACATGGTAACAAAAGGTCTTTCAGATACAGGTTCAGTTCGATAACATGGTAATAAAAAGTTCATTCACATACAGATTCAGTTTGATAATAGCTAAAGGTCATTCACATACAGGTTCAGATTGATTATAGCAAAAGGTCATTCAGATACAGGTTCTGTTTGAGAACATGGTAACTAAAGGTCATTCAGATACAGGTTCATTTTGAGAACATGGTAACTAAAGGTCATTCAGATACAGGTTCAGTTTGATAATATGGTAGTAAAAGGTCATTCTCATACAGGTTCAGTTTGATAATAGCTAAAGGTCATTCACATACAGGTTCAGATTGATTATAGCAAAAGGTCATTCACATACAGGTTCAGTTTGATAATAGCAAAAGGTAACTCAGATATTGGTTCAGACAGATAAGAGCAAAAGATCATTCAGATACAGGTTCACTTTGATAACATCGCATCAAAAGGTCATTCATTTACAGGTTCTGTTTGATAAAAGCAAAATGTCATTCAGATACAGGTTCAGTTTGATAGTAGCAAAAGGTCATTCAGATACAGGTACAGCTTGATAATAGCAAATGGTCATTCAGATACTGGTTCAGATTGATAATAGCAAAAAGTCTTTCAGGTACATGTTCAGTTCGATAACATGGTAACAAAACGACATTCAGATACAGATACCGTTTGATAATAGCAAAAGGTTATTCAGATAAAGGATCAGTTTGATCACACGGTAACTAAAGGTCATTCAGATACAGGTTCTGTATGATAACATGGTAACCAAAGGTCATTCAGATACAGGTTCAGTTTGTTAACATGGTAACAAAAGGTCATTCAGGTACAGGTTCAGTTTGATAACATGGTAACAAAAGGTCATTCAGATACAGGTTCAGATTGATAACATGGTAACAAAAGGTCATTCAGATACAGGTTCAGTTTGATAATATCAAAATGCAATTCAGATACAGGTTCAGTTTGATAATGGCAAAAGGTCCTTCAGATACAGTTTCAGTTTGATAACATGGTAGTAAAATGTCATTCGCATAGAGGTTCAGTTTGATAATATCAAAATGCATTTCAGATACAGGTTCAGTTTGATAATATCAAAATCCAATTCAGATACAGGTTCAGTTTGATAAAATGGTAAAAAAAGGTCATTCAGATACAGGTTCAGTTTGTTAACATGGTAACAAAAGATCATTCAGATACAGTTTCTGTTTTATAACATGGTAACAAAAGGTCTTTCAGATACAGGTTCAGTTCGATAACATGGTAATAAAAAGTTCATTAACATACAGATTCAGTTTGATAATAGCTAAAGGTCATTCACATACAGGTTCAGATTGATTATAGCAAAAGGTCATTCACATACAGGTTCAGTTTGATAATAGCAAAAGGTAACTCAGATACTGGTTCAGACAGATAAGAGCAAAAGATCATTCAGATACAGGTTCACTTTGATAACATCGCATCAAAAGGTCATTCATTTACAGGTTCTGTTTGATAAAAGCAAAATGTCATTCAGATACAGGTTCAGTTTGATAGTAGCAAAAGGTCATTCAGATACAGGTACAGCTTGATAATAGCAAATGGTCATTCAGATACTGGTTCAGATTGATAATAGCAAAAAGTCTTTCAGGTACATGTTCAGTTCGATAACATGGTAACAAAACGACATTCAGATACAGGTACAGTTTGATAATAGTTGAAGGTCATTAAGATACAGGTTCAGTTTGATTTCACGGTAACAAAAGATCATTCAGCTACAGGTTCAGTTTGATAATAGCAAAAGTTTATTCAGATAAAGGATCAGTTTGATAACATGGTAACAAAAGTTCATTCAGATACAGGTTCAGTTTGATAACATGGTAACAAAAGTTCGTTCAGATACAAGTTCTGTTTGATAACATGGCAACAAAAGGTCATTCAGATATAGGTTCAGTTTGATAACATGGTAACAAAAGATCATTCAGATACAGGGTCAGTTTGATAACATGGTAGGAAAAGGTCATTCACATCCAGGTTCAGTTTGATAACATGGTAACAAAAGGTCATTCAGATACAGATTCATTTTGATAACACGGTAGGCAAAGGTCATTCAGATACAGGTTCAGTTCGATAATAGCAAAAGGTCATTCAGGTACAGGTTCAGTTTGATAACATGGTAGTAAAATGTCATTCGCATAGAGGTTCAGTTTGATAATATGAAAATGCAATTCAGATACAGGTTCAGTTTGATAACATTGTAACAAGAGGTCATTCTGATACCGGTTCAATTTGACAACATGGAAGGAAAAGGTCATTTACATCCAGGTTCAGTTCGATAACACGGTAACTAAAGGTCATTCAGCTCCAGGTTCAGTTCAATAATAGCAAATGGTCATTCAGATGCTGGTTCAGATTGATAATAGCAAAAGGTCATTCAGATACAGGTTCAGTTTGATAACATGGTAACAAAAGGTCATTCAGATACAGGTTCACTTTGATAACATGGTAACCAAAGGTCATTCAGATACAGGATCAGTTTGATAACATGGTAGTAAAAGGTCATTCACATACAGGTTCAGTTTGATAATAGCTAAAGGTCATTCACATACAGGTTCAGTTTGATAATAGCAAAAGTTCACTCAGATACTGGTTCAGACAGATAAGAGCAAAAGATCATTCAGATACAGGTTCATTTTGATAACATGGCATCAAAAGGTCATTCATTTACAGGTTCTGTTTGATAACAAGGTAACTAAAGGTCATTCAGTTCCAGGTTCAGTTTGATAATAGCAAATGGTTATTCAGATACTGGTTCAGATTGATAATAGCAAAAAGTCTTTCAGGTACATGTTCAGTTCGATAACATGGTAACAAAACGTCATTCAGATACAGATACCGTTTGATAATAGCAAAAGGTTATTCAGATAAAGGATCAGTTTGATCACACGGTAACTAAAGGTCATTCAGATACAGGTTCTGTTTGATAACATGGTAACAAAAGGTCATTCAGATACAGGTTCAGTTTGATAACATGTTAACAAAAGGTCATTCAGATACAGGTTCTGTTTGATAACATGGTAACAAAAGGTCATTCAGGTACAGGTTCAGTTTTATAACATGGTAACAAAAGGTCATTCAGATACAGGTTCAGTTTGATAACATGGTAACAAAACGTCATTCAGATACAGATACCGTTTGATAATAGCAAAAGGTCATTAAGAAATAGGTTCTGTTTCATAACATGGTAACAAAAGGTCATGCAGCTACAGGTTCAGTTTGATAATAGCAAAAGGTTATTCAGATAAAGGATCAGTTTGATCACACGGTAACTAAAGGTCTTTCAGATACAGGTTCTGTTTGATAACATGGTAACAAAAGGTCATTCAGATACAGGTTCTGTTTGATAACATGGTAACAAAAGGTCATTCAGGTACAGGTTCAGTTTGATAATATGGTAACAAAAGGTCATTCAGACACAGGTTCAGTTTGATAACATGGTAGTAAAATGTCATTCGCGTAGAGGTTCAGTTTGATAATATCAAAATGCATTTCAGATACAGGTTCAGTTTGATAATATCAAAATCCAATTCAGATACAGGTTCAGTTTGATAAAATGGTAAAAAAAGGTCATTCAGATACAGGTTCAGTTTGTTAACATGGTAACAAAAGGTCATTCAGATACAGTTTCTGTTTTATAACATGGTAACAAATGGTCATTCAGATGCTGGTTCAGATTGATGATAGCAAAATGTCATTCAGTTACAGGTTCAGTTCGATAACATGGTAACAAAAAGTCATTCAGATACAGGTACAGTTTGGAAATAGCAAAAGGTCATTCAGATACAGGTTCAGTTTGGTAATAGCAAAAGGTCATTCAGGTACAGGTTCAGTTCGATAACATGGTAACAAAAAGTCATTCAGATACAGGTACCGTTTGATAATAGCAAAAGGTTATTCAGATAAAGGATCAGTTTGATCACACGGTAACTAAAGGTCCTTCAGATACAGGTTCTGTTTGATAACATGGTAACAAAAGGTCATTCAGATACAGGTTCTGTTTGATAACATGGTAACAAAAGGTCATTCAGGTACAGGTTCAGTTTTATAACATGGTAACAAAAGGTCATTCAGACACAGATTCAGTTTGATAACATGGTAGTAAAATGTCATTCGCATAGAGGTTCAGTTTGATAATATCAAAATGCATTTCAGATACGGGTTCAGTTTGATAATATCAAAATCCAATTCAGATACAGGTTCAGTTTGATAAAATGGTAAAAAAAGGTCATTCAGATACAGGTTCAGTTTGTTAACATGGTAACAAAAGGTCATTCAGATACAGTTTCTGTTTTATAACATGGTAACAAATGGTCATTCAGATGCTGGTTCAGATTGATGATAGCAAAAGGTCATTCAGTTACAGGTTCAGTTCGATAACATGGTAACAAAAAGTCATTCAGATACAGGTACAGTTTGGAAATAGCAAAAGGTCATTCAGATACAGGTTCAGTTTGGTAATAGCAAAAGGTCATTCAGGTACAGGTTCAGTTCGATAACATGGTAACAAAAAGTCATTCAGATACAGGTACATTTTGGAAACAGCAAATGGTCTTTCAGATACAGTTTCAGTTCGGTAATAGCAAAAGGTCATTCAGATACAGATTCAGTTCAATAACATGGTAACAAAAGGTCATTCAGATACAGGTTCAGTTCGATAACATGGTAATAAAAAGTTCATTCACATACAGGTTCAGTTTGATAATAGCTAAAGGTCATTCACATACAGGTTCAGATTGATTATAGCAAAAGGTCATTCACATACAGGTTCAGTTTGAGAACATGGTAACAAAAGGTCATTCAGATACAGATTCAGTTCGATAACATGGTAACAAAAGGTCATTCAGATACAGGTTCAGTTCGATAACATGGTAATAAAAAGTTCATTCACATACAGGTTCAGTTTGATAATAGGAAAAGATCATTCAGATACAGGATCAGTTTGAGAACATGGTAACTAAAGGTCATTCAGATACAGGTTCAGTTTGAGAACATGGTAACTAAAGGTCATTCAGATACAGGTTCAGTTTGATAACATGGTAGTAAAAGGTCATTCACATACAGGGTCAGTTTCATAATAGCTAAAGGTCATTCACATACAGGTTCAGATTGATTATAGCAAAAGGTCATTCACATACAGGTTCAGTTTGATAATAGCAAAAGGTCACTCAGATACTGGTTCAGACAGATAAGAGCAAAAGATCATTCAGATACAGGTTCACTTTGATAACATCGCATCAAAATGTCATTCATTTACAGGTTCTGTTTGATAAAAGCAAAATGTCATTCAGATACAGGTTCAGTTTGATAGTAGCAAAAGGTCATTCAGATACAGGTACAGCTTGATAATAGCAAATGGTCATTCAGATACTGGTTCAGATTGATAATAGCAAAAAGTCTTTCAGGTACATGTTCAGTTCGATAACATGGTAACAAAACGTCATTCAGATACAGGTACAGTTTGATAATAGTTAAAGGTCATTAAGATACAGGTTCAGTTTGATTTCACGGTAACAAAAGATCATTCAGATACAGGTTCAGTTTGATAACATGGTAGGAAAAGGTCATTCACATCCAGGTTCAGTTTGATAACATGGTAACAAAAGGTCATTCAGATACAGTTTCTGTTTGATAACATGGTAGGCAAACGTCATTCAGATACAGGTTCAGTTCGATAATAGCAAAAGGTCATTCAGGTACAGGTTCAGTTTGATAACATGGTAGTAAAATGTCATTCGCATAGAGGTTCAGTTTGATAATATGAAAATGCAATTCAGATACAGGTTCAGTTTGATAACATTGTAACAAGAGGTCATTCTGATACCGGTTCAGTTTGACAACATGGAAGGAAAAGGTCATTTACATCCAGGTTCAGTTCGATAACATGGTAACTAAAGGTCATTCAGCTCCAGGTTCAGTTCAATAATAGCAAATGGTCATTCAGATGCTGGTTCAGATTGATTATAGCAAAAGGTCATTCAGATACAGGTTCAGTTTGATAACATGGTAACAAAAGGTCATTCAGATACAGGTTCAGTTTGATAACATGGTAACCAAAGGTCATTCAGATACAGGTTCAGTTTGAGAACAAGGTAACTAAAGGTCATTCAGTTCCAGGTTCAGTTTGATAATAGCAAATGGTTATTCAGATACTGGTTCAGATTGATAATAGCAAAAAGTCTTTCAGGTACATGTTCAGTTCGATAACATGGTAACAAAACGTCATTCAGATACAGATACCGTTTGATAATAGCAAAAGGTTATTCAGATAAAGGATCAGTTTGATCACACGGTAACTAAAGGTCATTCAGATACAGGTGCTGTTTGATAACATGGTAACAAAAGGTCATTCAGATACAGGTTCATTTTGATAACATGGTAACAAAAGGTCATTCAGATACAGGTTCTCTTTGATAACATGGTAACAAAAGGTCATTCAGGTACAGGTTCAGTTTTATAACATGGTAACAAAAGGTCATTCAGATACAGGTTCAGTTTGATAACATGGTAACAAAACGTCATTCAGATACAGATACCGTTTGATAATAGCAAAAGGTCATTAAGAAATAGGTTCTGTTTGATAACATGGTAACAAAAGGTCATGCAGCTACAGGTTCAGTTTGATAATATGGTAACAAAAGGTCATTCAGATACAGGTTCAGTTTGATAACATGGTAGTAAAATGTCATTCGCATAGAGGTTCAGTTTGATAATATCAAAATGCATTTCAGATACAGGTTCAGTTTGATAATATCAAAATGCAATTCAGATACAGGTTCAGTTTGATAATGGCAAAAGGTCTTTCAGATACAGTTTCAGTTTGATAACATGGTAAAAAAAGGTCATTATGATACAGGTTCAGTTTGATAACATTGTAGAAAAAGGTCATTTAGATACAGGTTCTGTTTGATAAAACTGAACGGTCATTCAGATGCAGGTTCAGTTTGATAACATGGTAGGAAAAGGTCATTCAGTTCCAGGAGCAGTTTGATAATAGCAAATGGTTATTCAGATACTGGTTCAGATTGATAATAGCAAAAAGTCTTTCAGGTACATGTTCAGTTCGATAACATGGTAACAAAACGTCATTCAGATACAGATACCGTTTGATAATAGCAAAGGGTCATTAAGAAATAGGTTTTGTTTCATAACACGGTAACTAAAGGTCATTCAGATACAGGTTCTGTTTGATAACATGGTAACAAAAGGTCATTCAGATATAGGTTCAGTTTGATAACATGGTAACAAAAGGTCATTCAGATTCAGGTTCTGTTTGATAACATGGTAACAAAAGGTCATTCAGGTACAGGTTCAGTTTGATAACATGGAAACAAAAGGTCATTCAGATACAGGTTCAGATTGATAACATGGTAACAAAAGGTCATTCAGATACAGGTTCAGTTTGATAATATCAAAATGCAATTCAGATACAGGTTCAGTTTGATAATGGCAAAAGGTCCATCAGATACAGTTTCAGTTTGATAACATGGTAACAAAAGGTCATTATGATACAGGTTCAGTTTGATAACATTGCAGAAAAAGGTCATTCAGATACAGGTTCTGTTTGATAACATGGTAGGAAAAGGTCATTCAGTTCCAGGAGCCGTTTGATAATAGCAAATGGTTATTCAGATACTGGTTCAGATTGATAATAGCAAAAAGTCTTTCAGGTACATGTTCAGTTCGATAACATGGTAACAAAACGTCATTCAGATACAGATACCGTTTGATAATAGCAAAAGGTTATTCAGATAAAGGATCAGTTTGATCACACGGTAACTAAAGGTCATTCAGATACAGGTTCAGTTTGATAACATGGTAACAAAAGGTCATTCAGATACAGGTTCAGATTGATAACATGGTAACAAAAGGTCATTCAGATACAGGTTCAGTTTGATAATATCAAAATGCAATTCAGATACAGGTTCAGTTTGATAATGGCAAAAGGTCCTTCAGATACAGTTTCAGTTTGATAACATGGTAACAAAAGGTCATTATGATACAGGTTCAGTTTGATAACATTGCAGAAAAAGGTCATTCAGATACAGGTTCTGTTTGATAACATGGTAGGAAAAGGTCATTCAGATACAGGTTCAGTTTGATAACATGGTAACAAAAGATCATTCAGATACAGGTTCTGTTTGATGACATGGTAGGAAAAGGTCATTCACATCCAGGTTCAGTTTGATAACATGGTAACAAAAGGTCATTCAGATACAGGTTCTGTTTTATAACATGGTAACAAAAGGTCATTCACATCCAGGTTCAGTTTGATAACATGGTAACAAAAGGTCATTCAGATACAGGTTCAGTTCGATAACATGGTAACAAAAGGTCATTCACATACAGGTTCAGTTTGATAATAGGAAAAGATCATTCAGATACAGGATCAGTTTGAGAACATCGTAACTAAAGGTCATTCAGATACAGGTTCAGTTTGAGAACATGGTAACTAAAGGTCATTCAGATACAGGTTCAGTTTGATAACATGGTAGTAAAAGGTCATTCAAATACAGGTTCAGTTTGATAATAGCTAAAGGTCATTCACATACAGGTTCAGATTGATTATAGCAAAAGTTCATTCACATACAGGTTCAGTTTGATAATAGCAAAAGGTCACTCAGATACTGGTTCAGACAGATAAGAGCAAAAGATCATTCAGATACAGGTTCACTTTGATAACATCGCATCAAAATGTCATTCATTTACAGGTTCTGTTTGATAAAAACAAAATGTCATTCAGATACAGGTTCAGTTTGATAGTAGCAAAAGGTCATTCAGAAACAGGTACAGCTTGATAATAGCAAATGGTCATTCAGATACTGGTTCAGATTGATAATAGCAAATAGTCTTTCAGGTACATGTTCAGTTCGATAACAAGGTAACAAAACGTCATTCAGATACAGGTACAGTTTGATAATAGTTAAAGGTCATTAATATACAGGTTCAGTTTGATTTCACGGTAACAAAAGATCATTCAGCTACAGGTTCAGTTTGATAATAGCAAAAGTTTATTCAGATAAAGGATCAGTTTGATAACATGGTAGGAAAAGGTCATTCAGATACAGGTTCAGTTTGATAACATGGTAGGCAAAGTTCATTCAGATACAGGTTCAGTTCGATAATAGCAAAAGGTCATTCAGGTACAGGTTCAGTTTGATAACATGGTAGTAAAATGTCATTCGCATAGAGGTTCAGTTTGATAATATGAAAATGCAATTCAGATACAGGTTCAGTTTGATAACATGGTAGGAAAAGGTCATTCACATCCAGGTTCAGTTTGATAACATGGTAGGAAAAGGTCATTCACATCCAGGTTCAGTTTGATAACATGGTAACAAAAGGTCATTCAGATACAGATTCATTTTGATAACATGGTAGGCAAAGGTCATTCAGATACAGGTTCAGTTCGATAATAGCAAAAGGTCATTCAGGGACAGGTTCAGTTTGATAACATGGTAGTAAAATGTCATTCGCATAGAGGTTCAGTTTGATAATATGAAAATGCAATTCAGATACAGGTTCAGTTTGATAACACTGTAACAAGAGGTCATTCTGATACCGGTTCAGTTTGACAACATGGAAGGAAAAGGTCATTTACATCCAGGTTCAGTTCGATAACACGGTAACTAAAGGTCATTCAGCTCCAGGTTCAGTTCAATAATAGCAAATGGTCATTCAGATGCTGGTTCAGATTGATAATAGCAGAAGGTCAATCAGATACAGGTTCAGTTTGATAACATGGTAACAAAAGGTCATTCAAATACAGGTTCAGTTTGATAACATGGTAACCAAAGGTCATTCAAATACAGGATCAGTTTGAGAACATGGTAACTAAAGGTCATTCAGATACAGGTTCAGTTTGATAATATCAAAATGCAATTCAGATACAGGTTCAGTTTGATAATGGCAAAAGGTCCTTCAGATACAGTGTCAGTTTGATAACATGGTAACAAAAGGTCATTATGATACAGTTTCAGTTTGATAACATTGCAGAAAAAGGTCATTCAGATCCAGGTTCTGTTTGATAAAACTGAAAGGTCATTTAGATGCAGGTTCAGTTTGATAACATGGTAAAAAAAGGTCATTCAGATACAGGTTCTGTTTGATAACATGGTAACAAAAGGTCATTCAGATACAGGTTCAGTTTGATAACATGGTAACAAAAGGTCATTCAGATACAGGTTCTCTTTGATAACATGGTAACAAAATGTCATTCAGGTACAGGTTCAGTTTTATAACATGGTAACAAAAGGTCATTCAGATACAGGTTCTGTTTTATAACATGGTAACAAAAGGTCATTCAGCTCCAGGTTCAGTTCAATAATAGCAAATGGTCATTCAGATGCTGGTTCAGATTGATAATAGCAAAAGGTCATTCAGTTACAGGTTCAGTTCGATAACATGGTAACAAAAAGTCATTCAGATACAGGTACATTTTGGAAACAGCAAAAGGTCATTCAGATACAGGTTCAGTTTGCTAATATCAAAAGGTCACTCAGATACAGATTCAGTTCAATAACATGGTAACAAAAGGTCATTCGGATACAAGTTCAGTTCGCTAACATGGTAACAAAAAGTTCATTCACATACAGGTTCAGTTTGATAATAGCAAATGGTCATTCAGGTACAGGTTCAGTTCGATAACATGGTAACAAAAAGTCATTCAGATACAGGTACATTTTGGAAATAGCAAAAGGTCATTCAGATACAGGTTCTGTTTGGTAATAGCAAAAGGTGACTCAGATACAGATTCAGTTCAATAACATGGTAACAAAAGGTCATTCACATCCAGGTTCAGTTTGATAACATGGTAACAAAAGGTCATTCAGATACAGGTTCAGTTCGATAACATGGTAACAAAAGGTCATTCACATACAGGTTCAGTTTGATAATAGGAAAAGATCATTCAGATACAGGATCAGTTTGAGAACATGGTAACTAAAGGTCATTCAGATACAGGTTCAGTTTGAGAACATGGTAACTAAAGGTCATTCAGATACAGGTTCAGTTTGATAACATGGTAGTAAAAGGTCATTCAAATACAGGTTCAGTTTGATAATAGCTAAAGGTCATTCACATACAGGTTCAGATTGATTATAGCAAAAGTTCATTCACATACAGGTTCAGTTTGATAATAGCAAAAGGTCACTCAGATACTGGTTCAGACAGATAAGAGCAAAAGATCATTCAGATACAGGTTCACTTTGATAACATCGCATCAAAAGGTCATTCATTTACAGGTTCTGTTTGATAAAAACAAAATGTCATTCAGATACAGGTTCAGTTTGATAGTAGCAAAAGGTCATTCAGATACAGGTACAGCTTGATAATAGCAAATGGTCATTCAGATACTGGTTCAGATTGATAATAGCAAATAGTCTTTCAGGTACATGTTCAGTTCGATAACATGGTAACAAAACGTCATTCAGATACAGGTACAGTTTGATAATAGTTAAAGGTCATTAATATACAGGTTCAGTTTGATTTCACGGTAACAAAAGATCATTCAGCTACAGGTTCAGTTTGATAATAGCAAAAGTTTATTCAGATAAAGGATCAGTTTGATAACATGGTAGGAAAAGGTCATTCAGATACAGGTTCAGTTTGATAACATGGTAGGCAAAGGTCATTCAGATACAGGTTCAGTTCGATAATAGCAAAAGGTCATTCAGGTACAGGTTCAGTTTGATAACATGGTAGTAAAATGTCATTCGCATAGAGGTTCAGTTTGATAATATGAAAATGCAATTCAGATACAGGTTCAGTTTGATAACATGGTAGGAAAAGGTCATTCACATCCAGGTTCAGTTTGATAACATGGTAGGAAAAGGTCATTCACATCCAGGTTCAGTTTGATAACATGGTAACAAAAGGTCATTCAGATACAGATTCATTTTGATAACATGGTAGGCAAAGGTCATTCAGATACAGGTTCAGTTCGATAATAGCAAAAGGTCATTCAGGGACAGGTTCAGTTTGATAACATGGTAGTAAAATGTCATTCGCATAGAGGTTCAGTTTGATAATATGAAAATGCAATTCAGATACAGGTTCAGTTTGATAACACTGTAACAAGAGGTCATTCTGATACCGGTTCAGTTTGACAACATGGAAGGAAAAGGTCATTTACATTCAGGTTCAGTTCGATAACACGTTAACTAAAGGTCATTCAGCTCCAGGTTCAGTTCAATAATAGCAAATGGTCATTCAGATGCTGGTTCAGATTGATAATAGCAAAACGTCATTCAGATACAGATACCGTTTGATAATAGCAAAGGGTCATTAAGAAATAGGTTTTGTTTCATAACACGGTAACTAAAGGTCATTCAGATACAGGTTCTGTTTGATAACATGGTAACAAAAGGTCATTCAGATATAGGTTCAGTTTGATAACATGGTAACAAAAGGTCATTATGATACAGGTTCAGTTTGATAACATTGCAGAAAAAGGTCATTCAGATACAGGTTCTGTTTGATAACATGGTAGGATAAGGTCATTCAGATACAGGTTCAGTTTGATAACATGGTAACAAAAGATCATTCAGATACAGGTTCTGTTTGATGACATGGTAGGAAAAGGTCATTCACATCCAGGTTCAGTTTGATAACATGGTAACAAAAGGTCATTCAGATACAGGTTCAGTTTGATAACATGGTAACAAAAGGTCATTCAGATACAGGTTCTGTTTTATAACATGGTAACAAAAGGTCATTCAGCTCCAGGTTCAGTTCAATAATAGCAAATGGTCATTCAGATGCTGGTTCAGATTGATAATAGCAAAAAGTCATTCAGTTACAGGTTCAGTTCGATAACATGGTAACAAAAAGTCATTCAGATACAGGTACATTTTGGAAATAGCAAAAGGTCATTCAGATACAGGTTCTGTTTGGTAATAGCAAAAGGTGACTCAGATACAGATTCAGTTCAATAACATGGTAACAAAAGGTCATTCACATCCAGGTTCAGTTTGATAACATGGTAACAAAAGGTCATTCAGATACAGGTTCAGTTCGATAACATGGTAATAATAAGTTCATTCACATACAGGTTCAGTTTGATAATAGCTAAAGGTCATTCACATACAGGTTCAGATTGATTATAGCAAAAGGTCATTCACATACAGGTTCAGTTTGAGAACATGGGAACAAAAGGTCATTCAGATACAGGTTCAGTTCGATAACATGGTAACAAAAGGTCATTCAGATACAGGTTCAGTTCGATAACATGGTAGTAAAAGGTCATTCAGATACAGGTTCAGTTTGATAACATGGTAGGAAAAGGTCATTCAGATACAGGTTCAGTTTGATAACATGGTAGGAAAAGGTCATTCACATCCAGGTTCAGTTTGATAACATGTTAACAAAAGGTCATTCAGATACAGGTTCAGTTGGATAATAGCAAAAGGTCATTCAGGTACAGGTTCAGTTTGATAACATGGTAGTAAAATGTCATTCGCATAGAGGTTCAGTTTGATAATATGAAAATGCAATTCAGATACAGGTTCAGTTTGATAACATTGTAACAAGAGGTCATTCTGATACCGGTTCAGTTTGACAACATGGAAGGAAAAGGTCATTTACATCCAGGTTCAGTTCGATAACACAGTAACTAAAGGTCATTCAGCTCCAGGTTCAGTTCAATAATAGCAAATGGTCATTCAGATGCTGGTTCAGATTGATAATAGCAAAAGGTCATTCAGATACTGGTTCAGTTTGATAACATGGTAACAAAAGGTCATTCAGATACAGGTTCAGTTTGATAACATGGTAACCAAAGGTCATTCAGATACAGGATCAGTTTGAGAACATGGTAACTAAATGTCATTCAGCTCCAGGTTCAGTTCAATAATAGCAAACGGTCATTCAGATGCTGGTTCAGATTGATAATAGCAAAAGGTCATTCAGATAAAGGATCAGTTTGAGAACATGGTATCTAAAGGTCATTCAGTTCCAGGTTCAGTTTGATGATAGCAAATGGTTATTCAGATACTGGTTCAGATTGATAATAGCAAAAAGTCTTTCAGGTACATGTTCAGTTCGATAACATGGTAACAAAACGTCATTCAGATACAGATACCGTTTGATAATAGCAAAAGGTTATTCAGATAAAGGATCAGTTTGATCACACGGTAACTAAAGGTCATTCAGATACAGGTTCTGTTTGATAACATGGTAACAAAAGGTCATTCAGATACAGGTTCAGTTTGATAACATGGTAACAAAAGGTCATTCAGATACAGGTTCAGTTTGATAACATGGTAGGAAAAGGTCATTCAGATACAGGTTCAGTTTGATAACATGGTAGGAAAAGGTCATTCACATCCAGGTTCAGTTTGATAACATGGTAACAAAAGGTCATTCAGATACAGGTTCAGTTCGATAATAGCAAAAGGTCATTCAGGTACAGGTTCAGTTTGATAACATGGTAGTAAAAAGTCATTCGCATAGAGGTTCAGTTTGATAATATGAAAATGCAATTCAGATACAGGTTCAGTTTGATAACATTGTAACAAGAGGTCATTCTGATACCGGTTCAGTTTGACAACATGGAAGGAAAAGGTCAATTACATCCAGGTTCAGTTCGATAACACGGTAACTAAAGGTCATTCAGCTCCAGGTTCAGTTCAATAATAGCAAATGGTCATTCAGATGCTGGTTCAGATTGATAATAGCAAAAGGTCATTCAGATACTGGTTCAGTTTGATAACATGGTAACAAAAGGTCATTCAGATACAGGTTCAGTTTGATAACATGGTAACCAAAGGTCATTCAGATACAGGATCAGTTTGAGAACATGGTAACTAAAGGTCATTCAGCTCCAGGTTCAGTTTGATAATAGCAAATGGTTATTCAGATACTGGTTCAGATTGATAATAGCAAAAAGTCTTTCAGGTACATGTTCAGTTCGATAACATGGTAACAAAACGTCATTCAGATACAGATACCGTTTGATAATAGCAAAAGGTTATTCAGATAAAGGATCAGTTTGATCACACAGTAACTAAAGGTCATTCAGATACAGGTTCTGTTTGATAACATGGTAACAAAAGGTCATTCAGATACAGGTTCAGTTTGATAACATGGTAACAAAAGGTCATTCAGATACAGGTTCTGTTTGATAACATGGTAACAAAAGGTCATTCAGGTACAGGTTCAGTTTTATAACATGGTAACAAAAGGTCATTCAGATACAGGTTCAGTTTGATAACATGGTAACAAAACGTCATTCAGATACAGATACCGTTTGATAATAGCAAAAGGTCATTAAGAATAGGTTCTGTTTCATAACATGGTAACAAAAGGTCATGAAGCTACAGGTTCTGTTTGATAACATGGTAACAAAAGGTCATTCAGGTACAGGTTCAGTTTGATAATATGGTAACAAAAGGTCATTCAGATACAGGTTCAGTTTGATAACATGGTAGTAAAATGTCATTCGCATAGAGGTTCAGTTTGATAATATCAAAATGCATTTCAGATACAGGTTCAGTTTGATAATATCAAAATGCAATTCAGATACAGGTTCAGTTTGATAATGGCAAAAGGTCGTTCAGATACAGTTTCAGTTTGATAACATGGTAAAAAAAGGTCATTATGATTCAGGTTCAGTTTGATAACATTGTAGAAAAAGGTCATTTAGATACAGGTTCTGTTTGATAAAACTGAAAGGTCATTCAGATGCAGGTTCAGTTTGATAACATGGTAAAAAAAGGACATTCAGATACAGGTTCAGTTTGATAACATGGTAGGAAAAGGTCATTCAGTTCCAGGAGCAGTTTGATAATAGCAAATGGTTATTCAGATACTGGTTCAGATTGATAATAGCAAAAAGTCTTTCAGGTACATGTTCAGTTCGATAACATGGTAACAAAACGTCATTCAGATACAGATACCGTTTGATAATAGCAAAGGGTCATTAAGAAATAGGTTTTGTTTCATAACACGGTAACTAAAGGTCATTCAGGTACAGGTTCTGTTTGATAACATGGTAACAAAAGGTCATTCAGATATAGGTTCAGTTTGATAACATGGTAACAAAAGGTCATTGAGATTCAGGTTCTGTTTGATAACTCCATGGAGCATGTGGAGATCTTCCAACCACCAGGCATTCTTTCTTTCTTTCTTTCTTTCTTTCTTTCTTTTTTTTTTCTCTATGGGGCAGTTAGGGGGGAGGGGTTAAGGGGAGGGGGTATGGGTTATATACATTGTTTTTTCATACTTTGTAATCATTTAAAAATGCAATAAAAAATTATTAAAAAAAAAACATGGTAACAAAAGGTCATTCAGGTACAGGTTCAGTTTGATAACATGGTAACAAAAGGTCATTCAGATACAGGTTCAGATTGATAACATGGTAACAAAAGGTCATTCAGATACAGGTTCAGTTTGATAATATCAAAATGCAATTCAGATACAGGTTCAGTTTGATAATGGCAAAAGGTCCTTCAGATACGGTTTCAGTTTGATAACATGGTAACAAAAGGTCATTATGATACAGGTTCAGTTTGATAACATTGCAGAAAAAGGTCATTCAGATACAGGTTCTGTTTGATAACATGGTAGGAAAAGGTCATTCAGATACAGGTTCAGTTTGATAACATGGTAACAAAAGATCATTCAGATACAGGTTCTGTTTGATGACATGGTAGGAAAAGGTCATTCACATCCAGGTTCAGTTTGATAACATGGTAACAAAAGGTCATTCAGATACAGGTTCTGTTTTATAACATGGTAACAAAAGGTCATTCAGCTCCAGGTTCAGTTCAATAATAGCAAATGGTCATTCAGATGCTGGTTCAGATTGATAATAGCAAAAGGTCATTCAGTTACAGGTTCAGTTCGATAACATGGTAACAAAAAGTCATTCAGATACAGGTACATTTTGGAAACAGCAAAAGGTCATTCAGATACAGGTTCAGTTTGCTAATAGCAAAAGGTCACTCAGATACAGATTCAGTTCAATAACATGGTAACAATAGTTCATTCGGATACAGGTTCAGTTCGATAACATGGTAACAAAAAGCTCATTCACATACAGGTTCAGTTCAATAACATGGTAACGAAAGGTCATTCACATCCAGGTTCAGTTTGATAACATGGTAACAAAAGGTCTTTCAGATACAGGTTCAGTTCGATAACATGGTAATAAAAAGTTCATTCACACACAGGTTCAGTTTGATAATAGCTAAAGGTCATTCACATACAGGTTCAGATTGATTATAGCAAAAGGTCATTCACATACAGGTTCAGTTTGAGAACATGGTAACTAAAGGTCATTCAGATACAGGTTCATTTTGAGAACATGGTAACTAAAGGTCTTTCAGATACAGGTTCAGTTTGATAACATGGTAGTAAAAGGTCATTCACATACAGGTTCAGTTTGATAACAGCTAAAGGTCATTCACATACAGGTTCAGATTGATAATAGCAAAAGGTAACTCAGATACTGGTTCAGACAGATAAGAGCAAAAGATCATTCAGATACAGGTTCACTTTGATAACATGGCATCAAAAGGTCATTCATTTACAGGTTCTGTTTGATAAAAGCAAAATGTCATTCAGATACAGGTTCAGTTTGATAGTAGCAAAAGGTCATTCAGATACAGGTACAGCTTGATAATAGCAAATGGTCATTCAGATACTGGTTCAGATTGATAATAGCAAAAAGTCTTTCAGGTACATGTTCAGTTCGATAACATGGTAACAAAACGTCATTCAGATACAGGTACAGTTTGATAATAGTTAAAGGTCATTAAGATACAGGTTCAGTTTGATTTCACGGTAACAAAAGATCATTCAGCTACAGGTTCAGTTTGATAATAGCAAATGTTTATTCAGATAAAGGATCAGTTTGATAACATGGTAACAAAAGTTCATTCAGATACAGGTTCAGTTTGATAACATGGTAACAAAAGTTCGTTCAGATACAAGCTCTGTTTGATAACATGGCAACAAAAGGTCATTCAGATATAGGTTCAGTTTGATAACATGGTAACAAAAGATCATTCAGATACAGGTTCAGTTTGATAACATGGTAGGAAAAGGTCATTCACATCCAGGTTCAGTTTGATAACATGGTAACAAAAGGTCATTCAGATACAGATTCATTTTGATAACACGGTAGGCAAAGGTCATTCAGATACAGGTTCAGTTCGATAATAGCGAAAGGACATTCAGGTACAGGTTCAGTTTGATAACATGGTAGTAAAATGTCATTCGCATAGAGGTTCAGTTTGATAATATCAAAATGCATTTCAGATACAGGTTCAGTTTGATAATATCAAAATGCAATTCAGATACATGTTCAGTTTGATAATGGCAAAAGGTCCTTCAGATACAGTTTCAGTTTGATAACATGGTAAAAAAAGGTCATTATGATACAGGTTCAGTTTGATAACATTGTAGAAAACGGTCATTTAGATACAGGTTCTGTTTGATAAAACTGAAAGGTCATTCAGATGCAGGTTCAGTTTGATAACATGGTAAAAAAAGGACATTCAGATACAGGTTCAGTTTGATAACATGGTAGGAAAAGGTCATTCAGTTCCAGGAGCAGTTTGATAATAGCAAATGGTTATTCAGATACTGGTTCAGATTGATAATAGCAAAAAGTCTTTCAGGTACATGTTCAGTTCAATAACATGGTAACAAAACGTCATTCAGATACAGATACCGTTTGATAATAGCAAAGGGTCATTAAGAAATAGGTTTTGTTTCATAACACGGTAACTAAAGGTCATTCAGATACAGGTTCTGTTTGATAACATGGTAACAAAAGGTCATTCAGATATAGGTTCAGTTTGATAACATGGTAACAAAAGGTCATTGAGATTCAGGTTCAGTTTGATAACATGGTAACAAAAGGTCATTCAGATACAGGTTCAGTTTGATAATATCAAAATGCAATTCAGATACAGGTTCAGTTTGATAATGGCAAAAGGTCCTTCAGATACAGTTTCAGTTTGATAACATGGTAACAAAAGGTTATTATGATACAGGTTCAGTTTGATAACATTGCAGAAAAAGGTCATTCAGATACAGGTTCTGTTTGATAACATGGTAGGAAAAGGTCATTCAGATACAGGTTCAGTTTGATAACATGGTAACAAAAGATCATTCAGATACAGGTTCTGTTTGATGACATGGTAGGAAAAGGTCATTCACATCCAGGTTCAGTTTGATAACATGGTAACAAAAGGTCATTCAGCTCCAGGTTCAGTTCAATAATAGCAAATGGTCATTCAGATGCTGGTTCAGATTGATAATAGCAAAAGGTCATTCAGTTACAGGTTCAGTTCGATAACATGGTAACAAAAAGTCATTCAGATACAGGTACATTTTGGAAACAGCAAAAGGTCATTCAGATACAGGTTCAGTTTGCTAATAGCAAAAGGTCACTCAGATACAGATTCAGTTCAATAACATGGTAACCATAGTTCATTCGGATACAGGTTCAGTTCGATAATAGCAAATGGTCATTCAGGTACAGGTTCAGTTCGATAAAATGGTAACAAAAAGTCATTCAGATACAGGTACATTTTGGAAATAGCAAAAGGTCATTCAGATACAGGTTCTGTTTGGTAATAGCAAAAGGTCATTCAGATACAGATTCAGTTCTATAACTTGGTAACAAAAGGTCATTCAGATACAGGTTCAGTTTGATAACATGGTAACAAAAGGTCTTTCAGATACAGGTTCAGTTCGATAACATGGTAATAATAAGTTCATTCACATACAGGTTCAGTTTGATAATAGCTAAATGTCATTCACATACAGGTTCAGATTGATTATAGCAAAAGGTCATTCACATACAGGTTCAGTTTGAGAACATGGTAACTAAAGGTCATTCAGATACAGGTTCATTTTGAGAACATGGTAACTAAAGGTCATTCAGATACAGGTTCAGTTTGATAACATGGTAGTAAAAGGTCATTCACATACAGGTTCAGTTTGATAACAGCTAAAGGTCATTCACATACAGGTTCAGATTGATTATAGCAAAAGGTCATTCACATACAGGTTCAGTTTGATAATAGCAAAAGGTAACTCAGATACTGGTTCAGACAGATAAGAGCAAAAGATCATTCAGATACAGGTTCACTTTGATAACATGGCATCAAAAGGTCATTCATTTACAGGTTCTGTTTGATAAAAGCAAAATGTCATTCAGATACAGGTTCAGTTTGATAGTAGCAAAAGGTCATTCAGATACAGGTACAGCTTGATAATAGCAAATGGTCATTCAGATACTGGTTCAGATTGATAATAGCAAAAAGTCTTTCAGGTACATGTTCAGTTCGATAACATGGTAACAAAACGTTATTCAGATACAGCTACAGTTTGATAATAGTTAAAGGTCATTAAGATACAGGTTCAGTTTGATTTCACGGTAACAAAAGATCATTCAGCTACAGGTTCAGTTTGATAATAGCAAAAGTTTATTCAGATAAAGGATCAGTTTGATAACATGGTAACAAATGTTCATTCAGATACAGGTTCAGTTTGATAACATGGTAACAAAAGTTCGTTCAGATACAAGTTCTGTTTGATAACATGGCAACAAAAGGTCATTCAGATATAGGTTCAGTTTGATAACATGGTAACAAAAGATCATTCAGATACAGGTTCAGTTTGATAACATGGTAGGAAAAGGTCATTCACATCCAGGTTCAGTTTGATAACATGGTAACAAAAGGTCATTCAGATACAGATTCATTTTGATAACACGGTAGGCAAAGGTCATTCAGATACAGGTTCAGTTCGATAATAGCGAAAGGTCATTCAGGTACAGGTTCAGTTTGATAACATGGTAGTAAAATGTCATTCGCATAGAGGTTCAGTTTGATAATATGAAAATGCAATTCAGATACAGGTTCAGTTTGATAACATTGTAACAAGAGGTCATTCTGATACCGGTTCAGTTTGACAACATGGAAGGAAAAGGTCATTTACATCCAGGTTCAGTTCGATAACACGGTAACTAAAGGTCATTCAGCTCCAGGTTCAGTTCAATAATAGCAAATGGTCATTCAGATGCTGGTTCAGATTGATAATAGCAAAAGCACATTCAGATACAGGTTCAGTTTGATAACATGGTAACAAAAGGTCATTCAGATACAGGTTCACTTTGATAACATGGTAACCAAAGGTCATTCAGATACAGGATCAGTTTGATAACATGGTAGTAAAAGGTCATTCACATACAGGTTCAGTTTGATAATAGCTAAAGGTCATTCACATACAGGTTCAGTTTGATAATAGCAAAAGTTCACTCAGATACTGGTTCAGACAGATAAGAGCAAAAGATCATTCAGATACAGGTTCACTTTGATAACATGGCATCAAAAGGTCATTCATTTACAGGTTCTGTTTGATAACAAGGTAACTAAAGGTCATTCAGTTCCAGGTTCAGTTTGATAATAGCAAATGGTTATTCAGATACTGGTTCAGATTGATAATAGCAAAAAGTCTTTCAGGTACATGTTCAGTTCGATAACATGGTAACAAAACGTCATTCAGATACAGATACCGTTTGATAATAGCAAAAGGTTATTCAGATAAAGGATCAGTTTGATCACACGGTAACTAAAGGTCATTCAGATACAGGTTCTGTTTGATAACATGGTAACAAAAGGTCATTCAGATACAGGTTCAGTTTGTTAACATGGTAACAAAAGGTCATTCAGGTACAGGTTCAGTTTGATAACATGGTAACAAAAGGTCATTCAGATACAGGTTCAGATTGATAACATGGTAACAAAAGGTCATTCAGATACAGGTTCAGTTTGATAATATCAAAATGCAATTCAGATACAGGTTCAGTTTGATAATGGCAAAAGGTCCTTCAGATACAGTTTCAGTTTGATAACATGGTAACAAAAGGTCATTATGATACAGGTTCAGTTTGATAACATTGCAGAAAAAGGTCATTCAGATACAGGTTCTGTTTGATAACATGGTAGGAAAAGGTCATTCAGATACAGGTTCAGTTTGATAACATGGTAACAAAAGATCATTCAGATACAGGTTCTGTTTGATGACATGGTAGGAAAAGGTCATTCACATCCAGGTTCAGTTTGATAACATGGTAACAAAAGGTCATTCAGATACAGGTTCTGTTTTATAACATGGTAACAAAAGGTCATTCAGCTCCAGGTTCAGTTCAATAATAGCAAATGGTCATTCAGATGCTGGTTCAGATTGATAATAGCAAAAGGTCATTCAGTTACAGGTTCAGTTCGATAACATGGTAACAAAAAGTCATTCAGATACAGGTACATTTTGGAAATAGCAAAAGGTCATTCAGATACAGGTTCAGTTTGCTAATAGCAAAAGGTCACTCAGATACAGATTCAGTTCAATAACATGGTAACAATAGTTCATTCGGATACAGGTTCAGTTCGATAACATGGTAACAAAAAGTTCATTCACATACAGGTTCAGTTTGATAATAGCAAATGGTCATTCAGGTACAGGTTCAGTTCGATAACATGGTAACAAAAAGTCATTCAGATACAGGTACATTTTGGAAATAGCAAAAGGTCATTCAGATACAGGTTCTGTTTGGTAATAGCAAAAGGTGACTCAGATACAGATTCAGTTCAATAACATGGTAACGAAAGGTCATTCACATCCAGGTTCAGTTTGATAACATTGTAACAAAAGGTCTTTCCGATACAGGTTCAGTTCGATAACATGGTAATAAAAAGTTCATTCACATACAGGTTCAGATTGATTATAGCAAAAGGTCATTCACATACAGGTTCAGTTTGAGAACATGGTAACTAAAGGTCATTCAGATACAGGTTCATTTTGAGAACATGGTAACTAAAGGTCATTCAGATACAGGTTCAGTTTGAGAACATGGTAGTAAAAGGTCATTCACATACAGGTTCAGATTGATTATAGCAAAAGGTCATTCACATACAGGTTCAGTTTGATAATAGCAAAAGGTAACTCAGATACTGGTTCAGACAGATAAGAGCAAAAGATCATTCAGATACAGGTTCACTTTGATAACATGGCATCAAAAGGTCATTCATTTACAGGTTCTGTTTGATAAAAGCAAAATGTCATTCAGATACAGGTTCAGTTTGATAGTAGCAAAAGGTCATTCAGATACAGGTACAGCTTGATAATAGCAAATGGTCATTCAGATACTGGTTCAGATTGATAATAGCAAAAAGTCTTTCAGGTACATGTTCAGTTCGATAACATGGTAACAAAACGTCATTCAGATACAGGTACAGTTTGATAATAGTTAAAGGTCATTAAGATACAGGTTCAGTTTGATTTCACGGTAACAAAAGATCATTCAGCTACAGGTTCAGTTTGATAATAGCAAAAGTTTATTCAGATAAAGGATCAGTTTGATAACATGGTAACAAAAGTTCATTCAGATACAGGTTCAGTTTGATAACATGGTAACAAAAGTTCGTTCAGATACAAGTTCTGTTTGATAACATGGCAACAAAAGGTCATTCAGATTTAGGTTCAGTTTGATAACATGGTAACAAAAGATCATTCAGATACAGGTTCAGTTTGATAACATGGTAGGAAAAGGTCATTCACATCCAGGTTCAGTTTGATAACATGGTAACAAAAGGTCATTCAGATACAGATTCATTTTGATAACACGGTAGGCAAAGGTCATTCAGATACAGGTTCAGTTCGATAATAGCGAAAGGACATTCAGGTACAGGTTCAGTTTGATAACATGGTAGTAAAATGTCATTCGCATAGAGGTTCAGTTTGATAATACCAAAATGCATTTCAGATACAGGTTCAGTTTGATAATATCAAAATGCAATTCAGATACATGTTCAGTTTGATAATGGCAAAAGGTCCTTCAGATACAGTTTCAGTTTGATAACATGGTAAAAAAAGGTCATTATGATACAGGTTCAGTTTGATAACATTGTAGAAAACGGTCATTTAGATACAGGTTCTGTTTGATAAAACTGAAAGGTCATTCAGATGCAGGTTCAGTTTGATAACATGGTAAAAAAAGGACATTCAGATACAGGTTCAGTTTGATAACATGGTAGGAAAAGGTCATTCAGTTCCAGGAGCAGTTTGATAATAGCAAATGGTTATTCAGATACTGGTTCAGATTGATAATAGCAAAAAGTCTTTCAGGTACATGTTCAGTTCAATAACATGGTAACAAAACGTCATTCAGATACAGATACCGTTTGATAATAGCAAAGGGTCATTAAGAAATAGGTTTTGTTTCATAACACGGTAACTAAAGGTCATTCAGATACAGGTTCTGTTTGATAACATGGTAACAAAAGGTCATTCAGATACAGGTTCAGTTTGATAACATGGTAACAAAAGGTCATTCAGATACAGGTTCTGTTTGATAACATGGTAACAAAAGTTCATTCAGGTACAGGTTCAGTTTGATAATATGGTAACAAAAGGTCATTCAGATACAGGTTCAGTTTGATAACATGGTAGTAAAATGTCATTCGCATAGAGGTTCAGTTTGATAATATCAAAATGCATTTCAGATACAGGTTCAGTTTGATAATATCAAAATCCAATTCAGATACAGGTTCAGTTTGATAAAATGGTAAAAAAAGGTCATTCAGATACAGGTTCAGTTTGTTAACATGGTAACAAAAGGTCATTCAGATACAGTTTCTGTTTTATAACATGGTAACAAATGGTCATTCAGATGCTGGTTCAGATTGATGATAGCAAAAGGTCATTCAGTTACAGGTTCAGTTCGATAACATGGTAACAAAAAGTCATTCAGATACAGGTACAGTTTGGAAATAGCAAAAGGTCATTCAGATACAGGTTCAGTTTGGTAATAGCAAAAGGTCATTCAGGTACAGGTTCAGTTCGATAACATGGTAACAAAAAGTCATTCAGATACAGGTACATTTTGGAAACAGCAAATGGTCTTTCAGATACAGGTTCAGTTCGGTAATAGCAAAAGGTCCCTCAGATACAGATTCAGTTCAATAACATGGTAACAAAAGGTCATTCGGATACAGGTTCAGGTCGATAACATGGTAACAAAAAGTTCATTCACATACAGGTTCAGTTTGATAATAGCAAAAGGTCACTCAGATACAGGTTCAGTTTGATAACATGGTTGTAAAATGTCATTCACATAGAGGTTCAGTTTGATAATATGAAAATGCAATTCAGATACAGGTTCAGTTTGATAAAATGGTAAAAAAAGGTCATTCAGATACAGGTTCAGTTTGTTAACATGGTAACAAAAGGTCATTCAGATACAGGTTCAGTTTGACAACATGGTAAAAAAAGATCATTCAGATACAGGTTCAGTTTGATAACATGGTAGGAAAAGGTCATTCAGATACAGGTTCAGTTCGATAACATGGTAACTAAAGGTCATTCAGCTCCAGGTTCAGTTCAATAATAGCAAATGTTCATTCAGATGCTGGTTCAGATTGATAATAGCAAAAGGTCATTCAGATACAGGTTCAGCTCGATAACATGGTAACAAAAAGTCATTCAGATACAGGTTCAGTTTGATAACATTGTAGTAAAATGTCATTCGCATAGAGGTTCAGTTTGATAATATCAAAATGCATTTCTGATACAGGTTCAGTTTGATAATATCAAAATGCAATTCAGATACAGGTTCAGTTTGATAACATGGTAGAAAAAGGTCATTCAGATACAGGTTCAGTTTGATAACATGGTAACAAAAGGTCATTCAGATGCAGATTCAGTTCGATAACATGGTAACAAAAGGTCATTCAGATACAGGTTCAGTTTGATAACATGGTAGGAAAAGGTCATTCAGATCCAGGTTCAGTTTGATAACATGGTAACAAAATGTCATTCAGGTACAGGATCAGTTCGATAACATGGTAGTTTGACAACATGTTAGTAAAATGTCATTCACATAGAGGTTCAGTTTGATAATATCAAAATCCTATTCAGATACAGGTTCAGTTTGATAAAATGGTAAAAAAAGGTCATTCAGATACAGGTTCAGTTTGTTAACATGGTAACAAAAGGTCATTCAGGTACAGGATCAGTTCGATAACATGGTAGTTTGACAACATGTTAGTAAAATGTCATTCACATAGAGGTTCAGTTTGATAATATCAAAATCCTATTCAGATACAGGTTCAGTTTGATAAAATGGTAAAAAAAGGTCATTCAGATACAGGTTCAGTTTGTTAACATGGTAACAAAAGGTCATTCAGATACAGGTTCAGTTCAATAATAGCAAATGGTCATTCAGATGCTGGTTCAGATTGATAATAGCAAAAGGTCATTCAGTTACAGGTTCAGTTCGATAACATGGTAACAAAAAGTCATTCAAATACAGGTACATTTTGGAAACAGCAAAAGGTCCTTCAGATACAGTTTCAGTTTGATAACATGGTAAAAAAAGGTCATTCAGATACAGGTTCAGTTTGATAACATAGTAAGAAAAGTTCATTCAGATACAGGTTCTGTTTGATAACATGGTAACAAAAGGTCATTCAGATACAGGTTCAGTTTGATAACATGGTAACAAAAAGTCATTCAGATACAGGTTCAGTATGATAACATAGTAACAAAAGGACATTCTGATACAGGTTCAGTTTGATAACATTGTAGAAAAAGGTCATTCAGATACAGGTTCAGTTTGATAACATGGTAACAAAAGGTCATTCAGATGCAGATTCAGCTCGATAACATGGTAACAAAAAGTCATTCAGATACAGGTACAGTTTGATAACATGGTAACAAAAGGTCATTCAGATACAGGTTCAGTTTGTTAACATGGTAACAAAAGGTCATTCAGATACAGGTTTAGTTTGTTAACATGGTAACAAAAGGTCATTCAGATACAGGTTCAGACTGATAACTTTGAAACAAAAGGACATTCTGATACCGGTTCAGTTTGACAACATGGAAGGAAAAGGTCATTCACATCCAGGTTCAGTTTGATAACATGGTAACAAAAGGTCATTCAGCTCCAGGTTCAGTTCAATAATAGCAAATGGTCATTCAGATGCTGGTTCAGATTGATAATAGCAAAAGGTCATTCAGATACAGGTTCAGTTTGATAACATGGTAGTAAAATGTCATTCGCATAGAGGTTCAGTTTGATAATATCAAAAGGCATTTCTGATACAGGTTCAGTTTGATTATATCAAAATGCAATTCAGATACAGGTTCAGTTTGATAATGGCAAAAGGTCCTTCAGATACAGTTTCGGTTTGATAACATGGTAAAAAAAGTTCATTCTGATACAGGTTCAGTTTGATAACATGGTAGAAAAAGGTCATTCAGATACAGGTTCAGTTTGATAACATGGTAACAAAAGGTCATTCAGATGCAGATTCAGCTCGATAACATGGTTGTAAAATGTCATTCACATAGAGGTTCAGTTTGATAATATGAAAATGCAATTCAGATACAGGTTCAGTTTGATAAAATGGTAAAAAAAAGGTCATTCAGATACAGGTTCAGTTTGTTAACATGGTAACAAAAGGTCATTCAGATACAGGTTCAGTTTGACAACATGGTAAAAAAAGATCATTCAGATACAGGTTCAGTTTGATAACATGGTAGGAAAAGGTCATTCAGATACAGGTTCAGTTCGATAACACGGTAACTAAAGGTAATTCAGCTCCAGGTTCAGTTCAATAATAGCAAATGTTCATTCAGATGCTGGTTCAGATTGATAATAGCAAAAGGTCATTCAGTTACAGGTTCAGTTTGATAACATAGTAACAAAAGGTCATTCTGATACAGGTTCAGTTTGATAACATGGTAACAAAAGTTCATTCAGATACAGATTCAGTTCGATAACATGGTAACAAAAGGTCATTCAGGTACAGGATCAGTTCGATAACATGGTAGTTTGATAACATGTTAGTAAAATGTCATTCACATAGAGGTTCAGTTTGATAATATCAAAATCCTATTCAGATACAGGTTCAGTTTGATAAAATGGTAAAAAAAGGTCATTCAGATACAGGTTCAGTTTGTTAACATGGTAACAAAAGGTCATTCAGATACAGGTTCAGTTCAATAATAGCAAATGGTCATTCAGATGCTGGTTCAGATTGATAATAGCAAAAGGTCATTCAGTTACAGGTTCAGTTCGATAACATGGTAACAAAAAGTCATTCAAATACAGGTACATTTTGGAAACAGCAAAAGGTCCTCCAGATACAGTTTCAGTTTGATAACATGGTAAAAAAAGGTCATTCAGATACAGGTTCAGTTTGATAACATGGTAACAAAAGGTCATTCAGATACAGGTTCAGTTTGATAACATGGTAACAAAAAGTCATTCAGATACAGGTTCAGTTTGATAACATGGTAGTAAAATGTCATTCGCATAGAGGTTCAGTTTGATAATATCAAAATGCATTTCAGATACAGATTCAGTTTGATAATGGCAAAAGGTCCTTCAGATACAGTTTCAGTTTGATAACATTGTAGAAAAAGTTCATTCAGATGCAGGTTCTGTTTGATAAACTGAAAGGTCATTCAGATGCAGGTTCAGTTTGATAACATGGCAAAAAAAGGTCATTCAGATACAGGTTCAGTTTGAGAACATGGTAACTAAAGGTCATTCACATACAGGTTCAGTTTGATAACATGGTAGTAAAAGGTCATTCACATGCAGGTTCAGATTGATAATAGGAAAAGGTCACTCAGATACTGGTTCAGACCGATAAGAGCAAAAGATCATTCAGATACAGGTTCACATTGATAACATGGCATCAAAAGGTCATTCATTTACAGGTTCTGTTTGATAAAAGCAAAAGGTCACTAAGATACAGGTTCAGTTTGATAACATGGTAACTAAGGTCATTCAGATACAGGCACAGCTTGATAATAGCAAATGGTCATTCAGATACTGGTTCAGATTGATAATAGCAAAAAGTCTTTCAGGTACATGTTCAGTTCGATAACATGGTAACTAAACGTCATTCAGATACAGGTACAGTTTGATAATAGCAAAAGGTCAATAAGATACAGGTTCAGTTTGATAACACGGTTACAAAAAGTCATTCAGCTACAGGTTCAGTTTGATAATAGCAAAAGGTTATTCAGATAAAGGATCAGTTTGAGAACATGGTAACTGAAGGTCATTCAGATACAGGTTCAGTTTGATAATACCAAAAGGTCACTCAGATACTAGTTCAGACAGATAATAGCAAAAGATCATTCAGATACAGGTTCTGTTTGATAACATGGTATCAAAAGGTCATTCAGATACAGGTTCAGTTTGATAACATGGTAACAAAAGGTCATTCAGATACAGGTTCAGTTTGATAACATGATAGTAAAATGTCATTCGCATAGAGGTTCAGTTTGATAATATCAAAATGCATTTCAGATACAGGTTCAGTTTGATAATGGCAAAAGGTCCTTCAGATACAGTTTCAGTTTGATAACATTGTAGAAAAAGGTCATTCAGATGCAGGTTCTGTTTGATAAAACTGAAAGGTCATTCAGATGCAGGTTCAGTTTGATAACATGGCAAAAAAAGGTCATTCAGATACAGGTTCAGTTTGAGAACATGGTAACTAAAGGTTATTCACATACAGGTTCAGTTTGATAACATGGTAGTAAAAGGTCATTCACATACAGGTTCAGTTTGATAATAGCTAAAGCTCATTCACATACAGGTTCAGTTTGATAACATGGTAGTAAAAGGTCATTCACATGCAGGTTCAGATTGATAATAGCAAAAGGTCACTCAGATACTGGTTCAGACAGATAAGAGCAAAAGATCATTCAGATACAGGTTCACATTGATAACATGGCATCAAAAGGTCATTCATTTACAGGTTCTGTTTGATAAAAGCAAAAGGTCACTAAGATACAGGTTCAGTTTGATAACATGGTAACTAAGGTCATTCAGTTACAGGCACAGCATGATAATAGCAAATGGTCATTCAGATACTGGTTCAGATTGATAATAGCAAAAAGTCTTTCAGGTACATGTTCAGTTCGATAACATGGTAACTAAACGTCATTCAGATACAGGTACAGTTTGATAATAGCAAAAGGTCATTAAGATACAGGTTCAGTTTGATAACACGGTTACAAAAAGTCATTCAGCTACAGGTTCAGTTTGATAATAGCAAATGGTTATTCAGATACTGGTTCAGATTGATAATAGCAAAAAGTCTTTCAGGTACATGTTCAGTTCGATAACATGGTAAGAAAACGACATTCAGATACAGTTACACTTTGATAATAGTTAAAGGTTAAGATACAGGTACAGTTTGATTTCACGCTAACAAAATTTCATTCAGCTACAGGTTCAGTTTGATAATAGCAGAAGTTTTTTCAGATAAAGGATCAGTTTGATAACATGGTAACAAAAGTTCATTCAGATACAGGTTCAGGTTGGTAACATGGTAACAAAAGGTCATTCAGATACAGGTTCAGTTTGATAACATGGTAACAAAAGGTCATTCAGATACAGGTTCAGTTTGATAACATTGTAGGAAAAGGTCATTCAGATACAGCTTCAGTTTGATAACATGGTAACAAAAGGTCATTCACATCCAGGTTCAGTTTGATAACATGGTAACAAAAGGTCATTCAGATACAGATTCATTTTGATAACATGGTAGGCAAAGGTCTTTCAGATACAGGTTCAGATTGATAATAGCAAAAGGTCATTCAGGTACAGGTTCAGTTCGATAACATGGTTGTAAAATTTCATTCACATAGAGGTTCAGTTTGATAATATGAAAATGCAATTCAGATACAGGTTCAGTTTGATAACATGGTAACAAAAGGTCATTCAGATACAGGTTCAGTTTGTTAACATGGTAACAAAAGGTCATTCAGATACAGGTTCAGACTGATAACTTTGAAACAAAAGGACATTCTGATACAGGTTCAGTTTGACAACATGGAAGGAAAAGGTCATTCACATTCAGGTTCAGTTTGATAACATGGTAACAAAAGGTCATTCAGATACAGGTTCAGTTCGATAACACGGTAACTAAATGTCATTCAGCTCCAGGTTCAGTTCAATAATAGCAAATGGTCATTCAGATGCTGGTTCAGATTGATAATAGCAAAAGGTCATTCAGATACAGGTTCAGTTTGATAACATGGTAGTAAAATGTCATTCGCATAGAGGTTCAGTTTGATAATATCAAAAGGCATTTCTGATACAGGTTCAGTTTGATAATATCAAAATGCAATTCAGATACTGGTTCAGTTTGATAATGGCAAAAGGTCCTTCAGATACAGTTTCAGTTTGATAACATGGTAAAAAAAGGTCATTCAGATACAGGTTCAGTTTGATAACATCGTAAAAAAAGGTCATTCAGATACAGGTTCAGTTTGATAACATAGTAACAAAAGGTCATTCTGATACAGGTTCAGTTTGATAACATAGTAACAAAATGTCATTCTGATACAGGTTCAGTTTGATAACATAGTAACAAAAGTTCATTCAGATACAGGTTCAGTTTGATAACATGGTAAAAAAAGGTCATTCAGATACAGGTTCAGTTTGATAACATAGTAACAAAAGGTCATTCTGATACAGGTTCAGTTTGATAACATGGTAGAAAAAGGTCATTCAGATACAGGTTCTGTTTGATAAAACTGAAAGGTCATTCAGATGCAGATTCAGTTTGATAACATGGTAAAAAAAGGTCATTCAGATACAGGTTCAGTTTGATAACATGGTAGTAAAATGTCATTCGCATAGAGGTTCAGTTTGATAATATCAAAAGGCATTTCTGATACAGGTTCAGTTTGATAATATCAAAATGCAATTCAGATACAGGTTCAGTTTGATAATGGCAAAAGGTCCTTCAGATACAGTTTCAGTTTGATAACATGGTAAAAAAAGGTCATTCAGATACAGGTTCAGTTTGATAACATCGTAAAAAAAGGTCATTCAGATACAGGTTCAGTTTGATAACATAGTAACAAAAGGTCATTCTGATACAGGTTCAGTTTGATAACATAGTAACAAAATGTCATTCTGATACAGGTTCAGTTTGATAACATAGTAACAAAAGTTCATTCAGATACAGGTTCAGTTTGATAACATGCTAAAAAAAGGTCATTCAGATACAGGTTCAGTTTGATAACATAGTAACAAAAGGTCATTCTGATACAGGTTCAGTTTGATAACATGGTAGAATAAGGTCATTCAGATACAGGTTCTGTTTGATAAAACTGAAAGGTCATTCAGATGCAGATTCAGTTTGATAACATGGTAAAAAAAGGTCATTCAGATACAGGTTCAGTTTGATAACATGGTAGGAAAAGGTCATTCAGATACAGGTTCAGTTTGATAACATGGTAACAAAAGGTCATTCAGATGCAGATTCAGTTCGATAACATGGTAGGAAAAGGTCATTCAGATACAGGTTCAGTTTGATAACATGGTAAAAAAAGGTCATTCAGATACAGGTACATCTTGGAAACAGCAAAAGGTCATTCAGTTACAGGTTCAGTTTGGTAATAGCAAAAGGTCACACAGATACAGATTCAGTTCAATAACATGGTAACAAAAGGTCAGTCGGATACAGGTTCAGTTTGATAACATGGCAACCAAAGGTCATTAAGATACAGATACCGTTTGATAATAGCAAAAGTTCATTAAGAAATAGGTTCTGTTTCATAACACGGTAACAAAATGTCATTCAGCTACAGGTTCAGTTTGATAATAGCAAAAGGTTATTCAGATAAAGGATCAGTTTGATAACATGGTAACAAAAGGTCATTCAGATACAGGTTCAGTTTGATAACATGGTAGTAAAATGTCATTCGCATAGAGGTTCAGTTTGATATTATCAAAGTGCATTTCAGATACAGGTTCAGTCTGATAATATCAAAATGCAATTCAGATACAGGTTCAGTTTGATAATGGCAAAAGGTCCTTCAGATACAGTTTCAGTTTGATAACATTGTAGAAAAAGGTCATTCAGATACAGGTTCTGTTTGATAAAACTGAAAGGTCATTCAGATGCAGGTTCAGTTTGATAACATGGCAAAAAAAGCTCATTCAGATACAGGTTCAGTTTGAGAACATAGTAACTAAAGGTCATTCACATACAGGTTCAGTTTGATAACATGGTAGTAAAAGGTCATTCACATACAGGTTCAGTTTGATAATAGCTAAAGGTCATTCACATACAGGATCAGTTTCATAACATGGTAGTGAAAGGTCATTCACATGCAGGTTCAGATTGATAATAGCAAAAGGTCACTCAGATACTGGTTCAGACAGATAAGAGCAAAAGATCATTCAGATACAGGTTCACTTTGATAACATGGCATCAAAAGGTCATTCATTTACAGGTTCTGTTTGATAACATGGTAACAAAAGGTCATTCAGATACAGATTCATTTTGATAACATGGTAGGCAAAGGTCTTTCAGATACAGGTTCAGATTGATAATAGCAAAAGGTCATTCAGGTACAGGTTCAGTTCGATAACATGGTTGTAAAATGTCATTCACATAGAGTTTCAGTTTGATAATATGAAAATGCAATTCAGATACAGGTTCAGTTTGATAAAACTGAAAGGTCATTCAGTTGCAGATTCAGTTTGATAACATGGTAAAAAAAGGTCATTCAGATACAGGTTCAGTTTGATAACATAGTAACAAAAGTTCATTCAGATACAGGTTCAGTTTGATAACATGGTAAAAAAAGGTCATTCAGATACAGGTTCAGTTTGATAACATAGTAACAAAAGGTCATTCTGATACAGGTTCAGTTTGATAACATGATAACAAAAGGTCATTCAGATACAGTTTCAGTTTGATGACATGGTAACAAAAGGTCATTCTGATACAGGTTCAGTTTGATAACATGGTAACAAAAGGTCATTCAGATACAGGTTCAGTTTGATAACATGGTAAAAAAAGGTAATTCAGATACAGGTACATCTTGGAAACAGCAAAAGGTCATTCAGTTACAGGTTCAGTTTGGTAATAGCAAAAGGTCACTCAGATACAGATTCAGTTCAATAACATGGTAACAAAAGGTCATTCAGATGCAGATTCAGTTTGATAACATGGTAGGAAAAGGTCATTCAGATACAGGTTCAGTTTGATAACATGGTAAAAAAAGGTAATTCAGATACAGGTACATCTTGGAAACAGCAAAAGGTCATTCAGTTACAGGTTCAGTTTGGTAATAGCAAAAGGTCACTCAGATACAGATTCAGTTCAATAACATGGTAACAAAAGGTCAGTCGGATACAGGTTCAGTTCGATAACATGGTAACAAAAAGTCATTCAGATACAGGTACATTTTGGAAACAGCAAAAGGTCATTCAGTTACAGGTTCAGTTTGGTAATAGCAAAAGGTCACACAGATACAGATTCAGTTCAATAACATGGTAACAAAAGGTCAGTCGGATACAGGTTCAGTTCGATAACATGGTAACAAAAATTTCATTCACATACAGGCTCAGATTGATAATAGCAAAAGGTCACTCAGATACAGGTTCAGTTTGATAACATGGCAACAAAAGGTCATTCAGATACAGATACCGTTTGATAATAGCAAAAGGTCATTAAGAAATAGGTTCTGTTTCAATACACGGTAACAAAAGGTCATTCAGCTACAGTTTCAGTTTGATAATAGCAAAAGGTTATTCAGATAAAGGATCAGTTTGATAACATGGTAACAAAAGGTCATTCAGATACAGGTTCAGTTTGATAACATGGTAGTAAAATGTCATTCGCATAGAGGTTCAGTTTGATAGTATCAAAGTGCATTTCAGATACAGGTTCAGTCTGATAATATCAAAATGCAATTCAGATACAGGTTCAGTTTGATAATGGCAAAAGGTCCTTCAGATACAGTTTCAGTTTGATAACATTGTAGAAAAAGGTCATTCAGATACAGGTTCTGTTTGATAAAACTGAAAGGTCATTCAGATGCAGGTTCAGTTTGATAACATGGCAAAAAAAGCTCATTCAGATACAGGTTCAGTTTGAGAACATAGTAACTAAAGGTCATTCACATACAGGTTCAGTTTGATAACATGGTAGTAAAAGGTCATTCACATACAGGTTCAGTTTGATAATAGCTAAAGGTCATTCAGATACAGGTTCAGTTTGATAACATGGTAACAAAAGTTCATTCAGATACAGGTTCAGTTTGATAACATGGTAGGAAAAGGTCATTCAGATACAGGTTCAGTTTGATAACATGGTAACAAAAGGTCATTCAGATACAGGTTCAGTTTGATAACATGGTAACAAAAGGTCATTCAGATACAGGTTCAGTTTGATAACATGGTAACAAAAGGTCATTCAGATGCAGATTCAGTTCGATAACATGGTAGGAAAAGGTCATTCAGATACAGGTTCAGTTTGATAACATGGTAGGAAAAGGTCATTCAGATACAGGTTCAGTTTGATAACATGGTAGGAAAAGGTCATTCAGATACAGGTTCAGTTTGATAACATGGTAGGAAAAGGTCATTCACATCCAGGTTTAGTTTGATAACATGGTAACAAAAGGTCATTCAGATACAGATTCATTTTGATAACATGGTAGGCAAAGGTCATTCAGATACAGGTTCAGGTTGATAACATGGTTGTTTGATAACATGGTTGTAAAATGTCATTCACATAGAGGTTCAGTTTGATAATATGAAAATGCAATTCAGATACAGGTTCAGTTTGATAACTTTGAAACAAAAGGACATTCTGATACCGGTTCAGTTTGACAACATGGAAGGAAAAGGTCATTCACATCCAGGTTCAGTTCGATAACACGGTAACTAAAGGTCATTCAGCTCCAGGTTCAGTTCAATAATAGCAAATGGTCATTCAGATGCTGGTTCAGATTGATAATAGCAAAAGGTCATTCAGATACAGGTTCAGTTTGATAACATGGTAGTAAAATGTCATTCGCATAGAGGTTCAGTTTGATAACATGGTAGAAAAAGGTCATTCAGATACAGGTTCTGTTTGATGAAACTGAAAGGTCATTCAGATGCAGATTCAGTTTGATAACATGGCAAAAAAAGGTCATTCAGATACAGGTTCAGTTTGATAACATGGTAAAAAAAGGTCATTCTGATACAGGTTCAGTTTGATAACATGGTAACAAAAGGTCATTCAGATACAGGTTCAGTTTGATAACATGGTAACAAAAGGTCATTCAGATGCAGATTCAGTTCGATAACATGGTAGGAAAAGGTCATTCAGATACAGGTTCAGTTTGATAACATGGTAAAAAAAGGTCATTCAGATACAGGTTCAGTTTGTTAACATGGTAACAAAAAGTCATTCAGATACAGGTTCAGTTTGGTAATAGCAAAAGGTCACTCAGATACATATTCAGTTCAATAACATGGTAACAAAAGGTCAGTCGGATACAGGTTCAGTTTGATAACATGGTAACAAGAGGTCATTCTGATGCAGGTTCAGTTTGATAACATGGTAGAAAAAGGTCATTCAGATACAGGTTCTGTTTGATAAAACTGAAAGGTCATTCAGATGCAGATTCAGTTTGAGAACATGGTAAATAAAGGTCATTCAGATACAGGTTCAGTTTGATAACATGGAAACAAAAGGTCATTCAGATACAGGTTCAGTTTGATAACATGGTAGGAAAAGGTCATTCAGATACAGGTTCAGTTTGATAACATGGTAACAAAAGGTCATTCAGATACAGGTTCAGTTTGATAACATGGTAGGAAAAGGTCATTCAGATACAGATTCAGTTCAATAACATGGTAACAAAAGGTCAGTCGGATACAGGTTCAGTTCGATAACATGGTAACAAAAATTTCATTCACATACAGGCTCAGATTGATAATAGCAAAAGGTCACTCAGATACAGGTTCAGTTTGATAACAGGGCAACAAAAGGTCATTCAGATACAGGTTCAGTTTGATAACATGGTAGGAAAAGGTCATTCAGATACAGGTTCAGTTTGATAACATGGTAACAAAAGGTCATTCAGATACAGGTTCAGTTTGATAACATGGTAGGAAAAGGTCATTCAGATACAGGTTCAGTTTGATAACATGGTAACAAAAGGTCATTCAGATACAGGTTCAGTTTGATAACATGGTAACAAAAGGTCATTCAGATACAGGTTCAGTTTGATAACATGGTAACAAAAGGTCATTCAGATGCAGATTCAGTTCGATAACATGGTAGGAAAAGGTCATTCAGATACAGGTTCAGTTTGATAACATGGTAGGAAAAGGTCATTCAGATACAGGTTCAGTTTGATAACATGGTAACAAAAGGTCATTCAGATACAGGATCAGTTCGATAACATGGTAGGAAAAGGTCATTCAGATACAGGTTTAGTTTGATAACATGGTAGGAAGAGGTCATTCAGATACAGGTTCAGTTTGATAACATGGTAGGAAAAGGTCATTCACATCCAGGTTCAGTTTGATAACATGGTAACAAAAGGTCATTCAGATACAGATTCATTTTGATAACATGGTAGGCAAATGTCATTCAGATACAGGTTCAGGTTGATTACATGGTTGTTTGATAACATGGTTGTAAAATGTCATTCACATAGAGGTTCAGTTTGATAATATGAAAATGCAATTCAGATACAGGTTCAGTTTGATAACATGGTAACAAAAGGTCATTCAGATACAGGTTCAGTTTGTTAACATGGTAACAAAAGGTCATTCAGATACAGGTTCAGATTGATAACTTTGAAACAAAAGGACATTCTGATACCGGTTCAGTTTGACAACATGGAAGGAAAAGGTCATTCACATCCAGGTTCAGTTCGATAACACGGTAACTAAAGGTCATTCAGCTCCAGGTTCAGTTCAATAATAGCAAATGGTCATTCAGATGCTGGTTCAGATTGATAATAGCAAAAGGTCATTCAGATACAGGTTCAGTTTGATAACATGGTTGTAAAATGTCATTCGCATAGAGGTTCAGTTTGATAACATGGTAGTAAAATGTCATTCGCATAGAGGTTCAGTTTGATAACATGTTAGAAAAATTTCATTCAGATACAGGTTCTGTTTGATGAAACCGAAAGGTCATTCAGATGCAGATTCAGTTTGATAACATGGCAAAAATAGGTCATTCAGATACAGGTTCAGTTTGATAACATGGTAGGAAAAGGTCATTCTGATACAGGTTCAGTTTGATAACATGGTAACAAAAGGTCATTCAGATACAGGTTCAGTTTGATAACATGGTAACAAAAGGTCATTCAGATGCAGATTCAGTTCGATAACATGGTAGGAAAAGGTCATTCAGATACAGGTTCAGTTTGATAACATGGTAAAAAAAGGTCATTCAGATACAGGTACATCTTGGAAACAGCAAAAGGTCATTCAGTTACAGGTTCAGTTTGGGAATAGCAAAAGGTCACTCAGATACAGATTCAGTTCAATAACATGGTAACAAAAGGTCAGTCGGATACAGGTTCAGTTCGATAACATGGTAACAAAAAGTCATTCAGATACATGTTCAGTTTGGTAATAGCAAAAGGTCACTCAGATACAGATTCAGTTCAATAACATGGTAACAAAAGGTCAGTCGGATACAGGTTCAGTTCAATAACATGGTAACAAAAAGTCATTCAGATACAGGTACATTTTGGAAACAGCAAAAGGTCATTCAGTTACAGGTTCAGTTTGGTAATAGCAAAAGGTCACTCAGATACAGATTCAGTTCAATAACATGGTAACAAAAGGTCAGTCGGATACAGGTTCAGTTCGATAACATGGTAACAAAAATTTCATTCACATACAGGCTCAGATTGATAATAGCAAAAGGTCACTCAGATACAGGTTCAGTTTGATAACAGGGCAACAAAAAGTCATTCAGATACAGATACCGTTTGATAATAGCAAAAGGTCATTAAGAAATAGGTTCTGTTTCATAACACGGTAACAAAAGGTCATTCAGCTACAGGTTCAGTTTGATAATAGCAAAAGGTTATTCAGATAAAGGATTAGTTTGATCACACGGTAACTAAAGGTCATTCAGATACAGGTTCTGTTTGATAACATGTTAACAAAAGGTCATTCAGATACAGGTTCAGTTTGATAACATGGTAACAAAAGGTCATTCAGATACAGGTTCAGTTTGATAACATGGTAGTAAAATGTCATTCGCATAGAGGTTCAGTTTGATAATATGAAAATGCAATTCAGATACAGGTTCAGTTTGATAACATTGTAACAAGAGGTCATTCTGATACCGGTTCAGTTTGACAACATGGAAGGAAAAGGTCATTTACATCCAGGTTCAGTTCGATAACACGGTAACTAAAGGTCATTCAGCTCCAGGTTCAGTTCAATAATAGCAAATGGTCATTCAGATGCTGGTTCAGATTGATAATAGCAAAAGGTCATTCAGATACAGGTTCAGTTTGATAACATGGTAACAAAAGGTCATTCAGATACAGGTTCAGTTTGATAACATGGTAACCAAAGGTCATTCAGATACAGGATCAGTTTGAGAACATGGTAACTAAAGGTCATTCAGATACAGGTTCAGTTTGATAATATGAAAATGCAATTCAGATACAGGTTCAGTTTGATAACATGGTAACAAGAGGTCATTCAGATACAGGTTCAGATTGATAACTTTGAAACAAAAGGACATTCTGATACAGGTTCAGATTGATAACTTTGAAACAAAAGGACATTCTGATACCGGTTCAGTTTGACAACATGGAAGGAAAAGTTCATTCACATCCAGGTTCAGTTCGATAACACGGTAACTAAAGTTCATTCAGCTCCAGGTTCAGTTCAATAATAGCAAATGGTCATTCAGATGCTGGTTCAGATTGATAATAGCAAAAGGTCATTCAGATACAGGTTCAGTTTGATAACATGGTAGTAAAATGTCATTCGCATAGAGGTTCAGTTTGATAACATGGTAGTAAAATGTCATTCGCATAGAGGTTCAGTTTGATAACATGGTAGAAAAAGGTCATTCAGATACAGGTTCTGTTTGATGAAACTGAAAGGTCATTCAGATGCAGATTCAGTTTGATAACATGGCAAAAAAAGGTCATTCAGATACAGGTTCAGTTTGATAACATGGTAGGAAAAGGTCATTTTGATACAGGTTCAGTTTGATAACATGGTAACAAAAGGTCATTCAGATACAGGTTCAGTTTGATAACATGGTAACAAAAGGTCATTCAGATGCAGATTCAGTTCGATAACATGGTAGGAAAAGGTCATTCAGATACAGGTTCAGTTTGATAACATGGTAAAAAAAGGTCATTCAGATACAGGTTCAGTTTGTTAACATGGTAACAAAAAGTCATTCAGATACAGGTTCAGTTTGGTAATAGCAAAAGGTCACTCAGATACAGATTCAGTTCAATAACATGGTAACAAAAGGTCAGTCGGATACAGGTTCAGTTTGACAACATGGAAGGAAAAGTTCATTTACATCCAGGTTCAGTTCGATAACACGGTAACTAAAGGTCATTCAGCTCCAGGTTCAGTTCAATAATAGCAAATGGTCATTCAGATGCTGGTTCAGATTGATAATAGCAAAAGGTCATTCAGATACAGGTTCAGTTTGATAACATGGTAACAAAAGGTCATTCAGATACAGGTTCAGTTTGATAACATGGTAACCAAAGGTCATTCAGATACAGGATCAGTTTGAGAACATGGTAACTAAAGGTCATTCAGATACAGGTTCAGTTTGATAATATGAAAATGCAATTCAGATACAGGTTCAGTTTGATAACATGGTAACAAGAGGTCATTCAGATACAGGTTCAGATTGATAACTTTGAAACAAAAGGACATTCTGATACCGGTTCAGTTTGACAACATGGAAGGAAAAGGTCATTCACATCCAGGTTCAGTTCGATAACACGGTAACTAAAGGTCATTCAGCTCCAGGTTCAGTTCAACAATAGCAAAAGGTCATTCAGATACAGGTTCAGTTTTTGATAACATGGTAGTAAAATGTCATTCGCATAAAGGTTCAGTTTGATAATATCAAAAGGCATTTCTGATACAGGTTCAGTTGATAATATCAAAATGCAATTCAGATACAGGTTCAGTTTGATAATGGCAAAAGGTCCTTCAGATACAGTTTCAGTTTGATAACATGGTAAAAAAAGGTCATTCAGATACAGGTTCAGTTTGATAACTTCGTAACAAATGGTCATTCTGATACAGGTTCAGTTTGATAACATAGTAACAAAAGGTCATTCTGATACAGGTTCAGTTTGATAACATGGTAGAAAAAGGTCATTCAGATACAGGTTCTGTTTGATAAAACTGAAAGGTCATTCAGATGCAGGTTCAGTTTGATAACATGGTAACAAAAGGTCATTCAGATACAGGTTCAGTTTGATAACATGGTAGGAAAAGATAATTCAGATACAGGTTCAGTTCGATAGCATGGTAACAAAAGGTCATTCAGATGCAGATTCAGTTCGATAACATGGTATGAAAAGGTCATTCAGGTACAGGATCAGTTCGATAACATGGTAGTTTGATAACATGGTAGAAAAAGGTCATTCAGATACAGGTTCTGTTTGATAAAACTGAAAGGTCATTCAGATGCAGATTCAGTTTGAGAACATGGTAAAAAAAGGTCATTCAGATACAGGTTCAGTTTGATAACATGGAAACAAAAGGTCATTCAGATACAGGTTCAGTTTGATAACATGGTAACAAAAGGTCATTCAGATACAGGTTCAGTTTGATAACATGGTAACAAAAGGTCATTCAGATACAGGTTCAGTTTGATAACATGGTAACAAAAGGTCATTCAGATACAGGTTCAGTTTGATAACATGGTAACAAAAGGTCATTCAGATACAGGTTCAGTTTGATAACATGGTAACAAAAGGTCATTCAGATGCAGATTCAGTTCGATAACATGGTAGGAAAAGGTCATTCAGATACAGGTTCAGTTTGATAACATGGTAGGAAAAGGTCATTCAGATACAGGTTCAGTTTGATAACATGGTAACAAAAGGTCATTCAGATACAGGATCAGTTCGATAACATGGCAGGAAAAGGTCATTCAGATACAGGTTCAGTTTGATAACATGGTAGGAAAAGGTCATTCAGATACAGGTTAAGTTTGATAACATGGTAGGAAAAGGTCATTCTCATCCAGGTTCAGTTTGATAACATGGTAACAAAAGGTCATTCAGATACAGATTCATTTTGATAACATGGTAGGCAAAGGTCATTCAGATACAGGTTCAGGTTGATAACATGGTTGTTTGATAACATGGTTGTAAAATGTCATTCACATAGAGGTTCAGTTTGATAATATGAAAATGCAATTCAGATACAGGTTCAGTTTGATAACATGGTAACAAAAGGTCATTCAGATACAGGTTCAGTTTGTTAACATGGTAACAAAAGGTCATTCAGATACAGGTTCAGATTGATAACTTTGAAACAAAAGGACATTCTGATACCGGTTCAGTTTGACAACATGGAAGGAAAAGGTCATTCACATCCAGGTTCAGTTCGATAACACGGTAACTAAAGGTCATTCAGCTCCAGGTTCAGTTCAATAATAGCAAATGGTCATTCAGATGCTGGTTCAGATTGATAATAGCAAAAGGTCATTCAGATACAGGTGCAGTTTGATAACATGGTAGTAAAATGTCATTCGCATAGAGCTTCAGTTTGATAACATCGTAGTAAAATGTCATTCGCATAGAGGTTCAGTTTGATAACATGGCAAAAAAAGGTCATTCAGATACAGGTTCAGTTTGATAACATGGTAACAAAAGGTCATTCAGATACAGGTTCAGTTTGATAACATGGTAACAAAAGGTCATTCAGATGCAGATTCAGTTCGATAACATGTTAGGAAAAGGTCATTCAGATACAGGTTCAGTTTGATAACATGGTAAAAAAAGGTCATTCAGATACAGGTTCAGTTTGTTAACATGGTAACCAAAAGTCATTCTTATACAGGTTCAGTTTGGTAATAGCAAAAGGTCACTCAGATACAGATTCAGTTCAATAACATGGTAACAAAAGGTCAGTCGGATACAGGTTCAGTTTGACAACATGGAAGGAAAAGGTCATTTACATCCAGGTTCAGTTCGATAACACGGTAACTAAAGGTCATTCAGCTCCAGGTTCAGTTCAATAATAGCAAATGGTCATTCAGATGCTGGTTCAGATTGATAATAGCAAAAGGTCATTCAGATACAGGTTCAGTTTGATAACATGGTAACAAAAGGTCATTCAGATACAGGTTCAGTTTGATAACATGGTAACCAAAGGTCATTCAGATACAGGATCAGTTTGAGAACATGGTAACTAAAGGTCATTCAGATACAGGTTCAGTTTGATAATATGAAAATGCAATTCAGATACAGGTTCAGTTTGATAACATGGTAACAAGAGGTCATTCAGATACAGGTTCAGATTGATAACTTTGAAACAAAAGGACATTCTGATACCGGTTCAGTTTGACAACATGGAAGGAAAAGGTCATTCACATCCAGGTTCAGTTCGATAACACGGTAACTAAAGGTCATTCAGCTCCAGGTTCAGTTCAATAATAGCAAAAGGTCATTCAGATACAGGTTCAGTTTGATAACCTGGTAGTAAAATGTCATTCGCATAAAGGTTCAGTTTGATAATATCAAAAGGCATTTCTGATACAGGTTCAGTTGATAATATCAAAATGCAATTCAGATACAGGTTCAGTTTGATAATGGCAAAAGGTCCTTCAGATACAGTTTCAGTTTGATAACATGGTAAAAAAAGGTCATTCAGATACAGGTTCAGTTTGATAACTTCGTAACAAATGGTCATTCTGATACAGGTTCAGTTTGATAACATAGTAACAAAAGGTCATTCTGATACAGGTTCAGTTTGATAACATGGTAGAAAAAGGTCATTCAGATACAGGTTCTGTTTGATAAAACTGAAAGGTCATTCAGATGCAGGTTCAGTTTGATAACATGGTAACAAAAGGTCATTCAGATACAGGTTCAGTTTGATAACATGGTAGGAAAAGGTAATTCAGATACAGGTTCAGTTCGATAGCATGGTAACAAAAGGTCATTCAGATGCAGATTCAGTTCGATAACATGGTATGAAAAGGTCATTCAGGTACAGGATCAGTTCGATAACATGGTAGTTTGATAACATGGTAGAAAAAGTTCATTCAGATACAGGTTCTGTTTGATAAAACTGAAAGGTCATTCAGATGCAGATTCAGTTTGAGAACATGGTAAAAAAAGGTCATTCAGATACAGGTTCAGTTTGATAACATGGAAACAAATGGTCATTCAGATACAGGTTCAGTTTGATAACATGGTAGGAAAAGGTCATTCAGATACAGGTTCAGTTTGATAACATGGTAACAAAAGGTCATTCAGATACAGGTTCAGTTTGATAACATGGTAGGAAAAGGTCATTCAGATACAGGTTCAGTTTGATAACATGGTAACAAAAGGTCATTCAGATACAGGTTCAGTTTGATAACATGGTAACAAAAGGTCATTCAGATACAGGTTCAGTTTGATAACATGGTAACAAAAGGTCATTCAGATGCAGATTCAGTTCGATAACATGGTAGGAAAAGGTCATTCAGATACAGGTTCAGTTTGATAACATGGTAGGAAAAGGTCATTCAGATACAGGTTCAGTTTGATAACATGGTAACAAAAGGTCATTCAGATACAGGATCAGTTCGATAACATGGTAGGAAAAGGTCATTGAGATACAGGTTCAGTTTGATAACATGGTAGGAAAAGGTCATTCAGATACAGGTTAAGTTTGATAACATGGTAGGAAAAGGTCATTCACATCCAGGTTCAGTTTGATAACATGGTAACAAAAGGTCATTCAGATACAGATTCATTTTGATAACATGGTAGGCAAAGGTCATTCAGATACAGGTTCAGGTTGATAACATGGTTGTTTGATAACATGGTTGTAAAATGTCATTCACATAGAGGTTCAGTTTGATAATATGAAAATGCAATTCAGATACAGGTTCAGTTTGATAACATGGTAACAAAAGGTCATTCAGATACAGGTTCAGTTTGTTAACATGGTAACAAAAGGTCATTCAGATACAGGTTCAGATTGATAACTTTGAAACAAAAGGACATTCTGATACCGGTTCAGTTTGACAACATGGAAGGAAAAGGTCATTCACATCCAGGTTCAGTTCGATAACACGGTAACTAAAGGTCATTCAGCTCCAGGTTCAGTTCAATAATAGCAAATGGTCATTCAGATGCTGGTTCAGATTGATAATAGCAAAAGGTCATTCAGATACAGGTGCAGTTTGATAACATGGTAGTAAAATGTCATTCGCATAGAGCTTCAGTTTGATAACATCGTAGTAAAATGTCATTCGCATAGAGGTTCAGTTTGATAACATGGTAGAAAAAGGTCATTCAGATACAGGTTCTGTTTGATGAAACTGAAAGGTCATTCAGATGCAGATTCAGTTTGATAACATGGCAAAAAAAGGTCATTCAGATACAGGTTCAGTTTGATAACATGGTAGGAAAAGGTCATTTTGATACAGGTTCAGTTTGATAACATGGTAACAAAAGGTCATTCAGATACAGGTTCAGTTTGATAACATGGTAACAAAAGGTCATTCAGATGCAGATTCAGTTCGATAACATGGTAGGAAAAGGTCATTCAGATACAGGTTCAGTTTGATAACATGGTAAAAAAAGGTCATTCAGATACAGGTTCAGTTTGTTAACATGGTAACAAAAAGTCATTCAGATACAGGTTCAGTTTGGTAATAGCAAAAGGTCACTCAGATACAGATTCAGTTCAATAACATGGTAACAAAAGGTCAGTCGGATACAGGTTCAGTTCAATAACATGGTAACAAAAAGTCATTCAGATACAGGTACATTTTGGAAACAGCAAAAGGTCATTCAGTTACAGGTTCAGTTTGGTAATAGCAAAAGGTCACTCAGATACAGATTCAGTTCAATAACATGGTAACAAAAGGTCAGTCGGATACAGGTTCAGTTCGATAACATGGTAACAAAAATTTCATTCACATACAGGCTCAGTTTGATAATAGCAAAAGGTCACTCAGATACAGGTTCAGTTTGATAACATGGCAACAAAAAGTCATTCAGATATAGATACCGTTTGATAATAGCAAAAGGTCATTAAGAAATAGGTTCTGTTTCATAACACGGTAACAAAAGGTCATTCAGCTACAGGTTCAGTTTGATAATAGCAAAAGGTTATTCAGATAAAGGATCAGTTTGATCACACGGTAACTAAAGGTCATTCAGATACAGGTTCTGTTTGATAACATGTTAACAAAAGGTCATTCAGATACAGGTTCAGTTTGATAACATGGTAACAAATGGTCCTTCAGATACAGGTTCAGTTTGATAACAAGGTAGTAAAATGTCATTCGCATAGAGGTTCAGTTTGATAATATGAAAATGCAATTCAGATACAGGTTCAGTTTGATAACATTGTAACAAGAGGTCATTCTGATACCGGTTCAGTTTGACAACATGGAAGGAAAAGGTCATTTACATCCAGGTTCAGTTCGATAACACGGTAACTAAAGGTCATTCAGCTCCAGGTTCAGTTCAATAATAGCAAATGGTCATTCAGATGCTGGTTCAGATTGATAATAGCAAAAGGTCATTCAGATACAGGTTCAGTTTGATAACATGGTAACCAAAGGTCATTCAGATACAGGATCAGTTTGAGAACATGGTAACTAAAGGTCATTCAGAAACAGGTTCAGTTTGATAATATGAAAATGCAATTCAGATACAGGTTCAGTTTGATAACATGGTAACAAAAGGGCATTCAGATACAGATTCATTTTGATAACATGGTAGGCAAAGGTCATTCAGATACAGGTTCAGGTTGATAACATGGTTGTTTGATAACATGGTTGTAAAATGTCATTCACATAGAGGTTCAGTTTGATAATATGAAAATGCAATTCAGATACAGGTTCAGTTTGATAACATGGTAACAAAAGGTCATTCAGATACAGGTTCAGTTTGTTAACATGGTAACAAAAGGTCATTCAGATACAGGTTCAGATTGATAACTTTGAAACAAAAGGACATTCTGATACCGGTTCAGTTTGACAACATGGAAGGAAAAGGTCATTCACATCCAGGTTCAGTTCGATAACACGGTAACTAAAGGTCATTCAGCTCCAGGTTCAGTTCAATAATAGCAAATGGTCATTCAGATGCTGGTTCAGATTGATAATAGCAAAAGGTCATTCAGATACAGGTGCAGTTTGATAACATGGTAGTAAAATGTCATTCGCATAGAGCTTCAGTTTGATAACATCGTAGTAAAATGTCATTCGCATAGAGGTTCAGTTTGATAACATGGTAGAAAAAGGTCATTCAGATACAGGTTCTGTTTGATGAAACTGAAAGGTCATTCAGATGCAGATTCAGTTTGATAACATGGCAAAAAAAGGTCATTCAGATACAGGTTCAGTTTGATAACATGGTAGGAAAAGGTCATTTTGATACAGGTTCAGTTTGATAACATGGTAACAAAAGGTCATTCAGATACAGGTTCAGTTTGATAACATGGTAACAAAAGGTCATTCAGATGCAGATTCAGTTCGATAACATGGTAGGAAAAGGTCATTCAGATACAGGTTCAGTTTGATAACATGGTAAAAAAAGGTCATTCAGATACAGGTTCAGTTTGTTAACATGGTAACAAAAAGTCATTCAGATACAGGTTCAGTTTGGTAATAGCAAAAGGTCACTCAGATACAGATTCAGTTCAATAACATGGTAACAAAAGGTCAGTCGGATACAGGTTCAGTTCAATAACATGGTAACAAAAAGTCATTCAGATACAGGTACATTTTGGAAACAGCAAAAGGTCATTCAGTTACAGGTTCAGTTTGGTAATAGCAAAAGGTCACTCAGATACAGATTCAATTCAATAACATGGTAACAAAAGGTCAGTCGGATACAGGTTCAGTTCGATAACATGGTAACAAAAATTTCATTCACATACAGGCTCAGTTTGATAATAGCAAAAGGTCACTCAGATACAGGTTCAGTTTGATAACATGGCAACAAAAAGTCATTCAGATATAGATACCGTTTGATAATAGCAAAAGGTCATTAAGAAATAGGTTCTGTTTCATAACACGGTAACAAAAGGTCATTCAGCTACAGGTTCAGTTTGATAATAGCAAAAGGTTATTCAGATAAAGGATCAGTTTGATCACACGGTAACTAAAGGTCATTCAGATACAGGTTCTGTTTGATAACATGTTAACAAAAGGTCATTCAGATACAGGTTCAGTTTGATAACATGGTAACAAATGGTCCTTCAGATACAGGTTCAGTTTGATAACAAGGTAGTAAAATGTCATTCGCATAGAGGTTCAGTTTGATAATATGAAAATGCAATTCAGATACAGGTTCAGTTTGATAACATTGTAACAAGAGGTCATTCTGATACCGGTTCAGTTTGACAACATGGAAGGAAAAGGTCATTTACATCCAGGTTCAGTTCGATAACACGGTAACTAAAGGTCATTCAGCTCCAGGTTCAGTTCAATAATAGCAAATGGTCATTCAGATGCTGGTTCAGATTGATAATAGCAAAAGGTCATTCAGATACAGGTTCAGTTTGATAACATGGTAACCAAAGGTCATTCAGATACAGGATCAGTTTGAGAACATGGTAACTAAAGGTCATTCAGAAACAGGTTCAGTTTGATAATATGAAAATGCAATTCAGATACAGGTTCAGTTTGATAACATGGTAACAAGAGGTCATTCAGATACAGGTTCAGATTGATAACTTTGAATCAAAAGGACATTCTGATACCGGTTCAGTTTGATAACATGGTAGTAAAATGTCATTCACATAGAGGTTCAGTTTGATAATATCAAAATCCTATTCAGATACAGGTTCAGTTTGATAACAAGGTAACAAAAGGTCATTCAGATACAGGTTCAGTTTGATAACATGGTAGGAAAAGGTCATTCACATCCAGGTTCAGTTTGATAACATGGTAACAAAAGGTCATTCAAATACAGATTCATTTTGATAACATGGTAGGCAAAGGTCATTCAGATACAGGTTTAGTTTGATAATAGCAAAAGGTCATTCAGGTACAGGTTCAGTTCGGTAACATGGTAGTTTGATAACATGGTTGTAAAATGTCATTCACATAGAGGTTCAGTTTGATAATATGAAAATGCAATTCATATACAGGTTCAGTTTGATAACATGGTAACAAAAGGTCATTCAGATACAGGTTCAGATTGATAACTTTGAAACAAAAGGACATTCTGATACCGGTTCAGTTTGACAACATGGAAGGAAAAGGTCGTTCACATCCAGGTTCAGTTCGATAACACGGTAACTAAAGGTCATTCAGCTCCAGGTTCAGTTCAATAATAGCAAATGGTCATTCAGATGCTGGTTCAGATTGATAATAGCAAAAGGTCATTCAGATACAGGTTCAGTTTGATAACATGGTAGTAAAATGTAATTCGCATAGAGGTTCAGTTTGATAATATCAAAAGGCATTTCTTATACAGGTTCAGTTGATAATATCAAAATGCAATTCAGATACAGGTTCAGTTTGATAATGGCAAAAGGTCCTTCAGATACAGTTTCAATTTGATAACATGGTAAAAAAGGTCATTCAGATACAGGTTCAGTTTGATAACATGGTAACAAAAGGTCATTCTGATATAGGTTCAGTTTGATAACATGGTAGAAAAAGGTCATTCAGATACAGGTTCTGTTTGATAAAACTGAAAGGTCATTCAGATGCAGGTTCAGTTTGATAACATGGAAAAGAAAGGTCATTCAGATACAGGTTCAGTTTGATAACATGGTAGGAAAAGGTCATTCAGATACAGGTTCAGTTTGATAACATGGTAACAAATGGTCATTCAGATACAGGTTGAGTTTGATAACATGGTAGGAAAAGGTCATTCAGATACAGGTTCAGTTTGATAACATGGTAACAAAAGGTCATTCAGATGCAGATTCAGTTCAATAACATGGTAGGAAAAGGTCATTCAGGTACAGGATCAGTTCGATAACATGGTAGTAAAATGTCATTCACTTAGAGGTTCAGTTTGATAATATCAAAATCCTATTCAGATACAGGTTCAGTTTGATAAAATGGTAAAAAAAAGGTCATTCAGATACAGGTTCAGTTTGTTAACATGGTAACAAAAGTTCATTCAGCTCCAGGTTCAATTCAATAATAGCAAATGGTCATTCAGATGCTGGTTCAGATTGATAATAGCAAAAGGTCATTCAGATACAGGTTCAGTTCGATAACATGGTAACAAAAGTTCATTCAGTTACAGGTTCAGTTCGATAACATGGTAACAAAAAGTCATTCAAATACAGGCTCAGTTTGATAATAGCAAAAGGTCACTCAAATACAGGTTCAGTTTGATAACATGGCAAAAAAAGGTCATTCAGATACAGGTTCACTTTGATAACATGGCAACAAAAGGTCATTCACATACAGGTTCAGATTGATAATAGCAAAAGGTCACTCAGATACTGGTTCAGACAGATAAGAGCAAAAGGTCATTCAGATACAGGTTCACTTTGATAACATGGCAACAAAAGGTCATTCAGATACAGGTTCAGTTTGATAACATGGTAACAAATGGTCATTCAGATACTGGTTCTGTTTGATAACATAGTAAGAAAAGGTCATTCAGATACAGGTTCAGTTTTGTAACATGGTAACAAAAGGTCATTCAGATAAAGGTTCAGTATGATAACATGGTAACAAATGGTCATTCAGATACTGGTTCTGTTTGTAAACACGGTAACTAAAGGTCATTCAGCTCCAGGTTCAGTTTGATAATAGCAAATAGTCATTCAGATACTGGTTCAGATTGATAATATCAAATGGTCATTCAGTTACAGGTTCAGATCGATAACATGGTAGTTTGATAATATGGTAGTAAAATGTCATTCACATAGAGGTTCAGTTTGATAATATCAAAATCCTATTCAGATACAGGTTCAGTTTGATAACATGGTAACAAAAGGTCATTCAGATACATGTTCAGTTTGTTAACATGGTAACAAAAGGTCATTCAGATACAGGTTCAGTTTGATAACATGGTAACAAAAGGTCATTCAGATACAGGTTCTGTTTGTTAACATGGTAACAAAAGGTCATTCAGATACAGGTTCAGTTTGTTAACATGGTAACAAAAGCTCATTCAGATACAGGTTCAGTTTGATAACATGGTAACAAAAGGTCATTCAGATACAGGTTCAGTTTGTTAACATGTTAACAAAAGGTCATTCAGATACAGGTTCAGTTTGTTAACATGGTAACAAAAGGTCATTCAGATACAGGTTCAGTTTGCAACATGGAAGGAAAAGGTCATTCACATCCAGGTTCAGTTCGAACACAGTAACTAAAGGTCATTCAGCTCCAGGTTCAGTTCAATAATAGCAAATGGTCATTCAGATGCTGGTTCAGGTTGATAATAGCAAAAGGTCATTCAGATACAGGTTCAGTTTGATAACATGGTAGTAAAATGTCATTCACATAGAGGATCTGTTTGATAATATCAAAAGGCATTTCTGATACAGGTTCAGTTGATAATATCAAAATGCAATTCAGATACAGGTACAGTTTGATAATGGCAAAAGGTCCTTCAGATACAGTTTCAGTTTGATAACATGGTAAAAAAAGGTCATTCAGTTACAGGTTCAGTTTGATAACATGGTAAAAAAAGGTCATTCAGATACAGGTTCAGTTTGATAACATAGTAACAAAAGGTCATTCAGATACAGGTTCAGTTTGATAACATGGTAAAAAAAGGTAATTCAGATGCAGGTTCAGTTCGATAACATGGTAACAAAAGGTCATTCAGATGCAGATTCAGTTCGATAACATGGTAGGAAAATGTCATTCAGGTACAGGATCAGTTCGATAACATGGTAGTTTGATAACATGGTAGTAAAATGTCATTCACATAGAGGTTCAGTTTGATAATATCAAAATCCTATTCAGATACAGGTTCAGTTTGATAACATGGTAACAAAAGGTCATTCAGATACAGGTTCAGTTTGTTAACATGGTAACAAAAGGTCATTCAGATACAGGTTCAGATTGATAACATTGAAACAAAAGGACATTCTGATACCGGTCCAGTTTGACAACATTGAAGGAAAAGGTCATTTACATCCAGGTTCAGTTCGATAACACGGTAACTAAAGGCCATTCAGCTCCAGTTTCAGTTAAATAATAGCAAATGGTCATTCAGATGCTGGTTCAGATTGATAATAGCAAAAGGTCATTCAGTTACAGGTTCAGTTCGATAACATGGTAACAAAAAGTCATTCAGATACAGGTTCAGTTTGATAATATGCAGAAGTTTATTCAGATACAGGTTCAGTTTGATAACATGGTAACAAAAGGTCATTCAGATACAGGTTCAGTTTGATAACATGGTAACAAAAGATCATTCAGATACAGGTTCAGTTTGATAACATGGTAGGAAAAGGTCATTCAGATCCAGGTTCAGTTTGATAACATGGTAACAAAAGGTCATTCAGATGCAGATTCAGTTCGATAACATGGTAGCAAAAGGTCATTCAGGTACAGGATCAGTTAGATAACATGGTAGTTTGATAACATGGTAGTAAAATGTCATTCACATAGAGGTTCAGTTTGATAATATCAAAATCCTATTCAGATACAGGTTCAGTTTGATAAAATGGTAAAAAAAGGTCATTCAGATACAGGTTCTGTTTTATAACATGGTAAGAAAAGGTCATTCAGCTCCAGGTTCAGGTCAATAATAGCAAATGGTCATTCAGATGCTGGTTCAGATTGATAATAGCAAAAGGTCATTCAGTTACAGGTTCAGTTCGATAACATGGTAACAAAAAGTCATTCAGATACAGGTACATTTTGGAAACAGCAAAAGGTCATTCAGATAAAGGTTCAGTTTGATAATAGCAAAAGGTCACTCAGATACAGATTCAGTTCAATAACATGGTAACAAAAGGTCAGTCGGATACAGGTTCAGTTCGATAACATGGTAACAAAAAGTTCATTCACATACAGGCTCAGTTTGATAATAGCAAAAGGTCACTCAGATACTGGTTCAGACAGATAAGAGCAAAAGTTCACTCAGATACAGGTTCAGTTTGAGAACATGGTAACTAAAGGTCATTGAGATACAGATTCAGTTTGAAAACATGGTAGTAAAAGTTCATTCACATACAGGTTCATCTTGATAATAGCTAAAGGTCATTCACATACATGTTCATATTGATAATAGCAAAAGGTCATTCTCATACAGGTTCAGTTTGATAACATGGTAACAAAAGGTCATTCAGATACGGGTTCAGTTTGATAACATGGTAACAAATGGTCCTTCAGATACAGGTTCAGTTTGATAACATGGTAGGAAAAGGTCATTCAGATACAGGTTCAGTTATATAACATGGTAACAAAAGGTCATTCAGATACAGGTTCAGTTTGATAACATGGTAACAAAAGATCATTCAGATACAGGTTCAGTTTGATAACATGGTAGGAAAAGGTCATTCAGATACAGGTTCAGTTTGATAACCTGGTAACAATAGATCATTCAGATACAGGTTCAGTTTGATAACATGGTAGGCAAAGGTCATTCAGATACAGGTTCAGTTTGATAATAGAGAAATGTCATTCAGATACAGGTTCAGTTTGATAATAGCAAAAGTTCATTCAGATACAGGTTCAGTTTGATAACATGGTAGTAAAATGTCATTCGCATAGAGGTTCAGTTTGATAATATCAAAATGCATTTCAGATACAGGTTCAGTTTGATAATATCAAAATGCAATTCAGATACAGGTTCAGTTTGATAATGGCAAAAGTTCCTTCAGATACAGTTTCAGTTTGATAACATGGTAAAAAAAGGTCATTCAGATACAGGTTCAGTTTGATAACATTGTAACAAAAGTTCATTCTGATACAGGTTCAGATTTGTAACATGGTAACAATAGGTCATTCAGATACAGGTTCTGTTTGATAACATGGTAACAAAAGGCCATTCAGATACAGGTTCAGTTTGATAACATGGTAACAAATGGTCATTCAGATACTGGTTCTGTTTTATAACATGGTAACAAAAGGTCATTCAGAAACAGATTCAGTTTGATAACATGGTAGGAAAAGATCATTCAGATAAAGGTTCAGTTTGTAAACATGGTAACTAAAGGTCATTCAGTTCCAGGTTCAGTTTGATAATAGCAAATGGTCATTCAGATACTGGTTCACATTGATAATAGCAAATGGTTATTCAGTTACAGGTTCAGTTCGATAACATGGTAACAAAATGTCATTCAGATACAGGTACAGTTTGGAAATAGCAAAACGTCATTCAGATACAGGTTCAGTTTGATAACATGGTAACAAAAGGTCATTCAGATACAGATTCAGTTTGATAATAGCAAAAGGTCACTCAGATACAGGTTCAGTTTGATAACATGGCAACAATAGGTCATTCCGATAAAGTATCAGTTTGAGAACATGGTAACAAAAGGTCATTGAGATACAGATTCAGTTTGATAACATGGTAGTAAAAGTTCATTCACATACAGGTTCAGCTTGATAATAGCTAAAGGTCATTCACATACATGTTCATATTGATAATAGCAAAAGGTCATTCACATACAGGTTCAGTTTGATAACATGGTAACAAAAGGTCATTCACATCCAGCTTCAGTTTGATAACATGGTAACAAAAGGTCATTCAGATACAGGTTCAGATTGATAATAGCAAAAGGTCATTCAGGTACAGGTTCAGTTCGATAACATGGTAACAAAAAGTCATTCAGATACAGGTATATTTTGGAAATAGGAAAAGGTCATTCAGATACAGGTTCAGTTTGGTAATAGCAAAAGGTCACTAAGATACAGATTCAGTTCAATAACATGGTAACAAAAGGTCATTCAGATACAGGTTCAATTCGATAACATAGTAACAAAAAGTTCATTCACATACAGGTTCAGTTTGATAATAGCAAAAGGTCACTAAGATACAGGTTCAGTTTGATAACATGGCAACAAAAGGTCATTCAGATACAGGTTCAGTTTGATAATAGCTAAAGGTCATTCACATACAGGGTCAGATTGATAATAGCAGAAGGTCATTCACATACAGGTTCAGACAGATAATAGCAAAAGGTCATTCAGATACAGGTTCAGTTTGATAACATGGTAAAAAAAGGTCATTCAGATACAGGTTCAGTTTGATAACATGGTAGGAAAAGGTCATTCAGATACAGGTTCAGTTTGATAACATGGTAACAAAAGGTCATTCAGATACAGGTTTAGTTTGATAACATGGTAGGAAAAGGTCATTCAGATACAGGTTCAGCTCGATAACATGGTAACAAAAGGTCATTCAGATGCAGATTCAGTTCGATAACATGGTAGGAAAAGGTCATTCAGCTACAGGATCAGTTCGATAACATGGTAACAAAAGGGCATTCAGATAAAGGTTCAGTTTGATAACATGGTAACAAATGGTCATTCAGATACTGGTTCTGTTTGTAAACACGGTAACTAAAGGTCATTCAGCTCCCGGTTCAGTTTGATAATAGCAAATAGTCATTCAGATACTGGTTCACATTGATAATATCAAATGGTCATTCAGTTACAGGTTCAGTTAGATAACATGGTAGTTTGATAATATGGTAGTAAAATGTCATTCACATAGAGGTTCAGTTTGATAATATCAAAATCCTATTCAGATACAGGTTCAGTTTGATAACATGGTAACAAAAGGTCATTCAGATACAGGTTTAGTTTGTTAACATGGTAACAAAAGGTCATTCAGATACAGGTTCAGTTTGATAACATGGTAACAAAAGGTCATTCAGATACAGGTTCAGTTTGTTAACATGGTAACAAAAGGTCATTCAGATACAGGTTCAGTTTGTTAACATGGTAACAAAAGGTCATTCAGATACAGGGTCAGTTTGATAACATGGTAACAAAAGGTCATTCAGATACAGGTTCAGTTTGTTAACATGGTAACAAAAGGTCATTCAGATACAGGTTCAGTTTGTTAACATGGTAACAAAAGGTCATTCAGATACAGGTTCAGTTTGTCAACATGGAAGGAAAAGGTCATTCAGCTCCAGGTTCAGTTCAATAATAGCAAATGGTCATTCAGATGCTGGTTCAGATTGATAATAGCAAAAGGTCATTCAGATACAGTTTCAGTTTGATAACATGGTAGTAAAATGTCATTCACATAGAGGATCTGTTTGATAATATCAAAAGGCATTTCTGATACAGGTTCAGTTGATAATATCAAAATGCAATTCAGATACAGGTACAGTTTGATAATGGCAAAAGGTCCTTCAGATACAGTTTCAGTTTGATAACATGGTAAAAAAAGGTCATTCAGATACAGGATCAGTTTGATAACATGGTAGGAAAAGGTCATTCAGATACAGGTTCAGTTTGATAACATGGTAACAAAAGGTCATTCAGATACAGGTTCAGTTTGATAACATGGTAGGAAAAGGTCATTCAGATACAGGTTCAGTTCGATAACATGGTAACAAAAGTTCATTCAGATGCAGATTCAGTTCGATAACATGGTAGGAAAAGGTCATTCAGGTACAGGATCAGTTCGATAACATGGTAGTTTGATAACATGGTAGTAAAATGTCATTCACATAGAGGTTCAGTTTGATAATATCAAAATCCTATTCAGATACAGGTTCAGTTTGATAACATGGTAACAAAAGGTCATTCAGATAAAGGTTCAGATTGATAACATTGAAACAAAAGGACATTCTGATACCGGTTCAGTTTGACAACATGGAAGGAAAAGGTCATTTACATTCAGGTTCAGTTCGATAACACGGTAACTAAAGGTCATTCAGCTCCAGGTTCAGTTAAATAATAGCAAATGGTCATTCAGATGCTGGTTCAGATTGATAATTGCAAAAGGTCATTCAGTTACAGGTTCAGTTCGATAACATGGTAACAAAAAGTCATTCAGATACAGGTTCAGTTTGATAATATGCAGAAGTTTATTCAGATACAGGTTCAGTTTGATAACATGGTAACAAAAGGTCATTCAGATACAGGTTCAGTTTGATAACATGGTAACAAAAGATCATTCAGATACAGGTTCAGTTTGATAACATGGTAGGAAAAGGTCATTCAGATCCAGGTTCAGTTTGATAACATGGTAACAAAAGGTCATTCAGATGCAGATTCAGTTCGATAACATGGTAGCAAAAGGTCATTCAGGTACAGGATCAGTTAGATAACATGGTAGTTTGATAACATGGTAGTAAAATGTCATTCACATAGAGGTTCAGTTTGATAATATCAAAATCCTATTCAGATACAGGTTCAGTTTGATAAAATGGTAAAAAACTGTCATTCAGATACAGGTTCTGTTTTATAACATAGTAAGAAAAGGTCATTCAGCTCCAGGTTCAGGTCAATAATAGAAAATGGTCATTCAGATGCTGGTTCAGATTGATAATAGCAAAAGGTCATTCAGTTACAGGTTCAGTTCGATAACATGGTAACAAAAAGTCATTCAGATACAGGTACATTTTGGAAACAGCAAAAGGTCATTCAGATAAAGGTTCAGTTTGATAATAGCAAAAGGTCACTAAGATACAGATTCAGTTCAATAACATGGTAACAAAAGGTCAGTCTGATACAGGTTCAGTTCGATAACATGGTAACAAAAAGTTCATTCACATACAGGCTCAGTTTGATAATAGCAAAAGGTCACTCAGATACAGGTTCAGTTTGACAACATGGAAGGAAAAGGTCATTCACATCCAGGTTCAGTTCGATAACACGGTAACTAAAGGTCATTCAGCTCCAGGTTCAGTTCAATAATAGCAAATGGTCATTCAGATGCTGGTTCAGATTGATAATAGCAAAAGGTCATTCAGATACAGGTTCAGTTTGATAACATGGTAGTAAAATGTCATTCACATAGAGGATCTGTTTGATAATATCAAAAGGCATTTCTGATTCAGGTTCAGTTGATAATATCAAAATGCAATTCAGATACAGGTACAGTTTGATAATGGCAAAAGGTCCTTCAGATACAGTTTCAGTTTGATAACATGGTAAAAAAAGGTCATTCAGATACAGGTTCAGTTTGATAACATGGTAGTAAAAGGTCATTCACATACAGGTTCAGTTTGATAATAGCAAAAGGTCACTCAGATACTGGTTCAGACAGATAAGAGCAAAAGTTCACTCAGATACAGGTTCAGTTTGAGAACATGGTAACTAAAGGTCATTGAGATACAGATTCAGTTTGATAACATGGTAGTAAAAGTTCATTCACATACAGGTTCATATTGATAATAGCAAAAGGTCATTCTCATACAGGTTCAGTTTGATAACATGGTAACAAAAGGTCATTCAGATACAGGTTCAGTTTGATAACATGGTAACAAAAGATCATTCAGATACAGGTTCAGTTTGATAACATGGTAGGAAAAGGTCATTCAGATCCAGGTTCAGTTTGATAACATGGTAACAAAAGGTCATTCAGATGCAGATTCAGTTCGATAACATGGTAGCAAAAGGTCATTCAGGTACAGGATCAGTTAGATAACATGGTAGTTTGATAACATGGTAGTAAAATGTCATTCACTTAGAGGTTCAGTTTGATAATATCAAAATCCTATTCAGATACAGGTTCAGTTTGTTAACATGGTAACAAAAGGTCATTCAGATACAGGTTCAGTTTGTTAACATGGTAACAAAAGGTCATTCAGATACAGGTTCAGTTTGACAACATGGAAGGAAAAGGTCATTCACATCCAGGTTCAGTTCGATAACACGGTCACTAAAGGTCATTCAGCTCCAGGTTCAGTTCAATAATAGCAAATGGTCATTCAGATGCTGGTTCAGATTGATAATAGCAAAAGGTCATTCAGATACAGGTTCAGTTTGATAACATGGTAGAAAAATGTCATTCACATAGAGGATCTGTTTGATAATATCAAAAGGCATTTCTGATACAGGTTCAGTTGATAATATCAAAATGCAATTCAGATACAGGTACAGTTTGATAATGGCAAAAGGTCCTTCAGATACAGTTTCAGTTTGATAACATGGTAAAAAAAGGTCATTCAGATACAGGTTCAGTTTGATAACATGGTAGTAAAAGGTCATTCACATACAGGTTCAGTTTGATAATAGCAAAAGGTCACTCAGATACTGGTTCAGACAGATAAGAGCAAAAGTTCACTCAGATACAGGTTCAGTTTGAGAACATGGTAACTAAAGGTCATTGAGATACAGATTCAGTTTGATAACATGGTAGTAAAAGTTCATTCACATACAGGTTCATCTTGATAATAGCTAAAGGTCATTCACATACATGTTCATATTGATAATAGCAAAAGGTCATTCTCATACAGGTTCAGTTTGATAACATGGTAACAAAAGGTCATTCAGATACAGGTTCAGTTTGATAACATGGTAACAAAAGATCATTCAGATACAGGTTCAGTTTGATAACATGGTAGGAAAAGGTCATTCAGATCCAGGTTCAGTTTGATAACATGGTAACAAAAGGTCATTCAGATGCAGATTCAGTTCGATAACATGGTAGCAAAAGGTCATTCAGGTACAGGATCAGTTAGATAACATGGTAGTTTGATAACATGGTAGTAAAATGTCATTCACTTAGAGGTTCAGTTTGATAATATCAAAATCCTATTCAGATACAGGTTCAGTTTGTTAACATGGTAACAAAAGGTCATTCAGATACAGGTTCAGTTTGTTAACATGGTAACAAAAGGTCATTCAGATACAGGTTCAGTTTGACAACATGGAAGGAAAAGGTCATTCACATCCAGGTTCAGTTCGATAACACGGTCACTAAAGGTCATTCAGCTCCAGGTTCAGTTCAATAATAGCAAATGGTCATTCAGATGCTGGTTCAGATTGATAATAGCAAAAGGTCATTCAGATACAGGTTCAGTTTGATAACATGGTAGTAAAATGTCATTCACATAGAGGATCTGTTTCATAATATCAAAAGGCATTTCTGATACAGGTTCAGTTGATAATATCAAAATGCAATTCAGATACAGGTACAGTTTGATAATGGCAAAAGGTCCTTCAGATACAGTTTCAGTTTGATAACATGGTAAAAAAAGGTCATTCAGATACAGGTTCAGTTTGATAACATGGTAGGAAAAGTTCATTCAGATACAGGTTCAGTTTGATAACATGGTAAGAAAAGGTCATTCAGATACAGGTTCAGTTTGATAACATGGTAGGAAAAGGTCATTCAGATACAGGTTCAGTTCGATAACATGGTAACAAAAGGTCATTCAGATGCAGATTCAGTTCGATAACATGGTAGGAAAAAGTCATTCAGGTACAGGATCAGTTCGATAACATGGTAGTTTGATAACATGGTAGTAAAATGTCATTCACATAGAGGTTCAGTTTGATAATATCAAAATCCTATTCAGATACAGGTTCAGTTTGATAACATGGTAACAAAAGGTCATTCAGATACAGGTTCAGTTTGTTAACATGGTAACAAAAGGTCATTCAGATACAGGTTCAGATTGATAACATTGAAACAAAAGGACATTCTGATACCGGTTCAGTTTGACAACATGGAAGGAAAAGGTCATTTACATCCAGGTTCAGTTCGATAACATGGTAACTAAAGGTCATTCAGCTCCAGGTTCAGTTAAATAATAGCAAATGGTCATTCAGATGCTGGTTCAGATTGATAATAGCAAAAGGTCATTCAGTTACAGGTTCAGTTCGATAACATGGTAACAAATAGTCATTCAGATACAGGTTCAGTTTGATAATATGCAGAAGATTATTCAGATACAGGTTCAGTTTGATAACATGGTAACAAAAGGTCATTCAGATACAGGTTCAGTTTGATAACATGGTAGGAAAAGGTCATTCAGATCCAGGTTCTGTTTGATAACATGGTAACAAAAGGTCATTCAGATGCAGATTCAGTTCGATAACATGGTAGCAAAAGGTCATTCAGGTACAGGATCAGTTAGATAACATGGTAGTTTGATAACATGGTAGTAAAATGTCATTCACATAGAGGTTCAGTTTGATAATATCAAAATCCTATTCATATACAGGTTCAGTTTGATAAAATGGTGAAAAAAGGTCATTCAGATACAGGTTCTGTTTTATAACATGGTAAGAAAAGGTCATTCAGATACAGGTTCAGTTTGATAACATGGTAGTAAAAGGTCATTCACATACAGGTTCAGTTTGATAATAGCAAAAGGTCACTCAGATACTGGTTCAGACAGATAAGAGCAAAAGTTCACTCAGATACAGGTTCAGTTTGAGAACATGGTAACTAATTGTCATTGAGATACAGATTCAGTTTGATAACATGGTAGTAAAAGTTCATTCACATACAGGTTCATCTTGATAATAGCTAAAGGTCATTCACATACATGTTCATATTGATAATAGCAAAAGGTCATTCACATACAGGTTCAGTTTGATAACATGGTAACAAAAGGTCATTTAGATACAGGTTCAGTTTGATAACATGGTAACAAATGGTCCTTCAGATACAGGTTCAGTTTGATAACATGGTAGGAAAAGGTCATTCAGATACAGGTTCAGTTTTATAACATGGTAACAAAAGGTCATTCAGATACAGGTTCAGTTTGATAACATGGTAACAAAAGATCATTCAGATACAGGTTCAGTTTGATAACATGGTAGGAAAAGGTCATTCAGATACAGGTTCAGTTTGTAAACATGGTAACTAAAGGTCATTCAGTTCCAGGTTCAGTTTGATAATAGCAAATGGTCATTCAGATACTGGTTCACATTGATAATAGCAAATGGTCATTCAGTTACAGGTTCAGTTCGATAACATGGTAACAAAATGTCATTCAGATACAGGTACAGTTTGGAAGTAGCAAAAGGTCATTCAGATACAGGTTCAGTTTGATAACATGGTAACAAAAGTTCATTCAGATACAGATTCAGTTTGATAATAGCAAAAGGTCACTCAGATACAGGTTCAGTTTGATAACATGGCAACAATAGGTCATTCCGATAAAGTATCAGTTTGAGAACATGGTAACAAAAGGTCATTGAGATACAGATTCAGTTTGATATCATGGTAGTAAAAGTTCATTCACATACAGGTTCAGCTTGATAATAGCTAAAGGTCATTCACATACATGTTCATATTGATAATAGCAAAAGGTCATTCACATACAGGTTCAGTTTGATAACATGGTAACAAAAGGTCATTCACATCCAGGTTCAGTTTGATAACATGGTAACAAAAGGTCATTCAGATACAGGTTCAGATTGATAATAGCAAAAGGTCATTCAGGTACAGGTTCAGTTCGATAACATGGTAACAAAAAGTCATTCAGATACAGGTATATTTTGGAAATAGGAAAAGGTCATTCAGATACAGGTTCAGTTTGGTAATAGCAAAAGGTCACTCAGATACAGATTCAGTTCAATAACATGGTAACAAAAGGTCATTCAGATACAGGTTCAATTCGATAACATGGTAACAAAAAGTTCATTCACATACAGGTTCAGTTTGATAATAGCAAAAGGTCACTCAGATACAGGTTCAGTTTGATAACATGGCTAAAAAAGGTCATTCAGATACAGGTTCAGTTTGAGAACATGGTAACTAAAGGTCATTCAGATACAGGTTCAGTTTGATAACATGGTAGTAAAAGGTCATTCACATACAGGTTCAGTTTGATAATAGCAAAAGGTCACTCAGATACTGGTTCAGACAGATAAGAGCAAAAGTTCACTCAGATACAGGTTCAGTTTGAAAACATGGTAACTAATTGTCATTGAGATACAGATTCAGTTTGATAACATGGTAGTAAAAGTTCATTCACATACAGGTTCATCTTGATAATAGCTAAAGGTCATTCACATACATGTTCATATTGATAATAGCAAAAGGTCATTCTCATACAGGTTCAGTTTGATAACATGGTAACAAAAGGTCATTTAGATACAGGTTCAGTTTGATAACATGGTAACAAAAGGTCCTTCAGATACAGGTTCAGTTTGATAACATGGTAGGAAAAGGTCATTCAGATACAGGTTCAGTTTTATAACATGGTAACAAAAGGTCATTCAGATACAGGTTCAGTTTGATAACATGGTAGGAAAAGGTCATTCAGATACAGGTTCAGTTTGTAAACATGGTAACTAAAGGTCATTCAGTTCCAGGTTCAGTTTGATAATAGCAAATGGTCATTCAGATACTGGTTCACATTGATAACAGCAAATGGTCATTCAGTTACAGGTTCAGTTCGATAACATGGTAACAAAATGTCATTCAGATACAGGTACAGTTTGGAAATAGCAAAAGGTCATTCAGATACAGGTTCAGTTTGATAACATGGTAACAAAAGTTCATTCAGATACAGATTCAGTTTGATAATAGCAAAAGGTCACTCAGATACAGGTTCAGTTTGATAACATGGCAACAATAGGTCATTCCGATAAAGTATCAGTTTGAGAACATGGTAACAAAAGGTCATTGAGATACAGATTCAGTTTGATATCATGGTAGTAAAAGTTCATTCACATACAGGTTCAGCTTGATAATAGCTAAAGGTCATTCACATACATGTTCATATTGATAATAGCAAAAGGTCATTCACATACAGGTTCAGTTTGATAACATGGTAACAAAAGGTCATTCACATCCAGGTTCAGTTTGATAACATGGTAACAAAAGGTCATTCAGATACAGGTTCAGATTGATAATAGCAAAAGGTCATTCAGGTACAGGTTCAGTTCGATAACATGGTAACAAAAAGTCATTCAGATACAGGTATATTTTGGAAATAGGAAAAGGTCATTCAGATACAGGTTCAGTTTGGTAATAGCAAAAGGTCACTCAGATACAGATTCAGTTCAATAACATGGTAACAAAAGGTCATTCAGATACAGGTTCAATTCGATAACATGGTAACAAAAAGTTCATTCACATACAGGTTCAGTTTGATAATAGCAAAAGGTCACTAAGATACAGGTTCAGTTTGATAACATGGCAACAAAAGGTCATTCAGATACAGGTTCAGTTTGATAATAGCTAAAGGTCATTCACATACAGGTTCAGATTGATAATAGCAGAAGGTCATTCACATACAGGTTCAGACAGATAATAGCAAAAGGTCATTCAGATACAGGTTCAGTTTGATAACATGGTAAAAAAAGGTCATTCAGATACAGGTACAGTTTGATAACATGGTAGGAAAAGGTCATTCAGATACAGGTTCAGTTTGATAACATGGTAACAAAAGGTCATTCAGATACCGGTTCAGTTTGATAACATGGTAGGAAAAGGTCATTCAGATACAGGTTCAGCTCGATAACATGGTAACAAAAGGTCATTCAGATGCAGATTCAGTTCGATAACATGGTAGGAAAAGGTCATTCAGCTACAGGATCAGTTCGATAACATGGTAGTTTGATAACATGGTAGTAAAATGTCATTCACATAGAGGTTCAGTTTGATAATTTCAAAATCCTATTCAGATACAGGTTCAGTTTGTTAACATGGTAACAAAAGGTCATTCAGATACAGGTTCAGTTTGACAACATGGAAGGAAAACGTCATTCACATTCAGGTTCAGTTCGATAACACGGTAACTAAAGGTCATTCAGCTCCAGGTTCAGTTCAATAATAGCAAATGGTCATTCAGGTGCTGGTTCAGATTGATAATAGCAAAAGGTCATTCAGATACAGGTTCAGTTTGATAACATGGTAGTAAAATGTCATTCACATAGAGGATCTGTTTGATAATATCAAAAGGCATTTCTGATACAGGTTCAGTTGATAATATCAAAATGCAATTCAGATACAGGTACAGTTTGATAATGGCAAAAGGTCCTTCAGATACAGTTTCAGTTTGATAACATGGTAAAAAAAGGTCATTCAGATACAGGTTCAGTTTGATAACATGGTAGGAAAAGGTCATTCAGATACAGGTTCAGTTTGATAACATGGTAACAAAAGGTCATTCAGATACAGGTTCAGTTTGATAACATGGTAGGAAAAGGTCATTCAGATACAGGTTCAGTTCGATAACATGGTAACAAAAGGTCATTCAGATGCAGATTCAGTTTGATAACATGGTAGGAAAAAGTCATTCAGGTACAGGATCAGTTCGATAACATGGTAGTTTGATAACATGGTAGTAAAATGTCATTCACATAGAGGTTCAGTTTGATAATATCAAAATCCTATTCAGATACAGGTTCAGTTTGATAACATGGTAACAAAAGGTCATTCAGATACAGGTTCAGTTTGTTAACATGGTAACAAAAGGTCATTCAGATACAGGTTCAGATTGATAACATTGAAACAAAAGGACATTCTGATACCGGTTCAGTTTGACAACATGGAAGGAAAAGGTCATTTACATCCAGGTTCAGTTCGATAACACGGTAACTAAAGGTCATTCAGCTCCAGGTTCAGTTAAATAATAGCAAATGGTCATTCAGATGCTGGTTCAGATTGATAATAGCAAAAGGTCATTCAGTTACAGGTTCAGTTCGATAACATGGTAACAAAAAGTCATTCAGATACAGGTTCAGTTTGATAATATGCAGAAGATTATTCAGATACAGGTTCAGTTTGATAACATGGTAACAAAAGGTCATTCAGATACAGGTTCAGTTTGATAACATGGTAACAAAAGGTCATTCAGATATAGGTTCAGTTTGATAACATGGTAGGAAAAGGTCATTCAGATCCAGGTTCAGTTTGATAACATGGTAACAAAAGGTCATTCAGATGCAGATTCAGTTCGATAACATGGTAGCAAAAGGTCATTCAGGTACAGGATCAGTTAGATAACATGGTAGTTTGATAACATGGTAGTAAAATGTCATTCACATAGAGGTTCAGTTTGATAATATCAAAATCCTATTCAGATACAGGTTCAGTTTGATAAAATGGTAAAAAAAGGTCATTCAGATACAGGTTCTGTTTTATAACATGGTAAGAAAAGGTCATTCAGCTCCAGGTTCAGGTCAATAATAGCAAATGGTCATTCAGATGCTGGTTCAGATTGATAATAGCAAAAGGTCATTCAGTTACAGGTTCAGTTCGATAACATGGTAACAAAAAGTCATTCAGATACAGGTACATTTTGGAAACAGCAAAAGGTCATTCAGATAAAGGTTCAGTTTGATAATAGCAAAAGGTCACTAAGATACAGATTCAGTTCAATAACATGGTAACAAAAGGTCAGTCTGATACAGGTTCAGTTCGATAACATGGTAACAAAAAGTTCATTCACATACAGGCCCAGTTTGATAATAGCAAAAGGTCACTCAGATACAGGTTCAGTTTGATAACATGGCAAAAAAAGGTCATTCAGAAACAGGTTCAGTTTGAGAACATGGTAACTAAAGGTCATTCAGATACAGGTTCAGTTTGATAACATGGTAGTAAAAGGTCATTCACATACAGGTTCAGTTTGATAATAGCAAAAGGTCACTCAGATACTGGTTCAGACAGATAAGAGCAAAAGTTCACTCAGATACAGGTTCAGTTTGAGAACATGGTAACTAAAGGTCATTGAGATACAGATTCAGTTTGATAACATGGTAGTAAAAGTTCATTCACATACAGGTTCATCTTGATAATAGCTAAAGGTCATTCACATACATGTTCATATTGATAATAGCAAAAGGTCATTCTCATACAGGTTCAGTTTGATAACATGGTAACAAAAGGTCATTCAGATACAGGTTCAGTTTGATAACATGGTAACAAATGGTCCTCCAGATACAGGTTCAGTTTGATAACATTGAAACAAAAGGACATTCTGATACCGGTTCAGTTTGTCAACATGGAAGGAAAAGGTCATTTACATCGAGGTTCAGTTCGATAACACGGTAACTAAAGGTCATTCAGCTCCAGGTTCAGTTAAATAATAGCAAATGGTCATTCAGATGCTGGTTCAGATTGATAAGAGCAAAAGGTCATTCAGTTACAGGTTCAGTTCGATAACATGGTAACAAAAAGTCATTCAGATACAGGTTCAGTTTGATAATATGCAGAAGTTTATTCAGATACAGGTTCAGTTTGATAACATGGTAACAAAAGGTCATTCAGATACAGGTTCCGTTTGATAACATGGTAACAAAAGATCATTCAGGTACAGGTTCAGTTTGATAACATGGTAGGAAAAGGTCATTCAGATCCAGGTTCAGTTTGATAACATGGTAACAAAAGGTCATTCAGATGCAGATTCAGCTCGATAACATGGTAGCAAAAGGTCATTCAGGTACAGGATCAGTTAGATAACATGGTAGTTTGATAACATGGTAGTAAAATGTCATTCACTTAGAGGTTCAGTTTGATAATATCAAAATCCTATTCAGATACAGGTTCAGTTTGTTAACATGGTAACAAAAGGTCATTCAGATACAGGTTCAGTTTGTTAACATGGTAACAAAAGGTCATTCAGATACAGGTTCAGTTTGACAACATGGAAGGAAAAGGTCATTCACATCCAGGTTCAGTTCGATAACACGGTAACTAAAGGTCATTCAGCTCCAGGTTCAGTTCAATAATAGCAAATGGTCATTCAGATGCTGGTTCAGATTGATAATAGCAAAAGGTCATTCAGATACAGGTTCAGTTTGATAACATGGTAGTAAAATGTCATTCACATAGAGGATCTGTTTGATAATATCAAAAGGCATTTCTGATACAGGTTCAGTTGATAATATCAAAATGCAATTCAGATACAGGTACAGTTTGATAATGGCAAAAGGTCCTTCAGATACAGTTTCAGTTTGATAACATGGTAAAAAAAGGTCATTCAGATACAGGTTCAGTTTGATAACATGGTAGGGAAAGGTCATTCAGATACAGGTTCAGTTTGATAACATGGTAACAAAAGGTCATTCAGATACAGGTTCAGTTTGATAACATGGTAGGAAAAGGTCATTCAGATACAGGTTCAGTTCGATAACATGGTAACAAAAGGTCATTCAGATGCAGATTCAGTTCGATAACATGGTAGGAAAAAGTCATTCAGGTACAGGATCAGTTCGATAACATGGTAGTTTGATAACATGGTAGTAAAATGTCATTCACATAGTGGTTCAGTTTGATAATATCAAAATCCTATTCAGATACAGGTTCAGTTTGATAACATGGTAACAAAAGGTCATTCAGATACAGGTTCAGTTTGTTAACATGGTAACAAAAGGTCATTCAGATACAGGTTCAGTTTGTTAACATGGTAACAAAAGGTCATTCAGATACAGGTTCAGTTTGACAACATGGAAGGAAAAGGTCATTCACATCCAGGTTCAGTTCGATAACACGGTAACTAAAGGTCATTCAGCTCCAGGTTCAGTTCAATAATAGCAAATGGTCATTCAGATGCTGGTTCAGATTGATAATAGCAAAAGGTCATTCAGATACAGGTTCAGTTTGATAACATGGTAGTAAAATGTCATTCACATAGAGGATCTGTTTGATAATATCAATAGGCATTTCTGATACAGGTTCAGTTGATAATATCAAAATGCAATTCAGATACAGGTACAGTTTGATAATGGCAAAAGGTCCTTCAGATACAGTTTCAGTTTGATAACATGGTAAAAAAAGGTCATTCAGATACAGGTTCAGTTTGATAACATGGTAGGAAAAGGTCATTCAGATACAGGTTCAGTTTGTTAACATGGTAACAAAAGGTCATTCAGATACAGGTTCAGATTGATAACATTGAAACAAAAGGACATTCTGATACCGGTTCAGTTTGACAACATGGAAGGAAAAGGTCATTTACATCCAGGTTCAGTTCGATAACACGGTAACTAAAGGTCATTCAGCTCCAGGTTCAGTTAAATAATAGCAAATGGTCATTCAGATGCTGGTTCAGATTGATAATAGCAAAAGGTCATTCAGTTACAGGTTCAGTTCGATAACATGGTAACAAAAAGTCATTCAGATACAGGTTCAGTTTGATAATATGCAGAAGATTATTCAGATACAGGTTCAGTTTGATAACATGGTAACAAAAGGTCATTCAGGTACAGGATCAGTTAGATAACATGGTAGTTTGATAACATGGTAGTAAAATGTCATTCACTTAGAGGTTCAGTTTGATAATATCAAAATCCTATTCAGATACAGGTTCAGTTTGTTAACATGGTAACAAAAGGTCATTCAGATACAGGTTCAGTTTGTTAACATGGTAACAAAAGGTCATTCAGATACAGGTTCAGTTTGACAACATGGAAGGAAAAGGTCATTCACATCCAGGTTCAGTTCGATAACACGGTAACTAAAGGTCATTCAGCTCCAGGTTCAGTTCAATAATAGCAAATGGTCATTCAGATGCTGGTTCAGATTGATAATAGCAAAAGGTCATTCAGATACAGGTTCAGTTTGATAACATGGTAGTAAAATGTCATTCACATAGAGGATCTGTTTGATAATATCAAAAGGCATTTCTGATACAGGTTCAGTTGATAATATCAAAATGCAATTCAGATACAGGTACAGTTTGATAATGGCAAAAGGTCCTTCAGATACAGTTTCAGTTTGATAACATGGTAAAAAAAGGTCATTCAGATACAGGTTCAGTTTGATAACATGGTAGGGAAAGGTCATTCAGATACAGGTTCAGTTTGATAACATGGTAACAAAAGGTCATTCAGATACAGGTTCAGTTTGATAACATGGTAGGAAAAGGTCATTCAGATACAGGTTCAGTTCGATAACATGGTAACAAAAGGTCATTCAGATGCAGATTCAGTTCGATAACATGGTAGGAAAAAGTCATTCAGGTACAGGATCAGTTCGATAACATGGTAGTTTGATAACATGGTAGTAAAATGTCATTCACATAGTGGTTCAGTTTGATAATATCAAAATCCTATTCAGATACAGGTTCAGTTTGATAACATGGTAACAAAAGGTCATTCAGATACAGGTTCAGTTTGTTAACATGGTAACAAAAGGTCATTCAGATACAGGTTCAGTTTGTTAACATGGTAACAAAAGGTCATTCAGATACAGGTTCAGTTTGACTACATGGAAGGAAAAGGTCATTCACATCCAGGTTCAGTTCGATAACACGGTAACTAAAGGTCATTCAGCTCCAGGTTCAGTTCAATAATAGCAAATGGTCATTCAGATGCTGGTTCAGATTGATAATAGCAAAAGGTCATTCAGATACAGGTTCAGTTTGATAACATGGTAGTAAAATGTCATTCACATAGAGGATCTGTTTGATAATATCAATAGGCATTTCTGATACAGGTTCAGTTGATAATATCAAAATGCAATTCAGATACAGGTACAGTTTGATAATGGCAAAAGGTCCTTCAGATACAGTTTCAGTTTGATAACATGGTAAAAAAAGGTCATTCAGATACAGGTTCAGTTTGATAACATGGTAGGAAAAGGTCATTCAGATACAGGTTCAGTTTGTTAACATGGTAACAAAAGGTCATTCAGATACAGGTTCAGATTGATAACATTGAAACAAAAGGACATTCTGATACCGGTTCAGTTTGACAACATGGAAGGAAAAGGTCATTTACATCCAGGTTCAGTTCGATAACACGGTAACTAAAGGTCATTCAGCTCCAGGTTCAGTTAAATAATAGCAAATGGTCATTCAGATGCTGGTTCAGATTGATAATAGCAAAAGGTCATTCAGTTACAGGTTCAGTTCGATAACATGGTAACAAAAAGTCATTCAGATACAGGTTCAGTTTGATAATATGCAGAAGATTATTCAGATACAGGTTCAGTTTGATAACATGGTAACAAAAGGTCATTCAGATACAGGTTCAGTTTGATAACATGGTAGGAAAAGGTCATTCAGATCCAGGTTCAGTTTGATAACATGGTAGCAAAAGGTCATTCAGGTACAGGATCAGTTAGATAACATGGTAGTTTGATAATATGGTAGTAAAATGTCATTCACATAGAGGTTCAGTTTGATAATATCAAAATCCTATTCAGATACAGGTTCAGTTTGATAAAATGGTAAAAAAAGGTCATTCAGATAAAGGTTCTGTTTTATAACATGGTAAGAAAAGGTCATTCAGCTCCAGGTTCAGGTCAATAATAGCAAATGTTCATTCAGATGCTGGTTCAGATTGATTATAGCAAAAGGTCATTCAGTTACAGGTTCAGTTCGATAACATGGAAACAAAAAGTCATTCAGATACAGGTACATTTTGGAAACAGCAAAAGGTCATTCAGATAAAGGTTCAGTTTGATAATAGCAAAAGGTCACTCAGATACAGATTCAGTTCAATAACATGGTAACAAAAGGTCAGTCCGATACAGGTTCAGTTCGATAACATGGTAACAAAAAGTTCATTCACATACAGGCTCAGTTTGATAATAGCAAAAGGTCACTCAGATACAGTTTCAGTTTGATAACATGGCAAAAAAAGGTCATTCAGATACAGGTTCAGTTTGAGAACATGGTAACTAAAGGTCATTCAGATACAGGTTCAGTTTGATAACATGGTAGTAAAAGGTCATTCACATACAGGTTCAGTTTGATAATAGCAAAAGGTCACTCAGATACTGGTTCAGACAGATAAGAGCAAAAGTTCACTCAGATACAGGTTCAGTTTGAGAACATGGTAACTAATTGTCATTGAGATACAGATTCAGTTTGATAACATGGTAGTAAAAGTTCATTCACATACAGGTTCATCTTGATAATAGCTAAAGGTCATTCACATACATGTTCATATTGATAATAGCAAAAGGTCATTCTCATACAGGTTCAGTTTGATAACATGGTAACAAAAGGTCATTTAGATACAGGTTCAGTTTGATAACATGGTAACAAATGGTCCTTCAGATACAGGTTCAGTTTGATAACATGGTAGGAAAAGGTCATTCAGATACAGGTTCAGTTTTATAACATGGTAACAAAAGGTCATTCAGATACAGGTTCAGTTTGATAACATGGTAACAAAAGATCATTCAGATACAGGTTCAGTTTGATAACATGGTAGGAAAAGGTCATTCAGATACAGGTTCAGTTTGTAAACATGGTAACTAAAGGTCATTCAGTTCCAGGTTCAGTTTGATAATAGCAAATGGTCATTCAGATACTGGTTCACATTGATAATAGCAAATGGTCATTCAGTTACAGGTTCAGTTCGATAACATGGTAACAAAATGTCATTCAGATACAGGTACAGTTTGGAAATAGCAAAAGGTCATTCAGATACAGGTTCAGTTTGATAACATGGTAACAAAAGTTCATTCAGATACAGATTCAGTTTGATAATAGCAAAAGTTCACTCAGATACAGGTTCAGTTTGATAACATGGCAACAATAGGTCATTCCGATAAAGTATCAGTTTGAGAACATGGTAACAAAAGGTCATTGAGATACAGATTCAGTTTGATATCATGGTAGTAAAAGTTCATTCACATACAGGTTCAGCTTGATAATAGCTAAAGGTCATTCACATACATGTTCATATTGATAATAGCAAAAGGTCATTCACATACAGGTTCAGTTTGATAACATGGTAACAAAAGGTCATTCACATCCAGGTTCAGTTTGATAACATGGTAACAAAAGGTCATTCAGATACAGGTTCAGATTGATAATAGCAAAAGGTCATTCAGGTACAGGTTCAGTTCGATAACATGGTAACAAAAAGTCATTCAGATACAGGTATATTTTGGAAATAGGAAAAGGTCATTCAGATACAGGTTCAGTTTGGTAATAGCAAAAGGTCACTCAGATACAGATTCAGTTCAATAACATGGTAACAAAAGGTCATTCAGATACAGGTTCAATTCGATAACATGGTAACAAAAAGTTCATTCACATACAGGTTCAGTTTGATAATAGCAAAAGGTCACTCAGATACAGGTTCAGTTTGATAACATGGTAACTAAAGGTCATTCAGATACAGGTTCAGTTTGATAACATGGTAACTAAAGGTCATTCAGATACAGGTTCAGTTTGATAACATGGTAGTAAAAGGTCATTCACATACAGGTTCAGTTTGATAATAGCAAAAGGTCACTCAGATACTGGTTCAGACAGATAAGAGCAAAAGTTCACTCAGATACAGGTTCAGTTTGAAAACATGGTAACTAATTGTCATTGAGATACAGATTCAGTTTGATAACATGGTAGTAAAAGTTCATTCACATACAGGTTCATCTTGATAATAGCTAAAGGTCATTCACATACATGTTCATATTGATAATAGCAAAAGGTCATTCTCATACAGGTTCAGTTTGATAACATGGTAACAAAAGGTCATTTAGATACAGGTTCAGTTTGATAACATGGTAACAAAAGGTCCTTCAGATACAGGTTCAGTTTGATAACATGGTAGGAAAAGGTCATTCAGATACAGGTTCAGTTTTATAACATGGTAACAAAAGGTCATTCAGATACAGGTTCAGTTTGATAACATGGTAGGAAAAGGTCATTCAGATACAGGTTCAGTTTGTAAACATGGTAACTAAAGGTCATTCAGTTCCAGGTTCAGTTTGATAATAGCAAATGGTCATTCAGATACTGGTTCACATTGATAACAGCAAATGGTCATTCAGTTACAGGTTCAGTTCGATAACATGGTAACAAAATGTCATTCAGATACAGGTACAGTTTGGAAATAGCAAAAGGTCATTCAGATACAGGTTCAGTTTGATAACATGGTAACAAAAGTTCATTCAGATACAGATTCAGTTTGATAATAGCAAAAAGTCACTCAGATACAGGTTCAGTTTGATAACATGGCAACAATAGGTCATTCCGATAAAGTATCAGTTTGAGAACATGGTAACAAAAGGTCATTGAGATACAGATTCAGTTTGATATCATGGTAGTAAAAGTTCATTCACATACAGGTTCAGTTTGATAACATGGTAGGAAAAGGTCATTCAGATACAGGTTCAGTTTTATAACATGGTAACAAAAGGTCATTCAGATACAGGTTCAGTTTGATAACATGGTAACAAATGATCATTCAGATACAGGTTCAGTTTGATAACATGGTAGGAAAAGGTCATTCAGATACAGGTTCAGTTTGTAAACATGGTAACTAAAGGTCATTCAGTTCCAGGTTCAGTTTGATAATAGCAAATGGTCATTCAGATACTGGTTCACATCGATAATAGCAAATGGTCATTCAGTTACAGGTTCAGTTCGATAACATGGTAACAAAATGTCATTCAGATACAGGTACAGTTTGGAAATAGCAAAAGGTCATTCAGATACAGGTTCAGTTTGATAACATGGTAACAAAAGTTCATTCAGATACAGATTCAGTTTGATAATAGCAAAAGGTCACTCAGATACAGGTTCAGTTTGATAACATGGCAACAATAGGTCATTCCGATAAAGTATCAGTTTGAGAACATGGTAACAAAAGGTCATTGAGATACAGATTCAGTTTGATATCATGGTAGTAAAAGTTCATTCACATACAGGTTCAGCTTGATAATAGCTAAAGGTCATTCACATACATGTTCATATTGATAATAGCAAAAGGTCATTCACATACAGGTTCAGTTTGATAACATGGTAACAAAAGGTCATTCACATCCAGGTTCAGTTTGATAACATGGTAACAAAAGGTCATTCAGATACAGGTTCAGATTGATAATAGCAAAAGGTCATTCAGGTACAGGTTCAGTTCGATAACATGGTAACAAAAAGTCATTCAGATACAGGTATATTTTGGAAATAGGAAAAGGTCATTCAGATACAGGTTCAGTTTGGTAATAGCAAAAGGTCACTCAGATACAGATTCAGTTCAATAACATGGTAACAAAAGGTCATTCAGATACAGGTTCAATTCGATAACATGGTAACAAAAAGTTCATTCACATACAGGTTCAGTTTGATAATAGCAAAAGGTCACTAAGATACAGGTTCAGTTTGATAACATGGCAACAAAAGGTCATTCAGATACAGGTTCAGTTTGATAATAGCTAAAGGTCATTCACATACAGGTTCAGATTGATAATAGCAGAAGGTCATTCACATACAGGTTCAGACAGATAATAGCAAAAGGTCATTCAGATACAGGTTCAGTTTGATAACATGGTAAAAAAAGGTCATTCAGATACAGGTTCAGTTTGATAACATGGTAGGAAAAGGTCATTCAGATACAGGTTCAGTTTGATAACATGGTAACAAAAGGTCATTCAGGTACAGGATCAGTTAGATAACATGGTAGGAAAAAGTCATTCAGGTACAGGATCAGTTCGATAACATGGTAGTTTGATAACATGGTAGTAAAATGTCATTCACATAGAGGTTCAGTTTGATAATATCAAAATCCTATTCAGATACAGGTTCAGTTTGATAACATGGTAACAAAAGGTCATTCAGATACAGGTTCAGTTTGTTAACATGGTAACAAAAGGTCATTCAGATACAGGTTCAGTTTGTTAACATGGTAACAAAAGGTCATTCAGATACAGGTTCAGTTTGACAACATGGAAGGAAAAGGTCATTCACATCCAGGTTCAGTTCGATAACACGGTAACTAAAGGTCATTCAGCTCCAGGTTCAGTTCAATAATAGCAAATGGTCATTCAGATGCTGGTTCAGATTGATAATAGCAAAAGGTCATTCAGATACAGGTTCAGTTTGATAACATGGTAGTAAAATGTCATTCACATAGAGGATCTGTTTGATAATATCAATTGGCATTTCTGATACAGGTTCAGTTGATAATATCAAAATGCAATTCAGATACAGGTACAGTTTGATAATGGCAAAAGGTCCTTCAGATACAGTTTCAGTTTGATAACATGGTAAAAAAAGGTCATTCAGATACAGGTTCAGTTTGATAACATGGTAGGAAAAGGTCATTCAGATATAGGTTCAGTTTGTTAACATGGTAACAAAAGGTCATTCAGATACAGGTTCAGATTGATAACATTGAAACAAAAGGACATTCTGATACCGGTTCAGTTTGACAACATGGAAGGAAAAGGTCATTTACATCCAGGTTCAGTTCGATAACACGGTAACTAAAGGTCATTCAGCTCCAGGTTCAGTTAAATAATAGCAAATGGTCATTCAGATGCTGGTTCAGATTGATAATAGCAAAAGGTCATTCAGTTACAGGTTCAGTTCGATAACATGGTAACAAAAAGTCATTCAGATACAGGTTCAGTTTGATAATATGCAGAAGATTATTCAGATACAGGTTCAGTTTGATAACATGGTAACAAAAGGTCATTCAGATACAGGTTCAGTTTGATAACATGGTAGGAAAAGGTCATTCAGATCCAGGTTCAGTTTGATAACATGGTAACAAAAGGTCATTCAGATGCAGATTCAGTTTGAAAACATGGTAACAAAAGGTCATTCAGATGCAGATTCAGTTCGATAACATGGTAGCAAAAGGTCATTCAGGTACAGGATCAGTTAGATAACATGGTAGTTTGATAACATGGTAGTAAAATGTCATTCACATAGAGGATCTGTTTGATAATATCAATAGGCATTTCTGATACAGGTTCAGTTGATAATATCAAAATGCAATTCAGATACAGGTACAGTTTGATAATGGCAAAAGGTCCTTCAGATACAGTTTCAGTTTGATAACATGGTAAAAAAAGGTCATTCAGATACAGGTTCAGTTTGATAACATGGTAGGAAAAGGTCATTCAGATACAGGTTCAGTTTGTTAACATGGTAACAAAAGGTCATTCAGATACAGGTTCAGATTGATAACATTGAAACAAAAGGACATTCTGATACCGGTTCAGTTTGACAACATGGAAGGAAAAGGTCATTTACATCCAGGTTCAGTTCGATAACACGGTAACTAAAGGTCATTCAGCTCCAGGTTCAGTTAAATAATAGCAAATGGTCATTCAGATGCTGGTTCAGATTGATAATAGCAAAAGGTCATTCAGTTACAGGTTCAGTTCGATAACATGGTAACAAAAAGTCATTCAGATACAGGTTCAGTTTGATAATATGCAGAAGATTATTCAGATACAGGTTCAGTTTGATAACATGGTAACAAAAGGTCATTCAGATACAGGTTCAGTTTGATAACATGGTAGGAAAAGGTCATTCAGATCCAGGTTCAGTTTGATAACATGGTAACAAAAGGTCATTCAGATGCAGATTCAGTTCGATAACATGGTAGCAAAAGGTCATTCAGGTACAGGATCAGTTAGATAACATGGTAGTTTGAAAATATGGTAGTAAAATGTCATTCACATAGAGGTTCAGTTTGATAATATCAAAATCCTATTCAGATACAGGTTCAGTTTGATAAAATGGTAAAAAAAGGTCATTCAGATACAGGTTCTGTTTTATAACATGGTAAGAAAAGGTCATTCAGCTCCAGGTTCAGGTCAATAATAGCAAATGGTCATTCAGATGCTGGTTCAGATTGATTATAGCAAAAGGTCATTCAGTTACAGGTTCAGTTTGATAACATGGTAATAAAAAGCCATTCAGATACAGGTACATTTTGGAAACAGCAAAAGGTCATTCAGATAAAGGTTCAGTTTGATAATAGCAAAAGGTCACTCAGATACAGATTCAGTTCAATAACATGGTAACAAAAGGTCAGCCCGATACAGGTTCAGTTCGATAACATGGTAACAAAAAGTTCATTCACATACAGGCTCAGTTTGATAATAGCAAAAGGTCACTCAGATACAGTTTCAGTTTGATAACATGGCAAAAAAAGGTCATTCAGTTACAGGTTCAGTTTGAGAACATGGTAACTAAAGGTCATTCAGATACAGGTTCAGTTTGATAACATGGTAGTAAAAGGTCATTCACATACAGGTTCAGTTTGATAATAGCAAAAGGTCACTCAGATACTGGTTCAGACAGATAAGAGCAAAAGTTCACTCAGATACAGGTTCAGTTTGAGAACATGGTAACTAATTGTCATTGAGATACAGATTCAGTTTGATAACATGGTAGTAAAAGTTCATTCACATACAGGTTCATCTTGATAATAGCTAAAGGTCATTCACATACATGTTCATATTGATAATAGCAAAAGGTCATTCTCATACAGGTTCAGTTTGATAACATGGTAACAAAAGGTCATTTAGATACAGGTTCAGTTTGATAACATGGTAACAAATGGTCCTTCAGATACAGGTTCAGTTTGATAACATGGTAGGAAAAGGTCATTCAGATACAGGTTCAGTTTTATAACATGGTAACAAAAGGTCATTCAGATACAGGTTCAGTTTGATAACATGGTAACAAAAGATCATTCAGATACAGGTTCAGTTTGATAACATGGTAGGAAAAGGTCATTCAGATACAGGTTCAGTTTGTAAACATGGTAACTAAAGGTCATTCAGTTCCAGGTACAGTTTGATAATAGCAAATGGTCATTCAGATACTGGTTCACATTGATAATAGCAAATGGTCATTCAGTTACAGGTTCAGTTCGATAACATGGTAACAAAATGTCATTCAGATACAGGTACAGTTTGGAAATAGCAAAAGGTCATTCAGATACAGGTTCAGTTTGATAACATGGTAACAAAAGTTCATTCAGATACAGATTCAGTTTGATAATAGCAAAAGGTCACTCAGATACAGGTTCAGTTTGATAACATGGCAACAATAGGTCATTCCGATAAAGTATCAGTTTGAGAACATGGTAACAAAAGGTCATTGAGATACAGATTCAGTTTGATATCATGGTAGTAAAAGTTCATTCACATACAGGTTCAGCTTGATAATAGCTAAAGGTCATTCACATACATGTTCATATTGATAATAGCAAAAGGTCATTCACATACAGGTTCAGTTTGATAACATGGCAACAAAAGGTCATTCAGATACAGGTTCAGTTTGATAATAGCTAAAGGTCATTCACATACAGGTTCAGATTGATAATAGCAGAAGGTCATTCACATACAGGTTCAGACAGATAATAGCAAAAGGTCATTCAGATACAGGTTCAGTTTGCTAACATGGTAAAAAAAGGTCATTCAGATGCAGATTCAGTTCGATAACATGGTAGGAAAAGGTCATTCAGGTACAGGATCAGTTCGATAACATGGTAGTTTGATAACATGGTAGTAAAATGTCATTCACATAGAGGTTCAGTTTGATAATATCAAAATCCTATTCAGATACAGGTTCAGTTTGATAACATGGTAACAAAAGGTCATTCAGATACAGGTTCAGTTTGTTAACATGGTAACAAAAGGTCATTCAGATACAGGTTCAGTTTGTTAACATGGTAACAAAAGGTCATTCAGATACAGGTTCAGTTTGACAACATGGAAGGAAAAGGTCATTCACATCCAGGTTCAGTTCGATAACACGGTAACTAAAGGTCATTCAGCTCCAGGTTCAGTTCAATAATAGCAAATGGTCATTCAGATGCTGGTTCAGATTGATAATAGCAAAAGGTCATTCAGATACAGGTTCAGTTTGATAACATGGTAGTAAAATGTCATTCACATAGAGGATCTGTTTGATAATATCAATAGGCATTTCTGATACAGGTTCAGTTGATAATATCAAAATGCAATTCAGATACAGGTACAGTTTGATAATGGCAAAAGGTCCTTCAGATACAGTTTCAGTTTGATAACATGGTAGGAAAAGGTCATTCAGATATAGGTTCAGTTTGTTAACATGGTAACAAAAGGTCATTCAGATACAGGTTCAGATTGATAACATTGAAACAAAAGGACATTCTGATACCGGTTCAGTTTGACAACATGGAAGGAAAAGGTCATTTACATCCAGGTTCAGTTCGATAACACGGTAACTAAAGGTCATTCAGCTCCAGGTTCAGTTAAATAATAGCAAATGGTCATTCAGATGCTGGTTCAGATTGATAATAGCAAAAGGTCATTCAGTTACAGGTTCAGTTCGATAACATGGTAACAAAAAGTCATTCAGATACAGGTTCAGTTTGATAATATGCAGAAGATTATTCAGATACAGGTTCAGTTTGATAACATGGTAACAAAAGGTCATTCAGATACAGGTTCAGTTTGATAACATGGTAGGAAAAGGTCATTCAGATCCAGGTTCAGTTTGATAACATGGTAACAAAAGGTCATTCAGATGCAGATTCAGTTCGATAACATGGTAGCAAAAGGTCATTCAGGTACAGGATCAGTTAGATAACATGGTAGTTTGATAATATGGTAGTAAAATGTCATTCACATAGAGGTTCAGTTTGATAATATCAAAATCCTATTCAGATACAGGTTCAGTTTGATAAAATGGTAAAAAAAGGTCATTCAGATACAGGTTCTGTTTTATAACATGGTAAGAAAAGGTCATTCAGCTCCAGGTTCAGGTCAATAATAGCAAATGGTCATTCAGATGCTGGTTCAGATTGATTATAGCAAAAGGTCATTCAGTTACAGGTTCAGTTCGATAACATGGTAACAAAAAGTCATTCAGATACAGGTACATTTTGGAAACAGCAAAAGGTCATTCAGATAAAGGTTCAGTTTGATAATAGCAAAAGGTCACTCAGATACAGATTCAGTTCAATAACATGGTAACAAAAGGTCAGTCCGATACAGGTTCAGTTCGATAACATGGTAACAAAAAGTTCATTCACATACAGGCTCAGTTTGATAATAGCAAAAGGTCACTCAGATACATTTTCAGTTTGATAACATGGCAAAAAAAGGTCATTCAGATACAGGTTCAGTTTGAGAACATGGTAACTAAAGGTCATTCAGATACAGGTTCAGTTTGATAACATGGTAGTAAAAGGTCATTCACATACAGGTTCAGTTTGATAATAGCAAAAGGTCACTCAGATACTGGTTCAGACAGATAAGAGCAAAAGTTCACTCAGATACAGGTTCAGTTTGAGAACATGGTAACTAATTGTCATTGAGATACAGATTCAGTTTGATAACATGGTAGTAAAAGTTCATTCACATACAGGTTCATCTTGATAATAGCTAAAGGTCATTCACATACATGTTCATATTGATAATAGCAAAAGGTCATTCTCATACAGGTTCAGTTTGATAACATGGTAACAAAAGGTCATTTAGATACAGGTTCAGTTTGATAACATGGTAACAAATGGTCCTTCAGATGCAGGTTCAGTTTGATAACATGGTAGGAAAAGGTCATTCAGATACAGGTTCAGTTTTATAACATGGTAACAAAAGGTCATTCAGATACAGGTTCAGTTTGATAACATGGTAACAAAAGATCATTCAGATACAGGTTCAGTTTGATAACATGGTAGGAAAAGGTCATTCAGATACAGGTTCAGTTTGTAAACATGGTAACTAAAGGTCATTCAGTTCCAGGTTCAGTTTGATAATAGCAAATGGTCATTCAGATACTGGTTCACATTGATAATAGCAAATGGTCATTCAGTTACAGGTTCAGTTCGATAACATGGTAACAAAATGTCATTCAGATACAGGTACAGTTTGGAAATAGCAAAAGGTCATTCAGATACAGGTTCAGTTTGATAACATGGTAACAAAAGTTCATTCAGATACAGATTCAGTTTGATAATAGCAAAAGGTCACTCAGATACAGGTTCAGTTTGATAACATGGCAACAATAGGTCATTCCGATAAAGTATCAGTTTGAGAACATGGTAACAAAAGGTCATTGAGATACAGATTCAGTTTGATATCATGGTAGTAAAAGTTCATTCACATACAGGTTCAGCTTGATAATAGCTAAAGGTCATTCACATACATGTTCATATTGATAATAGCAAAAGGTCATTCACATACAGGTTCAGTTTGATAACATGGTAACAAAAGGTCATTCACATCCAGGTTCAGTTTGATAACATGGTAACAAAAGTTCATTCAGATACAGGTTCAGATTGATAATAGCAAAATGTCATTCAGATACAGGTTCAGTTTGATAATAGCAAAAGGTCATTCAGATACAGGTTCAGTTTGATAACATGGTAGTAAAATGTCATTCGCATAGAGGTTCAGTTTGATAATATCAAAATGCATTTCATATACAGGTTCAGTTTGATAATATCAAAATGCATTTCAGATACAGGTTCAGTTTGATAATATCAAAATGCAATTCAGATACAGGTTCAGTTTGATAATGGCAAAAGTTCCTTCAGATACAGTTTTAGTTTGATAACATGGTAAAAAAAGGTCATTCAGATACAGGTTCAGTTTGATAACATTGTAACAAAAGTTCATTCTGATACAGGTTCAGATTTGAAACATGGTAACAATAGGTCATTCAGATACAGGTTCTGTTTGATAACATGGTAACAAAAGGCCATTCAGATACAGGTTCAGTTTGATAACATGGTAACAAAAGGTCATTCACATCCAGGTTCAGTTTGATAACATGGTAACAAAAGGTCATTCAGATACAGGTTCAGATTGATAATAGCAAAAGGTCATTCAGGTACAGGTTCAGTTCGATAACATGGTAACAAAAAGTCATTCAGATACAGGTATATTTTGGAAATAGGAAAAGGTCATTCAGATACAGGTTCAGTTTGGTAATAGCAAAAGGTCACTCAGATACAGATTCAGTTCAATAACATGGTAACAAAAGGTCATTCAGATACAGGTTCAATTCGATAACATGGTAACAAAAAGTTCATTCACATACAGGTTCAGTTTGATAATAGCAAAAGGTCACTAAGATACAGGTTCAGTTTGATAACATGGCAACAAAAGGTCATTCAGATACAGGTTCAGTTTGATAATAGCTAAAGGTCATTCACATACAGGTTCAGATTGATAATAGCAGAAGGTCATTCACATACAGGTTCAGACAGATAATAGCAAAAGGTCATTCAGATACAGGTTCAGTTTGATAACATGGTAAAAAAAGGTCATTCAGATACAGGTTCAGTTTGATAACATGGTAGGAAAAGGTCATTCAGATACAGGTTCAGTTTGATAACATGGTAACAAAAGGTCATTCAGATACCGGTTCAGTTTGATTACATGGTAGGAAAAGGTCATTCAGATACAGGTTCAGCTCGATAACATGGTAACAAAAGGTCATTCAGATGCAGATTCAGTTCGATAACATGGTAGGAAAAGGTCATTCAGCTACAGGATCAGTTCGATAACATGGTAGTTTGATAACATGGTAGTAAAATGTCATTCACATAGTGGTTCAGTTTGATAATTTCAAAATCCTATTCAGATACAGGTTCAGTTTGATAAAATGGTAAAAAAAGGTCATTCAGATACAGGTTCAGTTTGTTAACATGGTAACAAAAGGTCATTCAGATACAGGTTCTGTTTTATAACATGGTAACAAAAGGTCATTCAGCTCCAGGTTCAGTTCAATAATAGAAAATGGTCATTCAGATGCTGGTTCAGATTGATAATAGCAAAAGGTCATTCTGTTACAGGTTCAGTTCGATAACATGGTAACAAAAAGTCATTCAGACACAGGTACATTTTGGAAACAGCAAAAGGTCATTCAGATACAGGTTCAGTTTGATAATAGCAAAAGGTCACTCAGATACAGATTCATTTCAATAACATGGTAACAAAAGGTCAGTCGGATACAGGTTCAGTTCGATAACATGGTAACAAAAAGTTCATTCACATACAGGCTCAGTTTGATAATAGCAAAAGGTCACTCAGATACAGGTCCAGTTTGATAACATGGCAAAAAAAGGTCATTCAGATACAGGTTCAGTTTGAGAACATGGTAACTAAAGGTCATTCAGATACAGGTTCAGTTTGATAACATGGTAGTAAAAGGTCATTCACATACAGATTCAGTTTGATAATAGCAAAAGGTCACTCAGATACTGGTTCAGACAGATAAGAGCAAAAGGTCATTCAGATACAGGTTCACTTTGATAACATGGCAACAAAAGGTCATTATGATACAGGTTCTGTTTGATAACATAGTAAGAAAAGGTCATTCAGATACAGGTTCAGTTTGATAACATGGTAACAAAAGGTCATTCAGATGCAGATTCAGCTCGATAACATGGTAACAAAAAGTCATTCAGATACAGGTACAGTTTGATTACATGGTAGTAAAATGTCATTCGCATAGAGGTTCAGTTTGATAATATCAAATTGCATTTCAGATACAGGTTCAGTTTGATTATATCAAAATGCAATTCAGATACAGGTTCAGTTTGATAATGGCAAAAGGTCCTTCAGATACAGTTTCGGTTTGATAACATGGTAAAAAAAGGTCATTCTGATACAGGTTCAGTTTGATAACATGGTAGAAAAAGGTCATTCAGATACAGGTTCAGTTTGATAACATGGTAACAAAAGGTTATTCAGATGCAGATTCAGCTCGATAACATGGTTGTAAAATGTCATTCACATAGAGGTTCAGTTCGATAACACGGTAACTAAAGGTCATTCAGCTCCAGGTTCAGTTCAATAATAGCAAATGTTCATTCAGATGCTGGTTCAGATTGATAATAGCAAAAGGTCATTCAGTTACAGGTTCAGTTTGATAACATAGTAACAAAAGGTCATTCTGATTCAGGTTCAGTTTGATAACATGGTAGAAAAAGGTCATTCAGATACAGGTTCAGTTTGATAACATGGTAACAAAAGGTCATTCAGATGCAGATTCAGTTCGATAACATGGTAACAAAAGGTCATTCAGATACAGGTTCAGTTTGATAACATGGTAACAAAAGGTCATTCAGGTACAGGATCAGTTCGATAACATGGTAGTTTGATAACATGTTAGTAAAATGTCATTCACATAGAGGTTCAGTTTGATAATATCAAAATCCTATTCAGATACAGGTTCAGTTTGATAAAATGGTAAAAAATGGTCATTCAGATACAGGTTCAGTTTGTTAACATGGTAACAAAAGGTCATTCAGATACAGGTTCAGTTCAATAATAGCAAATGGTCATTCAGATGCTGGTTCAGATTGATAATAGCAAAAGGTCATTCAGTTACAGGTTCAGTTCGATAACATGGTAACAAAAAGTCATTCAAATACAGGTACATTTTGGAAACAGCAAAAGGTCATTCAGATAAAGGTTCAGTTTGATAATAGCAAAAGGTCACTCAGATACAGATTCAGTTCAATAACATGGTAACAAAAGGTCATTCAGATACAGGTTCAGTATGATAACATAGTAAGAAACGGTCATTCAGATACAGGTTCAGTTTGTTAACATGGTAACAAAAGGTCATTCAGATACAGGTTCAGTTTGTTAACATGGTAACAAAAGGTCAATCAGATACAGGTTCAGTTCAATAATAGCAAATGGTCATTCAGATGCTGGTTCAGATTGATAATAGCAAAAGGTCATTCAGTTACAGGTTCAGTTCGATAACATGGTAACAAAAAGTCATTCAAATACAGGTACATTTTGGAAACAGCAAAAGGTCCTCCAGATACAGTTTCAGTTTGATAACATGGTAAAAAAAGGTCATTCAGATACAGGTTCAGTATGATAACATAGTAAGAAAAGGTCATTCAGATACAGGTTCTGTTTGATAACATGGTAACAAAAGGTCATTCAGATACAGGTTCAGTTTGATAACATGGTAACAAAAAGTCATTCAGATACAGGTTCAGTTTGATAACATGGTAGTAAAATTTCATTCGCATAGAGGTTCAGTTTGATAATATCAAAATGCATTTCAGATACAGGTTCAGTTTGATAATGGCAAAAGGTCCTTCAGATACAGTTTCAGTTTGATAACATTGTAGAAAAAGGTCATTCAGATGCAGGTTCTGTTTGATAAAACTGAAAGGTCATTCAGATGCAGGTTCAGTTTGATAACATGGCAAAAAAAGGTCATTCAGATACAGGTTCAGTTTGATAACATGGTAGTAAAAGGTCATTCACATACAGGTTCAGTTTGATAATAGCTAAAGGTCATTCACATACAGGTTCAGTTTGATAACATGGTAGTAAAAGGTCATTCACATGCAGGTTCAGATTGATAATAGGAGAAGGTCACTCAGATACTGGTTCAGACAGATAAGAGCAAAAGATCATTCAGATACAGGTTCACATTGATAACATGGCATCAAAAGGTCATTCATTTACAGGTTCTGTTTGATAAAAGCAAAAGGTCACTAAGATACAGGTTCAGTTTGATAACATGGTAACTAAGGTCATTCAGATACAGGCACAGCTTGATAATAGCAAATGGTCATTCAGATACTGGTTCAGATTGATAATAGCAAAAAGACTTTCAGGTACATGTTCAGTTCGATAACATGGTAACTAAACGTCATTCAGATACAGGTACAGTTTGATAATAGCAAAAGGTCATTAAGATACAGGTTCAGTTTGATAACACGGTTACAAAAAGTCATTCAGCTACAGGTTCAGTTTGCTAATAGCAAAAGGTTATTCAGATAAAGGATCAGTTTGAAAACATGGTAACTAAAGGTCATTCAGATACAGGTTCAGTTTGATAATACCAAAAGGTCACTCAGATACTAGTTCAGACAGATAATAGCAAAAGATCATTCAGATACAGGTTCTGTTTGATAACATGGTATCAAAAGGTCATTCAGATACAGGTTCAGTTTGATAACATGGTAACAAAAGGTCATTCAGATACAGGTTCAGTTTGATAACATGATAGTAAAATGTCATTCGCATAGAGGTTCAGTTTGATAATATCAAAATGCATTTCAGATACAGGTTCAGTTTGATAATGGCAAAAGGTCCTTCAGATACAGTTTCAGTTTGATAACATTGTAGAAAAAGGTCATTCAGATGCAGGTTCTGTTTGATAAAACTGAAAGGTCATTCAGATGCAGGTTCAGTTTGATAACATGGCAAAAAAAGGTCATTCAGATACAGGTTCAGTTTGAGAACATGGTAACTAAAGGTTATTCACATACAGGTTCAGTTTGATAACATGGTAGTAAAAGGTCATTCACATACAGGTTCAGTTTGATAATAGCTAAAGCTCATTCACATACAGGTTCAGTTTGATAACATGGTAGTAAAAGGTCATTCACATGCAGGTTCAGATTGATAATAGCAAAAGGTCACTCAGATACTGGTTCAGACAGATAAGAGCAAAAGATCATTCAGATACAGGTTCACATTGATAACATGGCATCAAAAGGTCATTCATTTACAGGTTCTGTTTGATAAAAGCAAAAGGTCACTAAGATACAGGTTCAGTTTGATAACATGGTAACTAAGGTCATTCAGATACAGGCACAGCTTGATAATAGCAAATGGTCATTCAGATACTGGTTCAGATTGATAATAGCAAAAAGTCTTTCAGGTACATGTTCAGTTCGATAACATGGTAACTAAACGTCATTCAGATACAGGTACAGTTTGATAATAGCAAAAGGTCATTAAGATACAGGTTCAGTTTGATAACACGGTTACAAAAAGTCATTCAGCTACAGGTTCAGTTTGATAATAGCAAATGGTTATTCAGATACTGGTTCAGATTGATAATAGCAAAAAGTCTTTCAGGTACATGTTCAGTTCGATAACATGGTAAGAAAACGACATTCAGATACAGTTACACTTTGATAATAGTTAAAGGTTAAGATACAGGTACAGTTTGATTTCACGCTAACAAAATTTCATTCAGCTACAGGTTCAGTTTGATAATAGCAGAAGTTTTTTCAGATAAAGGATCAGTTTGATAACATGGTAACAAAAGTTCATTCAGATACAGGTTCAGTTTGATAACATGGTAACAAAAGGTCATTCAGATACAGGTTCAGTTTGATTTCATTGTAACAAAAGGTCATTCAGATACAGGTTCAGTTTGATAACATGGTAGGAAAAGGTCATTCAGATACAGCTTCAGTTTGATAACATGGTAACAAAAGGTCATTCACATCCAGGTTCAGTTTGATAACATGGTAACAAAAGGTCATTCAGATACAGATTCATTTTGATAACATGGTAGGCAAAGGTCTTTCAGATACAGGTTCAGATTGATAATAGCAAAAGGTCATTCAGGTACAGGTTCAGTTCGATAACATGGTTGTAAAATGTCATTCACATAGAGGTTCAGTTTGATAATATGAAAATGCAATTCAGATACAGGTTCAGTTTGATAACATGGTAACAAAAGGTCATTCAGATACAGGTTCAGTTTGTTAACATGGTAACAAAAGGTCACTCAGATACAGGTCCAGTTTGATAACATGGCAAAAAAAGGTCATTCAGATACAGGTTCAGTTTGAGAACATGGTAACTAAAGGTCATTCAGATACAGGTTCAGTTTGATAACATGGTAGTAAAAGGTCATTCGCATACAGATTCATTTTAATAATAGCAAAAGGTCACTCAGATACTGGTTCAGACAGATAAGAGCAAAAGGTCATTCAGATACAGGTTCACTTTGATAACATGGCAACAAAAGGTCATTATTATACAGGTTCTGTTTGATAACATAGTAAGAAAAGGTCATTCAGATACAGGTTCAGTTTGATAACATGGTAACAAAAGGTCATTCAGATGCAGATTCAGCTCGATAACATGGTAACAAAAAGTCATTCAGATACAGGTACAGTTTGATTACATGGTAGTAAAATGTCATTCGCATAGAGGTTCAGTTTGATAATATCAAATTGCATTTCAGATACAGGTTCAGTTTGATTATATCAAAATGCAATTCAGATACAGGTTCAGTTTGATAATGGCAAAAGGTCCTTCAGATACAGTTTCGGTTTGATAACATGGTAAAAAAAGGTCATTCTGATACAGGTTCAGTTTGATAACATGGTAGAAAAAGGTCATTCAGATACAGGTTCAGTTTGATAACATGGTAACAAAAGGTTATTCAGATGCAGATTCAGCTCGATAACATGGTTGTAAAATGTCATTCACATAGAGGTTCAGTTTGATAATATGAAAATGCAATTCAGATACAGGTTCAGTTTGATAAAATGGTAAAAAAAGGTCATTCAGATACAGGTTCAGTTTGTTAACATGGTAACAAAAGGTCATTCAGATACAGGTTCAGTTTGACAACATGGTAAAAAAAGATCATTCAGATACAGGTTCAGTTTGATAACATGGTAGGAAAAGGTCATTCAGATACAGGTTCAGTTCGATAACACGGTAACTAAAGGTCATTCAGCTCCAGGTTCAGTTCAATAATAGCAAATGTTCATTCAGATGCTGGTTCAGATTGATAATAGCAAAAGGTCATTCAGTTACAGGTTCAGTTTGATAACATAGTAACAAAAGGTCATTCTGATACAGGTTCAGTTTGATAACATGGTAGAAAAAGGTCATTCAGATACAGGTTCAGTTTGATAACATGGTAACAAAAGGTCATTCAGATGCAGATTCAGTTCGATAACATGGTAACAAAAGGTCATTCAGATACAGGTTCAGTTTGATAACATGGTAACAAAAGGTCATTCAGGTACAGGATCAGTTCGATAACATGGTAGTTTGATAACATGTTAGTAAAATGTCATTCACATAGAGGTTCAGTTTGATAATATCAAAATCCTATTCAGATACAGGTTCAGTTTGATAAAATGGTAAAAAATGGTCATTCAGATACAGGTTCAGTTTGTTAACATGGTAACAAAAGGTCATTCAGATACAGGTTCAGTTCAATAATAGCAAATGGTCATTCAGATGCTGGTTCAGATTGATAATAGCAAAAGGTCATTCAGTTACAGGTTCAGTTCGATAACATGGTAACAAAAAGTCATTCAAATACAGGTACATTTTGGAAACAGCAAAAGGTCCTCCAGATACAGTTTCAGTTTGATAACATGGTAAAAAAAGGTCATTCAGATACAGGTTCAGTATGATAACATAGTAAGAAACGGTCATTCAGATACAGGTTCAGTTTGTTAACATGGTAACAAAAGGTCATTCAGATACAGGTTCAGTTTGTTAACATGGTAACAAAAGGTCAATCAGATACAGGTTCAGTTCAATAATAGCAAATGGTCATTCAGATGCTGGTTCAGATTGATAATAGCAAAAGGTCATTCAGTTACAGGTTCAGTTCGATAACATGGTAACAAAAAGTCATTCAAATACAGGTACATTTTGGAAACAGCAAAAGGTCCTCCAGATACAGTTTCAGTTTGATAACATGGTAAAAAAAGGTCATTCAGATACAGTTTCAGTATGATAACATAGTAAGAAAAGGTCATTCAGATACAGGTTCTGTTTGATAACATGGTAACAAAAGGTCATTCAGATACAGGTTCAGTTTGATAACATGGTAACAAAAAGTCATTCAGATACAGGTTCAGTTTGATAACATGGTAACAAAAGGTTATTCAGATGCAGATTCAGCTCGATAACATGGTTGTAAAATGTCATTCACATAGAGGTTCAGTTTGATAATATGAAAATGCAATTCAGATACAGGTTCAGTTTGATAAAATGGTAAAAAAAGGTCATTCAGATACAGGTTCAGTTTGTTAACATGGTAACAAAAGGTCATTCAGATACAGGTTCAGTTTGACAACATGGTAAAAAAAGATCATTCAGATACAGGTTCAGTTTGATAACATGGTAGGAAAAGGTCATTCAGATACAGGTTCAGTTCGATAACACGGTAACTAAAGGTCATTCAGCTCCAGGTTCAGTTCAATAATAGCAAATGTTCATTCAGATGCTGGTTCAGATTGATAATAGCAAAAGGTCATTCAGTTACAGGTTCAGTTTGATAACATAGTAACAAAAGGTCATTCTGATACAGGTTCAGTTTGATAACATGGTAGAAAAAGGTCATTCAGATACAGGTTCAGTTTGATAACATGGTAACAAAAGGTCATTCAGATGCAGATTCAGTTCGATAACATGGTAACAAAAGGTCATTCAGATACAGGTTCAGTTTGATAACATGGTAACAAAAGGTCATTCAGGTACAGGATCAGTTCGATAACATGGTAGTTTGATAACATGTTAGTAAAATGTCATTCACATAGAGGTTCAGTTTGATAATATCAAAATCCTATTCAGATACAGGTTCAGTTTGATAAAATGGTAAAAAATGGTCATTCAGATACAGGTTCAGTTTGTTAACATGGTAACAAAAGGTCATTCAGATACAGGTTCAGTTCAATAATAGCAAATGGTCATTCAGATGCTGGTTCAGATTGATAATAGCAAAAGGTCATTCAGTTACAGGTTCAGTTCGATAACATGGTAACAAAAAGTCATTCAAATACAGGTACATTTTGGAAACAGCAAAAGGTCCTCCAGATACAGTTTCAGTTTGATAACATGGTAAAAAAAGGTCATTCAGATACAGGTTCAGTATGATAACATAGTAAGAAACGGTCATTCAGATACAGGTTCAGTTTGTTAACATGGTAACAAAAGGTCATTCAGATACAGGTTCAGTTTGTTAACATGGTAACAAAAGGTCAATCAGATACAGGTTCAGTTCAATAATAGCAAATGGTCATTCAGATGCTGGTTCAGATTGATAATAGCAAAAGGTCATTCAGTTACAGGTTCAGTTCGATAACATGGTAACAAAAAGTCATTCAAATACAGGTACATTTTGGAAACAGCAAAAGGTCCTCCAGATACAGTTTCAGTTTGATAACATGGTAAAAAAAGGTCATTCAGATACAGTTTCAGTATGATAACATAGTAAGAAAAGGTCATTCAGATACAGGTTCTGTTTGATAACATGGTAACAAAAGGTCATTCAGATACAGGTTCAGTTTGATAACATGGTAACAAAAAGTCATTCAGATACAGGTTCAGTTTGATAACATGGTAGTAAAATTTCATTCGCATAGAGGTTCAGTTTGATAATATCAAAATGCATTTCAGATACAGGTTCAGTTTGATAATGGCAAAAGGTCCTTCAGATACAGTTTCAGTTTGATAACATTGTAGAAAAAGGTCATTCAGATGCAGGTTCTGTTTGATAAAACTGAAAGGTCATTCAGATGCAGGTTCAGTTTGATAACATGGCAAAAAAAGGTCATTCAGATACAGGTTCAGTTTGATAACATGGTAGTAAAAGGTCATTCACATACAGGTTCAGTTTGATAATAGCTAAAGGTCATTCACATACAGGTTCAGTTTGATAACATGGTAGTAAAAGGTCATTCACATGCAGGTTCAGATTGATAATAGGAGAAGGTCACTCAGATACTGGTTCAGACAGATAAGAGCAAAAGATCATTCAGATACAGGTTCACATTGATAACATGGCATCAAAAGGTCATTCATTTACAGGTTCTGTTTGATAAAAGCAAAAGGTCACTAAGATACAGGTTCAGTTTGATAACATGGTAACTAAGGTCATTCAGATACAGGCACAGCTTGATAATAGCAAATGGTCATTCAGATACTGGTTCAGATTGATAATAGCAAAAAGTCTTTCAGGTACATGTTCAGTTCGATAACATGGTAACTAAACGTCATTCAGATACAGGTACAGTTTGATAATAGCAAAAGGTCATTAAGATACAGGTTCAGTTTGATAACACGGTTACAAAAAGTCATTCAGCTACAGGTTCAGTTTGCTAATAGCAAAAGGTTATTCAGATAAAGGATCAGTTTGAGAACATGGTAACTAAAGGTCATTCAGATACAGGTTCAGTTTGATAATACCAAAAGGTCACTCAGATACTAGTTCAGACAGATAATAGCAAAAGATCATTCAGATACAGGTTCTGTTTGATAACATGGTATCAAAAGGTCATTCAGATACAGGTTCAGTTTGATAACATGGTAACAAAAGTTCATTCAGATACAGGTTCAGTTTGATAACATGATAGTAAAATGTCATTCGCATAGAGGTTCAGTTTGATAATATCAAAATGCATTTCAGATACAGGTTCAGTTTGATAATGGCAAAAGGTCCTTCAGATACAGTTTCAGTTTGATAACATTGTAGAAAAAGGTCATTCAGATGCAGGTTCTGTTTGATAAAACTGAAAGGTCATTCAGATGCAGGTTCAGTTTGATAACATGGCAAAAAAAGGTCATTCAGATACAGGTTCAGTTTGAGAACATGGTAACTAAAGGTTATTCACATACAGGTTCAGTTTGATAACATGGTAGTAAAAGGTCATTCACATACAGGTTCAGTTTGATAACATGGTAGTAAAAGGTCATTCAGATACAGGTTCAGTTTGATAATAGCTAAAGCTCATTCACATACAGGTTCAGTTTGATAACATGGTAGTAAAAGGTCATTCACATGCAGGTTCAGATTGATAATAGCAAAAGGTCACTCAGATACTGGTTCAGACAGATAAGAGCAAAAGATCATTCAGATACAGGTTCACATTGATAACATGGCATCAAAAGGTCATTCATTTACAGGTTCTGTTTGATAAAAGCAAAAGGTCACTAAGATACAGGTTCAGTTTGATAACATGGTAACTAAGGTCATTCAGATACAGGCACAGCTTGATAATAGCAAATGGTCATTCAGATACTGGTTCAGATTGATAATAGCAAAAAGTCTTTCAGGTACATGTTCAGTTCGATAACATGGTAACTAAACGTCATTCAGATACAGGTACAGTTTGATAATAGCAAAAGGTCATTAAGATACAGGTTCAGTTTGATAACACGGTTACAAAAAGTCATTCAGCTACAGGTTCAGTTTGATAATAGCAAATGGTTATTCAGATACTGGTTCAGATTGATAATAGCAAAAAGTCTTTCAGGTACATGTTCAGTTCGATAACATGGTAAGAAAACGACATTCAGATACAGTTACACTTTGATAATAGTTAAAGGTTAAGATACAGGTACAGTTTGATTTCACGCTAACAAAATTTCATTCAGCTACAGGTTCAGTTTGATAATAGCAGAAGTTTTTTCAGATAAAGGATCAGTTTGATAACATGGTAACAAAAGTTCATTCAGATACAGGTTCAGTTTGATAACATGGTAACAAAAGGTCATTCAGATACAGGTTCAGTTTGATTTCATTGTAACAAAATGTCATTCAGATACAGGTTCAGTTTGATAACATGGTAGGAAAAGGTCATTCAGATACAGCTTCAGTTTGATAACATGGTAACAAAAGGTCATTCACATCCAGGTTCAGTTTGATAACATGGTAACAAAAGGTCATTCAGATACAGATTCATTTTGATAACATGGTAGGCAAAGGTCTTTCAGATACAGGTTCAGATTGATAATAGCAAAAGGTCATTCAGGTACAGGTTCAGTTCGATAACATGGTTGTAAAATGTCATTCACATAGAGGTTCAGTTTGATAATATGAAAATGCAATTCAGATACAGGTTCAGTTTGATAACATGGTAACAAAAGGTCATTCAGATACAGGTTCAGTTTGTTAACATGGTAACAAAAGGTCATTCAGATACAGGTTCAGACTGATAACTTTGAAACAAAAGGACATTCTGATACCGGTTCAGTTTGACAACATGGAAGGAAAAGGTCATTCACATCCAGGTTCAGTTTGATAACATGGTAACAAAAGGTCATTCAGATACAGGTTCAGTTTGATAACATGGTAAAAAAAGGTCATTCAGATACAGGTTCAGTTCGATAACACGGTAACTAAATGTCATTCAGCTCCAGGTTCAGTTCAATAATAGCAAATGGTCATTCAGATGCTGGTTCAGATTGATAATAGCAAAAGGTCATTCAGATACAGGTTCAGTTTGATAACATGGTAGTAAAATGTCATTCGCATAGAGGTTCAGTTTGATAATATCAAAAGGCATTTCTGATACAGGTTCAGTTTGATAATATCAAAATGCAATTCAGATACAGGTTCAGTTTGATAATGGCAAAAGGTCCTTCAGATACAGTTTCAGTTTGATAACATGGTAAAAAAAGGTCATTCAGATACAGGTTCAGTTTGATAACATCGTAAAAAAAGGTCATCAGATACAGGTTCAGTTTGATAACATAGTAACAAAAGGTCATTCTGATACAGGTTCAGTTTGATAACATAGTAACAAAAGGTCATTCTGATACAGGTTCAGTTTGATAACATAGTAACAAAAGTTCATTCAGATACAGGTTCAGTTTGATAACATGGTAAAAAAAGGTCATTCAGATACAGGTACATCTTGGAAACAGCAAAAGGTCATTCAGTTACAGGTTCAGTTTGGTAATAGCAAAAGGTCACTCAGATACAGATTCAGTTCAATAACATGGTAACAAAAGGTCAGTCGGATACAGGTTCAGTTCGATAACATGGTAACAAAAAGTCATTCAGATACAGGTACATTTTGGAAACAGCAAAAGGTCATTCAGTTACAGGTTCAGTTTGGTAATAGCAAAAGGTCACACAGATACAGATTCAGTTCAATAACATGGTAACAAAAGGTCAGTCGGATACAGGTTCAGTTCGATAACATGGTAACAAAAAGTTCATTCACATACAGGCTCAGTTTGATAATAGCAAAAGGTCACTCAGATACAGGTTCAGTTTGATAACATGGCAACAAAAGGTCATTCAGATACAGATACCGTTTGATAATAGCAAAAGGTCATTAAGAAATAGGTTCTGTTTCATAACACGGTAACAAAATGTCATTCAGCTACAGGTTCAGTTTGATAATAGCAAAAGGTTATTCAGATAAAGGATCAGTTTGATAACATGGTAACAAAAGGTCATTCAGATACAGGTTCAGTTTGATAACATGGTAACAAAAGGTCATTCAGATACAGGTTCAGTTTGATAACATGGTAACAAAAGGTCATTCAGATACAGGTTCAGTTTGATAACATGGTAGGAAAAGGTCATTCAGATACAGCTTCAGTTTGATAACATGGTAACAAAAGGTCATTCACATCCAGGTTCAGTTTGATAACATGGTAACAAAAGGTCATTCAGATACAGATTCATTTTGATAACATGGTAGGCAAAGGTCTTTCAGATACAGGTTCAGATTGATAATAGCAAAAGGTCATTCAGGTACAGGTTCAGTTCGATAACATGGTTGTAAAATATCATTCACATAGAGGTTCAGTTTGATAATATGAAAATGCAATTCAGATACAGGTTCAGTTTGATAACATGGTAACAAAAGGTCATTCAGATACAGGTTCAGTTTGTTAACATGGTAACAAAAGGTCATTCAGATACAGGTTCAGACTGATAACTTTGAAACAAAAGGACATTCTGATACCGGTTCAGTTTGACAACATGGAAGGAAAAGGTCATTCACATCCAGGTTCAGTTTGATAACATGGTAACAAAAGGTCATTCAGATACAGGTTCAGTTCGATAACACGGTAACTAAATGTCATTCAGCTCCAGGTTCAGTTCAATAATAGCAAATGGTCATTCAGATGCTGGTTCAGATTGATAATAGCAAAAGGTCATTCAGATACAGGTTCAGTTTGATAACATGGTAGTAAAATGTCATTCGCATAGAGGTTCAGTTTGATAATATCAAAAGGCATTTCTGATACAGGTTCAGTTTGATAATATCAAAATGCAATTCAGATACAGGTTCAGTTTGATAATGGCAAAAGGTCCTTCAGATACAGTTTCAGTTTGATAACATGGTAAAAAAAGGTCATTCAGATACAGGTTCAGTTTGATAACATCGTAAAAAAAGGTCATCAGATACAGGTTCAGTTTGATAACATAGTAACAAAAGGTCATTCTGATACAGGTTCAGTTTGATAACATAGTAACAAAAGGTCATTCTGATACAGGTTCAGTTTGATAACATAGTAACAAAAGTTCATTCAGATACAGGTTCAGTTTGATAACATGGTAAAACAAGGTCATTCAGATACAGGTTCAGTTTGATAACATAGTAACAAAAGGTCATTCTGATACAGGTTCAGTTTGATAACATGGTAGAAAAAGGTCATTCAGATACAGGTTCTGTTTGATAAAACTGAAAGGTCACTCAGATGCAGATTCAGTTTGATAACATGGTAAAAAAAGGTCATTCAGATACAGGTTCAGTTTGATAACATGGTAGGAAAAGGTCATTCAGATACAGGTTCAGTTTGATAACATGGTAACAAAAGGTCATTCAGATGCAGATTCAGTTCGATAACATGGTAGGAAAAGGTCATTCAGATACAGGTTCAGTTTGATAACATGGTAAAAAAAGGTCATTCAGATACAGGTACATCTTGGAAACAGCAAAAGGTCATTCAGTTACAGGTTCAGTTTGGTAATAGCAAAGGGTCACTCAGATACAGATTCAGTTCAATAACATGGTAACAAAAGGTCAGTCGGATACAGGTTCAGTTCGATAACATGGTAACAAAAAGTCATTCAGATACAGGTACATTTTGGAAACAGCAAAAGGTCATTCAGTTACAGGTTCAGTTTGGTAATAGCAAAAGGTCACACAGATACAGATTCAGTTCAATAACATGGTAACAAAAGGTCAGTCGGATACAGGTTCAGTTCGATAACATGGTAACAAAAAGTTCATTCACATACAGGCTCAGTTTGATAATAGCAAAAGGTCACTCAGATACAGGTTCAGTTTGATAACATGGCAACAAAAGGTCATTCAGATATAGATACCGTTTGATAATAGCAAAAGGTCATTAAGAAATAGGTTCTGTTTCATAACACGGTAACAAAATGTCATTCAGCTACAGGTTCAGTTTGATAATAGCAAAAGGTTATTCAGATAAAGGATCAGTTTGATAACATGGTAACAAAAGGTCATTCAGATACAGGTTCAGTTTGATAACATGGTAGTAAAATGTCATTCGCATAGAGGTTCAGTTTGATAGTATCAAAGTGCATTTCAGATACAGGTTCAGTCTGATAATATCAAAATGCAATTCAGATACAGGTTCAGTTTGATAATGGCAAAAGGTCCTTCAGATACAGTTTCAGTTTGATAACATTGTAGAAAAAGGTCATTCAGATACAGGTTCTGTTTGATAAAACTGAAAGGTCATTCAGATGCAGGTTCAGTTTGATAACATGGCAAAAAAAGCTCATTCAGATACAGGTTCAGTTTGAGAACATAGTAACTAAAGGTCATTCACATACAGGTTCAGTTTGATAACATGGTAGTAAAAGGTCATTCACATACAGGTTCAGTTTGATTATAGCTAAAGGTCATTCACATACAGGTTCAGTTTCATAACATGGTAGTGAAAGGTCATTCACATGCAGGTTCAGATTGATAATAGCAAAAGGTCACTCAGATACTGGTTCAGACAGATAAGAGCAAAAGATCATTCAGATACAGGTTCACTTTGATAACATGGCATCAAAAGGTCATTCATTTACAGGTTCTGTTTGATAACATGGTAACAAAAGGTCATTCAGATACAGATTCATTTTGATAACATGGTAGGCAAAGGTCTTTCAGATACAGGTTCAGATTGATAATAGCAAAAGGTCATTCAGGTACAGGTTCAGTTCGATAACATGGTTGTAAAATGTCATTCACATAGAGGTTCAGTTTGATAATATGAAAATGCAATTCAGATACAGGTTCAGTTTGATAAAACTGAAAGGTCATTCAGTTGCAGATTCAGTTTGATAACATGGTAAAAAAAGGTCATTCAGATACAGGTTCAGTTTGATAACATAGTAACAAAAGTTCATTCAGATACAGGTCCAGTTTGTTAACATGGTAACAAAAGGTCATTCAGATACAGGTTCTGTTTTATAACATGGTAAGAAAAGGTCATTCAGCTCCAGGTTCAGTTCAATAATAGCAAATGGTCATTCAGATGCTGGTTCAGATTGATAATAGCAAAAGGTCATTCAGATACAGGTTCAGTTTGATAACATGGTAGTAAAATGTCATTCGCATAGAGGTTCAGTTTGATAATATCAAAAGGCATTTCTGATACAGGTTCAGTTTGATAATATCAAAATGCAATTCAGATACAGGTTCAGTTTGATAATGGCAAAAGGTCCTTCAGATACAGTTTCAGTTTGATAACATGGTAAAAAAAGGTCATTCAGATACAGGTTCAGTTTGATAACATCGTAAAAAAAGGTCATCAGATACAGGTTCAGTTTGATAACATAGTAACAAAAGGTCATTCTGATACAGGTTCAGTTTGATAACATAGTAACAAAAGGTCATTCTGATACAGGTTCAGTTTGATAACATAGTAACAAAAGTTCATTCAGATACAGGTTCAGTTTGATAACATGGTAAAAAAAGGTCATTCAGATACAGGTACATCTTGGAAACAGCAAAAGGTCATTCAGTTACAGGTTCAGTTTGGTAATAGCAAAAGGTCACTCAGATACAGATTCAGTTCAATAACATGGTAACAAAAGGTCAGTCGGATACAGGTTCAGTTCGATAACATGGTAACAAAAAGTTCATTCACATACAGGCTCAGTTTGATAATAGCAAAAGGTCATTAAGAAATAGGTTCTGTTTCATAACACGGTAACAAAATGTCATTCAGCTACAGGTTCAGTTTGATAATAGCAAAAGGTTATTCAGATAAAGGATCAGTTTGATAACATGGTAACAAAAGGTCATTCAGATACAGGTTCAGTTTGATAACATGGTAACAAAAGGTCATTCAGATACAGGTTCAGTTTGATAACATGGTAACAAAAGGTCATTCAGATACAGGTTCAGTTTGATAACATGGTAGGAAAAGGTCATTCAGATACAGCTTCAGTTTGATAACATGGTAACAAAAGGTCATTCACATCCAGGTTCAGTTTGATAACATGGTAACAAAAGGTCATTCAGATACAGATTCATTTTGATAACATGGTAGGCAAAGGTCTTTCAGATACAGGTTCAGATTGATAATAGCAAAAGGTCATTCAGGTACAGGTTCAGTTCGATAACATGGTTGTAAAATGTCATTCACATAGAGGTTCAGTTTGATAATATGAAAATGCAATTCAGATACAGGTTCAGTTTGATAACATGGTAACAAAAGGTCATTCAGATACAGGTTCAGTTTGTTAACATGGTAACAAAAGGTCATTCAGATACAGGTTCAGACTGATAACTTTGAAACAAAAGGACATTCTGATACCGGTTCAGTTTGACAACATGGAAGGAAAAGGTCATTCACATCCAGGTTCAGTTTGATAACATGGTAACAAAAGCTCATTCAGATACAGGTTCAGTTCGATAACACGGTAACTAAATGTCATTCAGCTCCAGGTTCAGTTCAATAATAGCAAATGGTCATTCAGATGCTGGTTCAGATTGATAATAGCAAAAGGTCATTCAGATACAGGTTCTGTTTGATAACATGGTAGTAAAATGTCATTCGCATAGAGGTTCAGTTTGATAATATCAAAAGGCATTTCTGATACAGGTTCAGTTTGATAATATCAAAATGCAATTCAGATACAGGTTCAGTTTGATAATGGCAAAAGGTCCTTCAGATACAGTTTCAGTTTGATAACATGGTAAAAAAAGGTCATTCAGATACAGGTTCAGTTTGATAACATCGTAAAAAAAGGTCATCAGATACAGGTTCAGTTTGATAACATAGTAACAAAAGGTCATTCTGATACAGGTTCAGTTTGATAACATAGTAACAAAAGGTCATTCTGATACAGGTTCAGTTTGATAACATAGTAACAAAAGTTCATTCAGATACAGGTTCAGTTTGATAACATGGTAAAAAAAGGTCATTCAGATACAGGTTCAGTTTGATAACATAGTAACAAAAGGTCATTCTGATACAGGTTCAGTTTGATAACATGGTAGAAAAAGGTCATTCAGATACAGGTTCTGTTTGATAAAACTGAAAGGTCACTCAGATGCAGATTCAGTTTGATAACATGGTAAAAAAAGGTCATTCAGATACAGGTTCAGTTTGATAACATGGTAGGAAAAGGTCATTCAGATACAGGTTCAGTTTGATAACATGGTAACAAAAGGTCATTCAGATGCAGATTCAGTTCGATAACATGGTAGGAAAAGGTCATTCAGATACAGGTTCAGTTTGATAACATGGTAAAAAAAGGTCATTCAGATACAGGTACATCTTGGAAACAGCAAAAGGTCATTCAGTTACAGGTTCAGTTTGGTAATAGCAAAAGGTCACTCAGATACAGATTCAGTTCAATAACATGGTAACAAAAGGTCAGTCGGATACAGGTTCAGTTCGATAACATGGTAACAAAAAGTCATTCAGATACAGGTACATTTTGGAAACAGCAAAAGGTCATTCAGTTACAGGTTCAGTTTGGTAATAGCAAAAGGTCACACAGATACAGATTCAGTTCAATAACATGGTAACAAAAGGTCAGTCGGATACAGGTTCAGTTCGATAACATGGTAACAAAAAGTTCATTCACATACAGGCTCAGTTTGATAATAGCAAAAGGTCACTCAGATACAGGTTCAGTTTGATAACATGGCAACAAAAGGTCATTCAGATACAGATACCGTTTGATAATAGCAAAAGGTCATTAAGAAATAGGTTCTGTTTCATAACACGGTAACAAAATGTCATTCAGCTACAGGTTCAGTTTGATAATAGCAAAAGGTTATTCAGATAAAGGATCAGTTTGATAACATGGTAACAAAAGGTCATTCAGATACAGGTTCAGTTTGATAACATGGTAGTAAAATGTCATTCGCATAGAGGTTCAGTTTGATAGTATCAAAGTGCATTTCAGATACAGGTTCAGTCTGATAATATCAAAATGCAATTCAGATACAGGTTCTGTTTGATAATGGCAAAAGGTCCTTCAGATACAGTTTCAGTTTGATAACATTGTAGAAAAAGGTCATTCAGATACAGGTTCTGTTTGATAAAACTGAAAGGTCATTCAGATGCAGGTTCAGTTTGATAACATGGCAAAAAAAGCTCATTCAGATACAGGTTCAGTTTGAGAACATAGTAACTAAAGGTCATTCACATACAGGTTCAGTTTGATAACATGGTAGTAAAAGGTCATTCACATACAGGTTCAGTTTGATAATAGCTAAAGGTCATTCACATACAGGTTCAGTTTCATAACATGGTAGTGAAAGGTCATTCACATGCAGGTTCAGATTGATAATAGCAAAAGGTCACTCAGATACTGGTTCAGACAGATAAGAGCAAAAGATCATTCAGATACAGGTTCACTTTGATAACATGGCATCAAAAGGTCATTCATTTACAGGTTCTGTTTGATAACATGGTAACAAAAGGTCATTCAGATACAGATTCATTTTGATAACATGGTAGGCAAAGGTCTTTCAGATACAGGTTCAGATTGATAATAGCAAAAGGTCATTCAGGTACAGGTTCAGTTCGATAACATGGTTGTAAAATGTCATTCACATAGAGGTTCAGTTTGATAATATGAAAATGCAATTCAGATACAGGTTCAGTTTGATAAAACTGAAAGGTCATTCAGTTGCAGATTCAGTTTGATAACATGGTAAAAAAAGGTCATTCAGATACAGGTTCAGTTTGATAACATAGTAACAAAAGTTCATTCAGATACAGGTTCAGTTTGATAACATGGTAAAAAAAGGTCATTCAGATACAGGTTCAGTTTGATAACATAGTAACAAAAGGTCATTCTGATACAGGTTCAGTTTGATAACATAGTAACAAAAGGTCATTCTAATACAGGTTCAGTTTGATAACATAGTAACAAAAGTTCATTCAGATACAGTTTCAGTTTGATAACATGGTAAGAAAAGGTCATTCAGATACAGGTTCAGTTTGATAACATAGTAACAAAAGGTCATTCTGATACAGGTTCAGTTTGATAACATGGTAGAAAAAGGTCATTCAGATACAGGTTCTGTTTGATAAAACTGAAAGGTCATTCAGTTGCAGATTCAGTTTGATAACATGGTAAAAAAAGGTCATTCAGATACAGGTTCAGTTTGATAACATGGTAGGAAAAGGTCATTCAGATACAGGTTCAGTTTGATAACATGGTAAAAAAAGGTAATTCAGATACAGGTACATCTTGGAAACAGCAAAAGGTCATTCAGTTACAGGTTCAGTTTGGTAATAGCAAAAGGTCACTCAGATACAGATTCAGTTCAATAACATGGTAACAAATGGTCATTCAGATGCAGATTCAGTTCGATAACATGGTAGGAAAAGGTCATTCAGATACAGGTTCAGTTTGATAACATGGTAAAAAAAGGTAATTCAGATACAGGAACATCTTGGAAACAGCAAAAGGTCATTCAGTTACAGGTTCAGTTTGGTAATAGCAAAAGGTCACTCAGATACAGATTCAGTTCAATAACATTGTAACAAAAGGTCAGTCGGATACAGGTTCAGTTCGATAACATGGTAACAAAAAGTCATTCAGATACAGGTACATTTTGGAAACAGCAAAAGGTCATTCAGTTACAGGTTCAGTTTGGTAATAGGAAAAGGTCACACAGATACAGATTCAGTTCAATAACATGGTAACAAAAGGTCAGTCGGATACAGGTTCAGTTCGATAACATGGTAACAAAAATTTCATTCACATACAGGCTCAGATTGATAATAGCAAAAGGTCACTCAGATACAGGTTCAGTTTGATAACATGGCAACAAAAGGTCATTCAGATACAGATACCGTTTGATAATAGCAAAAGGTCATTAAGAAATAGGTTCTGTTTCATAACACGGTAACAAAAGGTCATTCAGCTACAGGTTCAGTTTGATAATAGCAAAAGGTTATTCAGATAAAGGATCAGTTTGATAACATGGTAACAAAAGGTCATTCAGATACAGGTTCAGTTTGATAACATGGTAGTAAAATGTCATTCGCATAGAGGTTCAGTTTGATAGTATCAAAGTGCATTTCAGATACAGGTTCAGTCTGATAATATCAAAATGCAATTCAGATACAGGTTCAGTTTGATAATGGCAAAAGGTCCTTCAGATACAGTTTCAGTTTGATAACATTGTAGAAAAAGGTCATTCAGATACAGGTTCTGTTTGATAAAACTGAAAGGTCATTCAGATGCAGGTTCAGTTTGATAACATGGCAAAAAAAGCTCATTCAGATACAGGTTCAGTTTGAGAACATAGTAACTAAAGGTCATTCACATACAGGTTCAGTTTGATAACATGGTAGTAAAAGGTCATTCACATACAGGTTCAGTTTGATAATAGCTAAAGGTCATTCACATACAGGTTCAGTTTCATAACATGGTAGTGAAAGGTCATTCACATGCAGGTTCAGATTGATAATAGCAAAAGGTCACTCAGATACTGGTTCAGACAGATAAGAGCAAAAGATCATTCAGATACAGGTTCACTTTGATAACATGGCATCAAAAGGTCATTCATTTACAGGTTCTGTTTGATAACATGGTAACAAAAGGTCATTCAGATACAGATTCATTTTGATAACATGGTAGGCAAAGGTCTTTCAGATACAGGTTCAGATTGATAATAGCAAAAGGTCATTCAGGTACAGGTTCAGTTCGATAACATGGTTGTAAAATGTCATTCACATAGAGGTTCAGTTTGATAATATGAAAATGCAATTCAGATACAGGTTCAGTTTGATAAAACTGAAAGGTCATTCAGTTGCAGATTCAGTTTGATAACATGGTAAAAAAAAGGTCATTCAGATACAGGATCAGTTTGATAACATAGTAACAAAAGTTCATTCAGATACAGGTTCAGTTTGATAACATGGTAAAAAAAGGTCATTCAGATACAGGTTCAGTTTGATAACATAGTAACAAAAGGTCATTCTGATACAGGTTCAGTTTGATAACATAGTAACAAAAGGTCATTCTAATACAGGTTCAGTTTGATAACATAGTAACAAAAGTTCATTCAGATACAGTTTCAGTTTGATAACATGGTAAGAAAAGGTCATTCAGATACAGGTTCAGTTTGATAACATAGTAACAAAAGGTCATTCTGATACAGGTTCAGTTTGATAACATGGTAGAAAAAGGTCATTCAGATACAGGTTCTGTTTGATAAAACTGAAAGGTCATTCAGTTGCAGATTCAGTTTGATAACATGGTAAAAAAAGGTCATTCAGATACAGGTTCAGTTTGATAACATGGTAGGAAAAGGTCATTCAGATACAGGTTCAGTTTGATAACATGGTAAAAAAAGGTAATTCAGATACAGGTACATCTTGGAAACAGCAAAAGGTCATTCAGTTACAGGTTCAGTTTGGTAATAGCAAAAGGTCACTCAGATACAGATTCAGTTCAATAACATGGTAACAAATGGTCATTCAGATGCAGATTCAGTTCGATAACATGGTAGGAAAAGGTCATTCAGATACAGGTTCAGTTTGATAACATGGTAAAAAAAGGTAATTCAGATACAGGAACATCTTGGAAACAGCAAAAGGTCATTCAGTTACAGGTTCAGTTTGGTAATAGCAAAAGGTCACTCAGATACAGATTCAGTTCAATAACATTGTAACAAAAGGTCAGTCGGATACAGGTTCAGTTCGATAACATGGTAACAAAAAGTCATTCAGATACAGGTACATTTTGGAAACAGCAAAAGGTCATTCAGTTACAGGTTCAGTTTGGTAATAGGAAAAGGTCACACAGATACAGATTCAGTTCAATAACATGGTAACAAAAGGTCAGTCGGATACAGGTTCAGTTCGATAACATGGTAACAAAAATTTCATTCACATACAGGCTCAGATTGATAATAGCAAAAGGTCACTCAGATACAGGTTCAGTTTGATAACATGGCAACAAAAGGTCATTCAGATACAGATACCGTTTGATAATAGCAAAAGGTCATTAAGAAATAGGTTCTGTTTCATAACACGGTAACAAAAGGTCATTCAGCTACAGGTTCAGTTTGATAATAGCAAAAGGTTATTCAGATAAAGGATCAGTTTGATAACATGGTAACAAAAGGTCATTCAGATACAGGTTCAGTTTGATAACATGGTAGTAAAATGTCATTCGCATAGAGGTTCAGTTTGATAGTATCAAAGTGCATTTCAGATACAGGTTCAGTCTGATAATATCAAAATGCAATTCAGATACAGGTTCAGTTTGATAATGGCAAAAGGTCCTTCAGATACAGTTTCAGTTTGATAACATTGTAGAAAAAGGTCATTCAGATACAGGTTCTGTTTGATAAAACTGAAAGGTCATTCAGATGCAGGTTCAGTTTGATAACATGGCAAAAAAAGCTCATTCAGATACAGGTTCAGTTTGAGAACATAGTAACTAAAGGTCATTCACATACAGGTTCAGTTTGATAACATGGTAGTAAAAGGTCATTCACATACAGGTTCAGTTTGATAATAGCTAAAGGTCATTCAGATACAGGTTCAGTTTGATAACATGGTAACAAAAGTTCATTCAGATACAGGTTCAGTTTGATAACATGGTAGGAAAAGGTCATTCAGATACAGGTTCAGTTTGATAACATGGTAACAAAAGGTCATTCAGATACAGGTTCAGTTTGATAACATGGTAACAAAAGGTCATTCAGATACAGGTTCAGTTTGATAACATGGTAACAAAAGGTCATTCAGATGCAGATTCAGTTCGATAACATGGTAGGAAAAGGTCATTCAGATACAGGTTCAGTTTGATAACATGGTAGGAAAAGGTCATTCAGATACAGGTTCAGTTTGATAACATGGTAGGAAAAGGTCATTCAGATACAGGTTCAGTTTGATAACATGGTAGGAAAAGGTCATTCACATACAGGTTCAGTTTGATAATAGCTAAAGGTCATTCAGATACAGGTTCAGTTTGATAACATGGTAGGAAAAGGTCATTCAGATACAGGTACAGTTTGATAACATGGTAACAAAAGGTCATTCAGATACAGGTTCAGTTTGATAACATGGTAACAAAAGGTCATTCAGATACAGGTTCAGTTTGATAACATGGTAACAAAAGGTCATTCAGATGCAGATTCAGTTCGATAACATGGTAGGAAAAGGTCATTCAGATACAGGTTCAGTTTGATAACATGGTAGGAAAAGGTCATTCAGATACAGGTTCAGTTTGATAACATGGTAGGAAAAGGTCATTCAGATACAGGTTCAGTTTGATAACATGGTAGGAAAAGGTCATTCACATCCAGGTTCAGTTTGATAACATGGTAACAAAAGGTCATTCAGATACAGATTCATTTTGATAACATGGTAGGCAAAGGTCATTCAGATACAGGTTCAGGTTGATAACATGGTTGTTTGTTAACATCGTTGTAAAATGTCATTCACATAGAGGTTCAGTTTGATAATATGAAAATGCAATTCAGATACAGGTTCAGTTTGATAACTTTGAAACAAAAGGACATTCTGATACCGGTTCAGTTTGACAACATGGAAGGAAAAGGTCATTCACATCCAGGTTCAGTTCGATAACACGGTAACTAAAGGTCATTCAGCTCCAGGTTCAGTTCAATAATAGCAAATGGTCATTCAGATGCTGGTTCAGATTGATAATAGCAAAAGGTCATTCAGATACAGGTTCAGTTTGATAACATGGTAGTAAAATGTCATTCGCATAGAGGTTCAGTTTGATAACATGGTAGAAAAAGGTCATTCAGATACAGGTTCTGTTTGATGAAACTGAAAGGTCATTCAGATGCAGATTCAGTTTGATAACATGGCCAAAAAAGGTCATTCAGATACAGGTTCAGTTTGATAACATGGTAGGAAAAGGTCATTCTGATACAGGTTCAGTTTGATAACATGGTAACAAAAGGTCATTCAGATACAGGTTCAGTTTGATAACATGGTAACAAAAGGTCATTCAGATGCAGATTCAGTTCGATAACATGGTAGGAAAAGGTCATTCAGATACAGGTTCAGTTTGATAACATGGTAAAAAAAGGTCATTCAGATACAGGTTCAGTTTGTTAACATGGTAACAAAAAGTCATTCAGATACAGGTTCAGTTTGGTAATAGCAAAAGGTCACTCAGATACAGATTCAGTTCAATAACATGGTAACAAAAGGTCAGTCGGATACAGGTTCAGTTCAATAACATGGTAACAAAAAGTCATTCAGATACAGGTACATTTTGGAGACAGCAAAAGGTCATTCAGTTACAGGTTCAGTTTGGTAATAGCAAAAGGTCACTCAGATACAGATTCAGTTCAATAACATGGTAACAAAAGGTCAGTCGGATACAGGTTCAGTTCGATAACATGGTAACAAAAAGTCATTCAGATACAGGTACATTTTGGAAACAGCAAAAGGTCATTCAGATACAGGTTCAGTTTGATAATAGCAAAAGGTCACTCAGATACAGATTCAGTTCAATAACATGGTAACAAAAGGTCATTCAGATACAGGTTCAGTTTGATAACATGGTAGGAAAAGGTCATTCAGATACAGGTTCATTTTGATAACATGGTAACAAAAGGTCATTCAGATACAGGTTCAGTTTGATAACATGGTAACAAAAGGTCATTCAGATACAGGTTCAGTTTGATAACATGGTAACAAAAGGTCATTCAGATGCAGATTCAGTTCGATAACATGGTAGGAAAAGGTCATTCAGATACAGGTTCAGTTTGATAACATGGTAGGAAAAGGTCATTCAGATACAGGTTCAGTTTGATAACATGGTAACAAAAGGTCATTCAGATACAGGATCAGTTCGATAACATGGTAGGAAAAGGTCATTCAGATACAGGTTCAGTTTGATAACATGGTAGGAAGAGGTCATTCAGATACAGGTTCAGTTTGATAACATGGTAGGAAAAGGTCATTCACATCCAGGTTCAGTTTGATAACATGGTAACAAAAGGTCATTCAGATACAGATTCATTTTGATAACATGGTAGACAAATGTCATTCAGATACAGGTTCAGGTTGATTACATGGTTGTTTGATAACATGGTTGTAAAATGTCATTCACATAGAGGTTCAGTTTGATAATATGAAAATGCAATTCAGATACAGGTTCAGTTTGATAACATGGTAACAAAAGGTCATTCAGATACAGGTTCAGTTTGTTAACATGGTAACAAAAGGTCATTCAGATACAGGTTCAGATTGATAACTTTAAAACAAAAGGACATTCTGATACCGGTTCAGTTTGACAACATGGAAGGAAAAGGTCATTCACATCCAGGTTCAGTTCGATAACACGGTAACTAAAGGTCATTCAGCTCCAGGTTCAGTTCAGTAATAGCAAATGGTCATTCAGATGCTGGTTCAGATTGATAATAGCAAAAGGTCATTCAGATACAGGTTCAGTTTGATAACATGGTAGTAAAATGTCATTCGCATAGAGGTTCAGTTTGATAACATGGTAGTAAAATGTCATTCGCATAGAGGTTCAGTTTGATAACATGGTAGAAAAAGGTCATTCAGATACAGGTTCTGTTTGATGAAACCGAAAGGTCATTCAGATGCAGATTCAGTTTGATAACATGGCAAAAATAGGTCATTCAGATACAGGTTCAGTTTGATAACATGGTAGGAAAAGGTCATTCTGATACAGGTTCAGTTTGATAACATGGTAACAAAAGGTCATTCAGATACAGGTTCAGTTTGATAACATGGTAACAAAAGGTCATTCAGATGCAGATTCAGTTCGATAACATGGTAGGAAAAGGTCATTCAGATACAGGTTCAGTTTGATAACATGGTAAAAAAAGGTCATTCAGATACAGGTACATCTTGGAAACAGCAAAAGGTCATTCAGTTACAGGTTCAGTTTGGTAATAGCAAAAGGTCACTCAGATACAGATTCAGTTCAATAACATGGTAACAAAAGGTCAGTCGGATACAGGTTCAGTTCGATAACATGGTAACAAAAAGTCATTCAGATACATGTTCAGTTTGGTAATAGCAAAAGGTCACTCAGATACAGATTCAGTTCAATAACATGGTAACAAAAGGTCAGTCGGATACAGGTTCAGTTCAATAACATGGTAACAAAAAGTCATTCAGATACAGGTACATTTTGGAAACAGCAAAAGGTCATTCAGTTACAGGTTCAGCTTGGTAATAGCAAAAGGTCACTCAGATACAGATTCAGTTCAATAACATGGTAACAAAAGGTCAGTCGGATACAGGTTCAGTTCGATAACATGGTAACAAAAATTTCATTCACATACAGGCTCAGTTTGATAATAGCAAAAGGTCACTCAGATACAGGTTCAGTTTGATAACATGGCAACAAAAAGTCATTCAGATACAGATACCGTTTGATAATAGCAAAAGGTCATTAAGAAATAGGTTCTGTTTCATAACACGGTAACAAAAGGTCATTCAGCTACAGGTTCAGTTTGATAATAGCAAAAGGTTATTCAGATAAAGGATCAGTTTGATCACACGGTAACTAAAGGTCATTCAGATACAGGTTCTGTTTGATAACATGTTAACAAAAGGTCATTCAGATACAGGTTCAGTTTGATAACATGGTAACAAATGGTCATTCAGATACAGGTTCAGTTTGATAACAAGGTATTAAAATGTCATTCGCATAGAGGTTCAGTTTGATAATATGAAAATGCAATTCAGATACAGGTTCAGTTTGATAACAAGGTAACAAAAGGTCATTCAGATACAGGTTCAGTTTGATAACATGGTAGGAAAAGGTAATTCAGATACAGGTTCAGTTCGATAGCATGGTAACAAAAGGTCATTCAGATGCAGATTCAGTTCGATAACATGGTATGAAAAGGTCATTCAGGTACAGGATCAGTTCGATAACATGGTAGTTTGATAACATGGTAGTAAAATGTCATTCACATAGAGGTTCAGTTTGATAATATCAAAATCCTATTCAGATACAGGTTCAGTTTGATAACAAGGTAACAAAAGGTCATTCAGATACAGGTTCAGTTTGATAACATGGTAGGAAAAGGTCATTCACATCCAGGTTCAGTTTGATAACATGGTAACAAAAGGTCATTCAAATACAGATTCACTTTGATAACATGGTAGGCAAAGGTCATTCAGATACAGGTTTAGTTTGATAATAGCAAAAGGTCATTCAGATACAGGTTCAGATTGATAACTTTGAAACAAAAGGACATTCTGATACCGGTTCAGTTTGACAACATGGAAGGAAAAGGTCATTCACATCCAGGTTCAGTTCGATAACACGGTAACTAAAGGTCATTCAGCTCCAGGTTCAGTTCAATAATAGCAAATGGTCATTCAGATGCTGGTTCAGGTTGATAATAGCAAAAGGTCATTCAGATACAGGTTCAGTTTGATATCATGGTAGTAAAATGTCATTCGCATAGAAGTTCAGTTTGATAATATCAAAAGGCATTTCTTATACAGGTTCAGTTGATAATATCAAAATGCAATTCAGATACAGGTTCAGTTTGATAATGGCAAAAGGTCCTTCAGATACAGTATCAGTTTGATAACATGGTAAAAAAGGTCATTCAGATACAGGTTCAGTTTGATAACATGGTAAAAAAAGGTCATTCAGATACAGGTTCAGTTTGATAACATAGTAACAAAAGGTCATTCTGATACAGGTTCAGTTTGATAACATGGAAACAAAAGGTCATTCAGATTCAGGTTCTGTTTGATAACATGGTAACAAAAGGTCATTCAGATACAGCTTCAGTTTGATAACATGGTAGGAAAAGGTCATTCAGATACAGGTTCTGTTTGATAAAACTGAAAGGTCATTCAGATGCAGGTTCAGTTTGATAACATGGAAAAGAAAGGTCATTCAGATACAGGTTCAGTTTGATAACATGGTAGGAAAAGGTCATTCAGATACAGGTTCTGTTTGATAAAACTGAAAGGTCATTCAGATGCAGGTTCAGTTTGATAACATGGAAAAGAAAGGTCATTCAGATACAGGTTCAGTTTGATAACATGGTAGGAAAAGGTCATTCAGATACAGGTTCAGTTTGATAACATGGTAACAAAAGGTCATTCAGATACAGGTTGAGTTAGATAACATGGTAGGAAAAGGTCATTCAGATACAGGTTCAGTTTGATAACATGGTAACAAAAGGTCATTAAGATGCAGATTCAGTTCGATAACATGGTAGGAAAAGGTCATTCAGGTACAGGATCAGTTCGATAACATGGTAGTAAAATGTCATTCACATAGAGGTTCAGTTTGATAATATCAAAATCCTATTCAGATACAGGTTCAGTTTGATAAAATGGTAAAAAAAAGGTCATTCAGATACAGGTTCAGTTTGTTAACATGGTAACAAAAGGTCATTCAGCTCCAGGTTCAGTTCAATAATAGCAAATGGTCATTCAGATGCTGGTTCAGATTGATAATAGCAAAAGGTCATTCAGATACAGGTTCAGTTCGATAACATGGTAACAAAAGTTCATTCAGTTATAGGTTCAGTTCGATAACATGGTAACAAAAAGTCATTCAAATACAGGCTCAGTTTGATAATAGCAAAAGGTCACTCAAATACAGGTTCAGTTTGATAACATGGCAAAAAAAGGTCATTCAGATACAGGTTCACTTTGATAACATGGCAAAAAAAGGTCATTCAGATACAGGTTCAGTTTGATAACATGGTAACAAATGGTCATTCAGATACTGGTTCTGTTTGATAACATAGTAAGAAAAGGTCATTCAGATACAGGTTCAGTTTTGTAACATTGTAACAAAAGGTCATTCAGATACAGGTTCTGTTTGATAACATGGTAACAAAAGGCCATTCAGATAAAGGTTCAGTATGATAACATGGTAACAAATGGTCATTCAGATACTGGTTCTGTTTGTAAACACGGTAACTAAAGGTCATTCAGCTCCAGGTTCAGTTTGATAATAGCAAATAGTCATTCAGATACTGGTTCACATTGATAATATCAAATGGTCATTCAGTTACAGGTTCAGATCGATAACATGGTAGTTTGATAATATGGTAGTAAAATGTCATTCACATAGAGGTTCAGTTTGATAATATCAAAATCCTATTCAGATACAGGTTCAGTTTGATAACATGGTAACAAAAGGTCATTCAGATACAGGTTCAGTTTGTTAACATGGTAACAAAAGGTCATTCAGATACAGGTTCAGTTTGATAACATGGTAACAAAAGGTCATTCAGATACAGGTTCAGTTTGTTAACATGGTAACAAAAGCTCATTCAGATACAGGTTCAGTTTGATAACATGGTAACAAAAGGTCATTCAGATACAGGTTCAGTTTGTTAACATGTTAACAAAAGGTCATTCAGATACAGGTTCAGTTTGTTAACATGGTAACAAAAGGTCATTCAGATACAGGTTCAGTTTGCAACATGGAAGGAAAAGGTCATTCACATCCAGGTTCAGTTCGAACACAGTAACTAAAGGTCATTCAGCTCCAGGTTCAGTTCAATAATAGCAAATGGTCATTCAGATGCTGGTTCAGGTTGATAATAGCAAAAGGTCATTCAGATACAGGTTCAGTTTGATAACATGGTAGTAAAATGTCATTCACATAGAGGATCTGTTTGATAATATCAAAAGGCATTTCTGATACAGGTTCAGTTGATAATATCAAAATGCAATTCAGATACAGGTACAGTTTGATAATGGCAAAAGGTCCTTCAGATACAGTTTCAGTTTGATAACATGGTAAAAAAAGGTCATTCAGATACAGGTTCAGTTTGATAACATGGTAAAAAAAGGTCATTCAGATACAGGTTCAGTTTGATAACATAGTAACAAAAGGTCATTCTGATACAGGTTCAGTTTGATAACATGGTAGAAAAAGGTCATTCATATACAGGTTCTGTTTGATAAAACTGAAAGGTAATTCAGATGCAGGTTCAGTTCGATAACATGGTAACAAAAGGTCATTCAGATGCAGATTCAGTTCGATAACATGGTAGGAAAATGTCATTCAGGTACAGGATCAGTTCGATAACATGGTAGTTTGATAACATGGTAGTAAAATGTCATTCACATAGAGGTTCAGTTTGATAATATCAAAATCCTATTCAGATACAGGTTCAGTTTGATAACATGGTAACAAAAGGTCATTCAGATACAGGTTCAGTTTGTTAACATGGTAACAAAAGGTCATTCAGATACAGGTTCAGATTGATAACATTGAAACAAAAGGACATTCTGATACCGGTCCAGTTTGACAACATTGAAGGAAAAGGTCATTTACATCCAGGTTCAGTTCGATAACACGGTAGCTAAAGGTCATTCAGCTCCAGGTTCAGTTAAATAATAGCAAATGGTCATTCAGATGCTGGTTCAGATTGATAATAGCAAAAGGTCATTCAGTTACAGGTTCAGTTCGATAACATGGTAACAAAAAGTCATTCAGATACAGGTTCAGTTTGATAATATGCAGAAGTTTATTCAGATACAGGTTCAGTTTGATAACATGGTAACAAAAGGTCATTCAGATACAGGTTCAGTTTGATAACATGGTAACAAAAGATCATTCAGAAACAGGTTCAGTTTGATAACATCGTAGGAAAAGGTCATTCAGATCCAGGTTCAGTTTGATAACATGGTAACAAAAGGTCATTCAGATGCAGATTCAGTTCGATAACATGGTAGCAAAAGGTCATTCAGGTACAGGATCAGTTAGATAACATGGTAGTTTGATAACATGGTAGTAAAATGTCATTCACATAGAGGTTCAGTTTGATAATATCAAAATCCTATTCAGATACAGGTTCAGTTTGATAAAATGGTAAAAAAAGGTCATTCAGATACAGGTTCTGTTTTATAACATGGTAAGAAAAGGTCATTCAGCTCCAGGTTCAGGTCAATAATAGCAAATGGTCATTCAGATGCTGGTTCAGATTGATAATAGCAAAAGGTCATTCAGTTACAGGTTCAGTTCGATAACATGGTAACAAAAAGTCATTCAGATACAGGTACCTTTTGGAAACAGCAAAAGGTCATTCAGATAAAGGTTCAGTTTGATAATAGCAAAAGGTCACTCAGATACAGATTCAGTTCAATAACATGGTAACAAAAGGTCAGTCGGATACAGGTTCAGTTCGATAACATGGTAACAAAAAGTTCATTCACATACAGGCTCAGTTTGATAATAGCAAAAGGTCACTCAGATACAGGTTCAGTTTGATAACATGGCAAAAAAAGGTCATTCAGATACAGGTTCAGTTTGAGAACATGGTAACTAAAGGTCATTCAGATACAGGTTCAGTTTGATAACATGGTAGTAAAAGGTCATTCACATACAGGTTCAGTTTGATAATAGCAAAAGGTCACTCAGATACTGGTTCAGACAGATAAGAGCAAAAGTTCACTCAGATACAGGTTCAGTTTGAGAACATTGTAACTAAAGGTCATTGAGATACAGATTCAGTTTGAAAACATGGTAGTAAAAGTTCATTCACATACAGGTTCATCTTGATAATAGCTAAAGGTCATTCACATACAGGTTCAGTTTGATAACATGGTAACAAAAGGTCATTCAGATACGGGTTCAGTTTGATAACATGGTAACAAATGGTCCTTCAGGTACAGGTTCAGTTTGATAACATGGTAGGAAAAGGTCATTCAGGTACAGGTTCAGTTTTATAACATGGTAACAAAAGGTCATTCAGATACAGGTTCAGTTTGATAACATGGTAACAAAAGATCATTCAGATACAGGTTCAGTTTGATAACATGGTAGGAAAAGGTCATTCAGATACAGGTTCAGTTTGATAACCTGGTAACAATAGATCATTCAGATACAGGTTCAGTTTGATAATAGCAAAAGGTCATTCAGATACAGGTTCAGTTTGATAACATGGTAGTAAAATGTCATTCGCATAGAGGTTCAGTTTGATAATATCAAAATGCATTTCAGATACAGGTTCAGTTTGATAATATCAAAATGCAATTCAGATACAGGTTCAGTTTGATAATGGCAAAAGTTCCTTCAGATACAGTTTCAGTTTGATAACATGGTAAAAATGGTCATTCAGATACAGGTTCAGTTTGATAACATGGTAACAATAGGTCATTCAGATACAGGTTCTGTTTGATAACATGGTAACAAAAGGCCATTCAGATACAGGTTCAGTTTGATAACATGGTAACAAATGGTCATTCAGATACTAGTTCTGTTTTATAACATGGTAACAAAAGGTCATTCAGAAACAGATTCAGTTTGATAACATGGTAGGAAAAGATCATTCAGATAAAGGTTCAGTTTGTAAACATGGTAACTAAAGGTCATTCAGTTCCAGGTTCAGTTTGATAATATCAAATGGTCATTCAGATACTGGTTCACATTGATAATAGCAAATGGTCATTCAGTTACAGGTTCAGTTCGATAACATGGTAACAAAATGTCATTCAGATACAGGTACAGTTTGGAAATAGCAAAAGGTCATTCAGATACAGGTTCAGTTTGATAACATGGTAACAAAAGGTCATTCAGATACAGATTCAGTTTGATAATAGCAAAAGGTCACTCAGATACAGGTTCAGTTTGATAACATGGCAACAATAGGTCATTCCGATAAAGTATCAGTTTGAGAACATGGTAACAAAAGGTCATTGAGATACAGATTCAGTTTGATAACATGGTAGTAAAAGTTCATTCACATACAGGTTCAGCTTGATAATAGCTAAAGGTCATTCACATACATGTTCATATTGATAATAGCAAAAGGTCATACACATACAGGTTCAGTTTGATAACATGGTAACAAAAGGTCATTCACATCCAGGTTCAGTTTGATAACATGGTAACAAAAGGTCATTCAGATACAGGTTCAGATTGATAATAGCAAAAGGTCATTCAGGTACAGGTTCAGTTCGATAACATGGTAACAAAAAGTCATTCAGATACAGGTATATTTTGGAAATAGGAAAAGGTCATTCAGATACAGGTTCAGTTTGATAACATGGTAGGAAAAGGTCATTCAGATACAGGTTCAGCTCGATAACATGGTAACAAAAGGTCATTCAGATGCAGATTCAGTTCGATAACATGGTAGGAAAAGGTCTTTCAGCTACAGGATCAGTTCGATAACATGGTAACAAAAGGCCATTCAATAAAGGTTCAGTTTGATAACATGGTAACAAATGGTCATTCAGATACTGGTTCTGTTTGTAAACACGGTAACTAAAGGTCATTCAGCTCCCGGTTCAGTTTGATAATAGCAAATAGTCATTCAGATACTGGTTCACATTGATAATATCAAATGGTCATTCAGTTACAGGTTCAGTTAGATAACATGGTAGTTTGATAATATGGTAGTAAAATGTCATTCACATAGAGGTTCAGTTTGATAATATCAAAATCCTATTCAGATACAGGTTCAGTTTGATAACATGGTAACAAAAGGTCATTCAGATACAGGTTCAGTTTGTTAACATGGTAACAAAAGGTCATTCAGATACAGGTTCAGTTTGTTAACATGGTAACAAAAGGTCATTCAGATACAGGGTCAGTTTGATAACATGGTAACAAAAGGTCATTCAGATACAGGTTCAGTTTGTTAACATGGTAACAAAAGGTCATTCAGATACAGGTTCAGTTTGTTAACATGGTAACAAAAGGTCATTCAGATACAGGTTCAGTTTGACAACATGGAAGGAAAAGGTCATTCACATCCAGGTTCAGTTCGATAACACGGTAACTAAAGGTCATTCAGCTCCAGGTTCAGTTCAATAATAGCAAATGGTCATTCAGATGCTGGTTCAGATTGATAATAGCAAAAGGTCATTCAGATACAGTTTCAGTTTGATAACATGGTAGTAAAATGTCATTCACATAGAGGATCTGTTTGATAATATCAAAAGGCATTTCTGATACAGGTTCAGTTGATAATATCAAAATGCAATTCAGATACAGGTACAGTTTGATTATGGCAAAAGGTCCTTCAGATACAGTTTCAGTTTGATAACATGGTAAAAAAAGGTCATTCAGATACAGGTTCAGTTTGATAACATGGTAGGAAAAGGTCATTCAGATACAGGTTCAGTTTGATAACATGGTAACAAAAGGTCATTCAGATACAGGTTCAGTTTGATAACATGGTAGGAAAAGGTCATTCAGATAAAGGTTCAGTTCGATAACATGGTAACAAAAGGTCATTCAGATGCAGATTCAGTTCGATAACATGGTAGGAAAAGGTCATTCAGGTACAGGATCAGTTCGATAACATGGTAGTTTGATAACATGGTAGTAAAATGTCATTCACATAGAGGTTCAGTTTGATAATATCAAAATCCTATTCAGATACAGGTTCAGTTTGATAACATGGTAACAAAAGGTCATTCAGATACAGGTTCAGATTGATAACATTGAAACAAAAGGACATTCTGATACCGGTTCAGTTTGACAACATGGAAGGAAAAGGTCATTTCATCCAGGTTCAGTTCGATAACACGGTAACTAAAGGTCATTCAGCTCCAGGTTCAGTTAAATAATAGCAAATGGTCATTCAGATGCTGGTTCAGATTGATAATAGCAAAAGGTCATTCAGTTACAGGTTCAGTTCGATAACATGGTAACAAAAAGTCATTCAGATACAGGTTCAGTTTGATAATATGCAGAAGTTTATTCAGATACAGGTTCAGTTTGATAACATGGTAACAAAAGGTCATTCAGATACAGGTTCAGTTTGATAACATGGTAACAAAAGATCATTCAGATACAGGTTCAGTTTGATAACATGGTAGGAAAAGGTCATTCAGATCCAGGTTCAGTTTGATAACATGGTAACAAAAGGTCATTCAGATGCAGATTCAGTTCGATAACATGGTAGCAAAAGGTCATTCAGGTACAGGATCAGTTAGATAACATGGTAGTTTGATAACATGGTAGTAAAATGTCATTCACATAGAGGTTCAGTTTGATAATATCAAAATCCTATTCAGATACCGGTTCAGTTTGAGAACATGGTAACTAAAGGTCATTCAGATACAGGTTCAGTTTGATAACATGGTAGTAAAAGGTCATTCACATACAGGTTCAGTTTGATAATAGCAAAAGGTCACTCAGATACTGGTTCAGACAGAAAAGAGCAAAAGTTCACTCAGATACAGGTTCAGTTTGAGAACATGGAAACTAAAGGTCATTGAGATACAGATTCAGTTTGATAACATGGTAGTAAAAGTTCATTCACATACAGGTTCATCTTGATAATAGCTAAAGGTCATTCACATACATGTTCATATTGATAATAGCAAAAGGTCATTCTCATACAGGTTCAGTTTGATAACATGGTAACAAAAGGTCATTCAGATACAGGTTCAGTTTGATAACATGGTAACAAATGGTCCTTCAGATACAGGTTCAGTTTGATAACATTGAAACAAAAGGACATTCTGATAACGGTTCAGTTTGTCAACATGGAAGGAAAAGGTCATTTACATCCAGGTTCAGTTCGATAACACGGTAACTAAAGGTCATTCAGCTCCAGGTTCAGTTAAATAATAGCAAATGGTCATTCAGATGCTGGTTCAGATTGATAAGTGCAAAAGGTCATTCAGTTACAGGTTCAGTTCGATAACATGGTAACAAAAAGTCATTCAGATACAGGTTCAGTTTGATAATATGCAGAAGTTTATTCAGATACAGGTTCAGTTTGATAACATGGTAACAAAAGGTCATTCAGATACAGGTTCAGTTTGACAACATGGAAGGAAAAGGTCATTCACATCCAGGTTCAGTTCGATAACACGGTAACTAAAGGTCATTCAGCTCCAGGTTCAGTTCAATAATAGCAAAAGGTCATTCAGATACAGGTTCAGTTTGATAACATGGTAGTAAAATGTCATTCACATAGAGGATCTGTTTGATAATATCAAAAGGCATTTCTGATACAGGTTCAGTTGATAATATCAAAATGCAATTCAGATACAGGTACAGTTTGATAATGGCAAAAGGTCCTTCAGATACAGTTTCAGTTTGATAACATGGTAAAAAAAGGTCATTCAGATACAGGTTCAGTTTGATAACATGGTAGGAAAAGGTCATTCAGATACAGGTTCAGTTTGATAACATGGTAACAAAAGGTCATTCAGATACAGGTTCAGTTTGATAACATGGTAGGAAAAGGTCATTCAGATACAGGTTCAGTTCGATAACATGGTAGGAAAAAGTCGTTCAGGTACAGGATCAGTTCGATAACATGGTAGTTTGATAACATGGTAGTAAAATGTCATTCACATAGAGGTTCAGTTTGATAATATCAAAATCCTATTCAGATACAGGTTTAGTTTGATAACATGGTAACAAAAGGTCATTCAGATACAGGTTCAGATTGATAACATTGAAACAAAAGGACATTCTGATACCGGTTCAGTTTGACAACATGGAAGGAAAAGGTCATTTACATCCAGGTTCAGTTCGATAACACGGTAACTAAAGGTCATTCAGCTCCAGGTTCAGTTAAATAATAGCAAATGGTCATTCAGATGCTGGTTCAGATTGATAATAGCAAAAGGTCATTCAGTTACAGGTTCAGTTCGATAACATGGTAACAAAAAGTCATTCAGATACAGGTTCAGTTTGATAATATGCAGAAGATTATTCAGATACAGGTTCAGTTTGATAACATGGTAACAAAAGGTCATTCAGATACAGGTTCAGTTTGATAACATGGTAACAAAAGATCATTCAGATACAGGTTCAGTTTGATAACATGGTAGGAAAAGGTCATTCAGTTCCAGGTTCAGTTTGAAAACATGGTAACAAAAGGTCATTCAGATGCAGATTCAGTTCGATAACATGGTAGCAAAAGGTCATTCAGGTACAGGATCAGTTAGATAACATGGTAGTTTGATAACATGGTAGTAAAATGTCATTCACATAGAGGTTCAGTTTGATAATATCAAAATCCTATTCAGATACAGGTTCAGTTTGATAAAATGGTAAAAAAAGGTCATTCAGATACAGGTTCTGTTTTATAACATGGTAAGAAAAGGTCATTCAGCTCCAGGTTCAGGTCAATAATAGCAAATGGTCATTCAGATGCTGGTTCAGATTGATAATAGCAAATGGTCATTCAGTTACAGGTTCAGTTCGATAACATGGTAACAAAAAGTCATTCAGATACAGGTACATTTTGGAAACAGCAAAAGGTCATTCAGATAAAGGTTCAGTTTGATAATAGCAAAAGGTCACTCAGATACAGATTCAGTTCAATAACATGGTAACAAAAGGTCAGTCGGATACAGGTTCAGTTCGATAACATGGTAACAAAAAGTTCATTCACATACAGGCTCAGTTTGATAATAGCAAACGGTCACTCAGATACAGGTTCAGTTTGATAACATGGCAAAAAAAGGTCATTCAGATACAGGTTCAGTTTGAGAACATGGTAACTAAAGGTCATTCAGATACAGGTTCAGTTTGATAACATGGTAGTAAAAGGTCATTCACATACAGGTTCAGTTTGATAATAGCAAAAGGACACTCAGATACTGGTTCAGACAGATAAGAGCAAAAGTTCACTCAGATACAGGTTCAGTTTGAGAACATGGCAACTAATTGTCATTGATATACAGATTCAGTTTGATAACATGGTAGTAAAAGTTCATTCACATACAGGTTCATCTTGATAATAGCTAAAGGTCATTCACATACATGTTCATATTGATAATAGCAAAAGGTCATTCTCATACAGGTTCAGTTTGATAACATGGTAACAAAAGGTCATTTAGATACAGGTTCAGTTTGATAACATGGTAACAAATGGTCCTTCAGATACAGGTTCAGTTTGATAACATGGTAGGAAAAGGTCATTCAGATACAGGTTCAGTTTTATAACATGGTAACAAAAGGTCATTCAGATACAGGTTCAGTTTGATAACATGGTAACAAAAGATCATTCAGATACAGGTTCAGTTTGATAACATGGTAGGAAAAGGTCATTCAGATACAGGTTCAGTTTGTAAACATGGTAACTAAAGGTCATTCAGTTCCAGGTTCAGTTTGATAATAACAAATGGTCATTCAGATACTGGTTCACATTGATAATAGCAAATGGTCATTCAGTTACAGGTTCAGTTCGATAACATGGTAACAAAATGTCATTCAGATACAGGTACAGTTTGGAAATAGCAAAAGGTCATTCAGATACAGGTTCAGTTTGATAACATGGTAACAAAAGTTCATTCAGATACAGATTCAGTTTGATAATAGCAAAAGGTCACTCAGATACAGGTTCAGTTTGATAACATGGCAACAATAGGTCATTCCGATAAAGTATCAGTTTGAGAACATAGTAACAAAAGGTCATTGAGATACAGATTCAGTTTGATATCATGGTAGTAAAAGTTCATTCACATACAGGTTCAGCTTGATAATAGCTAAAGGTCATTCACATACATGTTCATATTGATAATAGCAAAAGGTCATTCACATACAGGTTCAGTTTGATAACATGGTAACAAAAGGTCATTCACATCCAGGTTAAGTTTGATAACATGGTAACAAAAGGTCATTCAGATACAGGTTCAGATTGATAATAGCAAAAGGTCATTCAGGTACAGGTTCAGTTCGATAACATGGTAACAAAAAGTCATTCAGATACAGGTATATTTTGGAAATAGGAAAAGGTCATTCAGATACAGGTTCAGTTTGGTAATAGCAAAAGGTCACTCAGATACAGATTCAGTTCAATAACATGGTAACAAAAGGTCATTCAGATACAGGTTCAATTCGATAACATGGTAACAAAAAGTTCATTCACATACAGGTTCAGTTTGATAATAGCAAAAGGTCACTAAGATACAGGTTCAGTTTGATAACATGGCAACAAAAGGTCATTCAGATACAGGTTCAGTTTGATAATAGCTAAAGGTCATTCACATACAGGTTCAGATTGATAATAGCAGAAAGTCATTCACATACAGGTTCAGACAGATAATAGCAAAAGGTCATTCAGATACAGGTTCAGTTTGATAACATGGTAAAAAAAGGTCATTCAGATACAGGTTCAGTTTGATAACATGGTAACAAAAGGTCATTCAGATACCGGTTCAGTTTGATAACATGGTAGGAAAAGGTCATTCAGATACAGGTTCAGCTCGATAACATGGTAACAAAAGGTCATTCTGATGCAGATTCAGTTCGATAACATGGTTGGAAAAGGTCATTCAGATACAGGTTCAGTTTTATAACATGGTAACAAAAGGTCATTCAGATACAGGTTCAGTTTGATAACATGGTAACAAAAGATCATTCAGATACAGGTTCAGTTTGATAACATGGTAGGAAAAGGTCATTCAGATACAGGATCAGTTTGTAAACATGGTAACTAAAGGTCATTCAGTTCCAGGTTCAGTTTGATAATAGCAAATGGTCATTCAGATACTGGTTCACATTGATAATAGCAAATGGTCATTCAGTTACAGGTTCAGTTCGATAACATGGTAACAAAATGTCATTCAGATACAGGTACAGTTTGGAAATAGCAAAAGGTCATTCAGATACAGGTTCAGTTTGATAACATGTTAACAAAAGTTCATTCAGATACAAATTCAGTTTGATAATAGCAAAAGGTCACTCAGATACAGGTTCAGTTTGATAACATGGCAACAATAGGTCATTCCGATAAAGTATCAGTTTGAGAACATGGTAACAAAAGGTCATTGAGATACAGATTCAGTTTGATATCATGGTAGTAAAAGTTCATTCACATACAGGTTCAGCTTGATAATAGCTAAAGGTCATTCACATACATTTTCATATTGATAATAGCAAAAGGTCATTCACATACAGGTTCAGATTGATAACATGGTAACAAAAGGTCATTCACATCCAGGTTCAGTTTGATAACATGGTAACAAAAGGTCATTCAGATACAGGTTCAGATTGATAATAGCAAAAGGTCATTCAGGTACAGGTTCAGTTCGATAACATGGTAACAAAAAGTCATTCAGATACAGGTATATTTTGGAAATAGGAAAAGGTCATTCAGATACAGGTTCAGTTTGGTAATAGCAAAAGGTCACTCAGATACAGATTCAGTTCAATAACATGGTAACAAAAGGTCATTCAGATACAGGTTCAATTCGATAACATGGTAACAAAAAGTTCATTCACATACAGGTTCAGTTTGATAATAGCAAAAGGTCACTAAGATACAGGTTCAGTTTGATAACATGGCAACAAAAGGTCATTCAGATACAGGTTCAGTTTGATAATAGCTAAAGGTCATTCACATACAGGTTCAGATTGATAATAGCAGAAGGTCATTCACATACAGGTTCAGACAGATAATAGCAAAAGGTCATTCAGATACAGGTTCAGTTTGATAACATGGTAAAAAAAGGTCATTCAGATACATGTTCAGTTTGATAACATGGTAGGAAAAGGTCATTCAGATACAGGTTCAGTTTGATAACATGGTAACAAAAGGTCATTCAGATACCGGTTCAGTTTGATAACATGGTAGGAAAAGGTCATTCAGATACAGGTTCAGCTCGATAACATGGTAACAAAAGGTCATTCAGATGCAGATTCAGTTCGATAACATGGTAGGAAAAGGTCATTCAGCTACAGGATCAGTTCGATAACATGGTAGTTTGATAACATGGTAGTAAAATGTCATTCACATAGAGGTTCAGTTTGATAATTTCAAAATCCTATTCAGATACAGGTTCAGTTTGTTAACATGGTAACAAAAGGTCATTCAGATTCAGGTTCAGTTTGACAACATGGAAGGAAAAGGTCATTCACATCCAGGTTCAGTTCGATAACACGGTAACTAAAGGTCATTCAGATACAGATTCAGTTTGATAATAGCAAACGGTCAATCAGATACTGGTTCAGTTTGATAACATGGCAACAATAGGTCATTCCGATAAAGTATCAGTTTGAGAACATGGTAACAAAAGGTCATTGAGATACAGATTCAGTATGATAACATGGTAGTAAAAGTTCATTCAGATACAGGTTCTGTTTGATAACATAGTAAGAAAAGGTCATTCAGATACAGGTTCAGTTTGATAACATGGTAACAAAAGGTCATTCAGATACAGATTCAGTTTGATAATAGCAAAAGGTCACTCAGATACAGGTTCAGTTTGATAACATGGCAACAATAGGTCATTCCGATAAAGTATCAGTTTGAGAACATGGTAACAAAAGGTCATTGAGATACAGATTCAGTTTGATAACATGGTAGTAAAAGTTCATTCACATACAGGTTCAGCTTGATAATAGCTAAAGGTCATTCACATACATGTTCATATTGATAATAGCAAAAGGTCATTCACATACAGGTTCAGTTTGATAACATGGTAACAAAAGGTCATTCACATCCAGGTTCAGTTTGATAACATGGTAACAAAAGGTCATTCAGATACAGGTTCAGATTGATAATAGCAAAAGGTCATTCAGGTACAGGTTCAGTTCGATAACATGGTAACAAAAAGTCATTCAGATACAGGTATATTTTGGAAATAGGAAAAGGTCATTCAGATACATGTTCAGTTTGGTAACAGCAAAAGGTCACTCAGATACAGATTCAGTTCAATAACATGGTAACAAAAGGTCATTCAGATACAGGTTCAATTCGATAACATGGTAACAAATAGTTCATTCACATACAGGTTCAGTTTGATAATAGCAAAAGGTCACTAAGATACAGGTTCAGTTTGATAACATGGCAACAAAAGGTCATTCAGATACAGGTTCAGTTTGATAATAGCTAACGGTCATTCACATACAGGTTCAGATTGATAATAGCAGAAGGTCATTCACATACAGGTTCAGACAGATAATAGCAAAAGGTCATTCAGATACAGGTTCAGTTTGATAACATGGTAAAAAAAGGTCATTCAGATACAGGTTCAGTTTGATAACATGGTAGGAAAAGTTCATTCAGATACAGGTTCAGTTTGATAACATGGTAACAAAAGGTCATTCAGATACAGGTTCAGTTTGATAACATGATAACAAAAGGTCATTCAGATACAAGTTCAGTTTGATAACATGGTAACAAATGGTCATTCAGATACAGGTTCAGTTTGATAACATGGTAGGAAAAGGTCATTCAGATACAGGTTCAGCTCGATAACATGGTAACAAAAGGTCATTCAGATGCAGATTCAGTTCGATAACATGGTAGGAAAAGGTCATTCAGCTACAGGATCAGTTCGATAACATGGTAGTTTGATAACATGGTAGTAAAATGTCATTCACATAGAGGTTCAGTTTGATAATTTCAAAATCCTATTCAGATACAGGTTCAGTTTGATAAAATGGTAAAAAAAGGACATTCAGATACAGGTTCAGTTTGTTAACATGGTAACAAAAGATCATTCAGATACAGGTTCTGTTTTATAACATGGTAACAAAAGGTCATTCAGCTCCAGGTTCAGTTCAATAATAGCAAATGGTCATTCAGATGCTGGTTCAGATTGATAATAGCAAAAGGTCATTCTGTTACAGGTTCAGTTCGATAACATGGTAACAAAAAGTCATTCAGATACAGGTACATTTTGGAAACAGCAAAAGGTCATTCAGATACAGGTTCAGTTTGATAATAGCAAAAGGTCACTCAGATACAGATTCAGTTCAATAACATGGTAACAAAAGGTCAGTCGGATACAGGTTCAGTTCGATAACATGGTAACAAAAAGTTCATTCACATACAGGCTCAGTTTGATAATAGCAAAAGGTCACTCAGATAGAGGTTCAGTTTGATAACATGGCAAAAAAATGTCATTCAGATACAGGTTCAGTTTGAGAACATGGTAACTAAAGGTCATTCAGATACAGGTTCAGTTTGATAACATGGTAGTAAAAGGTCATTCACATACAGATTCAGTTTGATAATAGCAAAAGGTCACTCAGATACTGGTTCAGACAGATAAGAGCAAAAGGTCATTCAGATACAGGTTCACTTTGATAACATGGCAACAAAAGGTCATTCAGATACAGGTTCAGTTTGATAACATGGTAAGAAAAGGTCATTCAGATACAGGTTCAGTTTTGTAACATGGTAACAAAAGGTCATTCAGATACATGTTCTGTTTGATAACATGGTAACAAATGGTCATTCAGATATTGGTTCTGTTTTATAACATGGTAACAAAAGGTCATTCAGACACAGGTTCAGTTTGATATCATGGTAACAAAAGGTCATTCAGATACCGCTTCAGTTTGATAACATGGTAAGAAAAGATCATTCAGATACAGGTTCAGTTTGTAAACACGGTAACTAAAGGTCATTGAACTCCAGGTTCAGTTTGATAATAGCAAATGGTCATTCAGATACTGGTTCAAATTGATAATATCAAATGGTCATTCAGCTACAGGTTCAGTTCGATAACATGGTAACAAAAAGTCATTCAGATACAGGTACAGTTTGGAAATAGCAAAAGGTCATTCAGATACAGGTTCAGTTTGATAACATGGTAACAAAAGGTCATTCAGATACAGGTTCAGTTCGATAACATGGTAACAAAAAGTTCATTCACATACAGGTTCAGTTTGATAATAGCAAAAGTTCACTCAGATACAGGTTCAGTTTGAGAACATGGTAACTAAAGGTCATTGAGATACCGATTCAGTTTGAAAACATGGTAGTAAAAGTTCATTCACATACAGGTTCAGCTTGATAATTGCTAAAGGTCATTCACATACATGTTCATATTGATAATAGCAAAAGGTCATTCTCATACAGGTTCAGATTGATAACATGGTAACAAAAGGTCATTCAGATACAGGTTCAGTTTGATAACATGGTAACAAATGGTCCTTCAGATACAGGTTCAGTTTGATAACATGGTAGGAAAAGGTCATTCAGATACAGGTTCAGTTTTATAACATGGTAACAAAAGGTCATTCAGATACAGGTTCAGTTTGATAACATGGTAACAAAAGATCATTCAGATACAGGTTCGGTTTGATAACATGGTAGGAAAAGGTCATTCAGATACAGGTTCAGTTTGATAACATGGTAAGAATAGATCATTCAGATACAAGTTCAGTTTGATAACATAGTAGGCAAAGGTCATTCAGATACAGGTTCAGTTGGATAATAGAAAAATGTCATTCAGATACAGGTTCAGTTTGATAATAGCAAAAGGTCATTCAGATACAGGTTCAGTTTGATACCATGGTAGTAAAATGTCATTCGCATAGAGGTTCAGTTTGATAATATCAAAATGCATTTCAGATACAGGTTCAGTTTGATAATATCAAAATGCAATTCAGATACAGGTTCAGTTTGATAATGGCAAAAGTTCCTTCAGATACAGTTTCAGTTTGATAACATGGTAAAAAAAGGTCATTCAGATACAGGTTCAGTTTGATAACATTGTAACAAAAGTTCATTCTGATACAGGTTCAGATTTGAAACAAGGTAAAAATAGGTTATTCAGATACAGGTTCTGTTTGATAACATGGTAACAAAAGGCCATTCAGATACAGGTACAGTTTGGAAATAGCAAAAGGTCATTCAGATACAGGTCCAGTTTGATAACATGGTAACAAAAGGTCATTCAGATACAGATTCAGTTCGATAACATGGTAACAAAATGTTCATTCACATACAGGTTCAGTTTGATAATAGCAAAAGATCACTCAGATACAGGTTCAGTTTGAGAACATGGTAACTAAAGGTCATTGAGATACCGATTCAGTTTGAAAACATGGTAGTAAAAGTTCATTCACATACAGGTTCAGCTTGATAATTGCTAAAGGTCATTCACATACATGTTCATATTGATAATAGCAAAAGGTCATTCTCATACAGGTTCAGATTGATAACATGGTAACAAAAGGTCATTCAGATACAGGTTCAGTTTGATAACATGGTAACAAATGGTCCTTCAGATACAGGTTCAGTTTGATAACATGGTAGGAAAAGGTCATTCAGATACAGGTTCAGTTTTATAACATGGTAACAAAAGGTCATTCAGATACAGGTTCAGTTTGATAACATGGTAACAAAAGATCATTCAGATACAGGTTCAGTTTGATAACATGGTAGGAAAAGGTCATTCAGATACAGGTTCAGTTTGATAACATGGTAAGAATAGATCATTCAGATACAAGTTCAGTTTGATAACATAGTAGGCAAAGGTCATTCAGATACAGGTTCAGTTGGATAATAGAAAAATGTCATTCAGATACAGGTTCAGTTTGATAATAGCAAAAGGTCATTCAGATACAGGTTCAGTTTGATAACATGGTAGTAAAATGTCATTCGCATAGAGGTTCAGTTTTATAATATCAAAATGCATTTCAGATACAGGTTCAGTTTGATAATATCAAAATGCAATTCAGATACAGGTTCAGTTTGATAATGGCAAAAGTTCCTTCAGATACAGTTTCAGTTTGATAACATGGTAAAAAAAAGGTCATTCAGATACAGGTTCAGTTTGATAACATTGTATCAAAAGTTCATTCTGATACAGGTTCAGTTTGATAACATGGTAACAAATGGTCATTCAGATACAGGTTCAGTTTGATAACATGGTAACAAAAGGTCATTCAGATACAGGTTCAGTTTGATAACATGGTAACAAAAGGCCATTCAGATACAGGTTCTGTTTTATAACATGGTAACAAAAGGTCATTCAGATACAGGTTCAGTTTGATATCATGGTAGGAAAAGGTCATTCACATCCTGGTTCAGTTTGATAACATGGTAACAAAAGGTCATTCACATCCAGGTTCAGTTTGATAACATGGTAACAAAAGGTCATTCAGATACAAATTCAGTTTGATAATAGCAAAAGGTCATTCACATACAGGTTCAGTTTGATAACATGGCAACAATAGGTCATTCCGATAAAGTATCAGTTTCAGAACATGGTAACAAAAGATCATTCAGATACAGGTTCAGATTGATAATAGCAAAAGGTCATTCAGGTACAGGTTCAGTTCGATAACATGGTAACAAAAAGTCATTCAGATACAGGTATATTTTGGAAATAGGAAAAGGTCATTCAGATACAGGTTCAGTTTGGTAACAGCAAAAGGTCACTCAGATACAGATTCAGTTCAATAACATGGTAACAAAAGGTCATTCAGATACAGGTTCAATTCGATAACATGGTAACAAAAAGTTCATTCACATACAGGTTCAGTTTGATAATAGCAAAAGGTCACTAAGATACAGGTTCAGTTTGATAACATGGCAACAAAAGGTCATTCAGATACAGGTTCAGTTTGATAATAGCTAAAGGTCATTCACATACAGGTTCAGATTGATAATAGCAGAAGGTCATTCACATACAGGTTCAGACAGATAATAGCAAAAGGTCATTCAGATACAGGTTCAGTTTGATAACATGGTAAAAAAAGGTCATTCAGATACAGGTTCAGTTTGATAACATGGTAGGAAAAGGTCATTCAGATACAGGTTCAGTTTGATAACATGGTAACAAAAGGTCATTCAGATACAGGTTCAGTTTGATAACATGGTAGGAAAAGGTCATTCAGATACAGGTTCAGCTCGATAACATGGTAACAAAAGGTCATTCAGATGCAGATTCAGTTCGATAACATGGTAGGAAAAGGTCATTCAGCTACAGGATCAGTTCGATAACATGGTAGTTTGATAACATGGTAGTAAAATGTCATTCACATAGAGGTTCAGTTTGATAATTTCAAAATCCTATTCAGATACAGGTTCAGTTTGATAAAATGGTAAAAAAAGGTCATTCAGATACAGGTTCAGTTTGTTAACATGGTAACAAAAGGTCATTCAGATACAGGTTCTGTTTTATAACATGGTAACAAAAGGTCATTCAGCTCCAGGTTCAGTTCAATAATAGCAAATGGTCATTCAGATGCTGGTTCAGATTGATAATAGCAAAAGGTCATTCTGTTACAGGTTCAGTTCGATAACATGGTAACAAAAAGTCATTCAGATACAGGTACATTTTGGAAACAGCAAAAGGTCATTCAGATACAGGTTCAGTTTGATAATAGCAAAAGGTCACTCAGATACAGATTCAGTTCAATAACATGGTAACAAAAGGTCAGTCGGATACAGGTTCAGTTCGATAACATGGTAACAAAAAGTTCATTCACATACAGGCTCAGTTTGATAATAGCAAAAGGTCACTCAGATACAGGTTCAGTTTGATAACATGGCAAAAAAAGGTCATTCACATCCAGGTTCAGTTTGAGAACATGGTAACTAAAGGTCATTCAGATACAGGTTCAGTTTGATAACATGGTAGTAAAAGGTCATTCACATACAGATTCAGTTTGATAATAGCAAAAGGTCACTCAGATACTGGTTCAGACAGATAAGAGCAAAAGGTCATTCAGATACAGGTTCACTTTGATAACATGGCAACAAAAGGTCATTCAGATACAGGTTCAGTTTTGTAACATGGTAACAAAAGGTCATTCAGATACAGGTTCTGTTTGATAACATGGTAACAAATGGTCATTCAGATATTGGTTCTGTTTTATAACATGGTAACAAAAGGTCATTCAGACACAGGTTCAGTTTGATATCATGGTAGGAAATGGTCATTCACATCCTGGTTCAGTTTGATAACATGGTAACAAAAGGTCATTCAGATACAGCTTCAGTTTGATAACATGGTAAGAAAAGATCATTCAGATACAGGTTCAGTTTGTAAACACGGTAACTAAAGGTCATTGAACTCCAGGTTCAGTTTGATAATAGCAAATGGTCATTCAGATACTGGTTCAAATTGATAATATCAAATGGTCATTCAGCTACAGGTTCAGTTCGATAACATGGTAACAAAAAGTCATTCAGATACAGGTACAGTTTGGAAATAGCAAAAGGTCATTCAGATACAGGTCCAGTTTGATAACATGGTAACAAAAGGTGATTCAGATACAGATTCAGTTCGATAACATGGTAACAAAAAGTTCATTCACATACAGGTTCAGTTTGATAATAGCAAAAGATCACTCAGATACAGGTTCAGTTTGAGAACATGGTAACTAAAGGTCATTGAGATACCGATTCAGTTTGAAAACATGGTAACAAAAGGTCATTCACATCCAGGTTCAGTTTGATAACATGGTAACAAAAGGTCATTCAGATACAAATTCAGTTTGATAATAGCAAAAGGTCACTCAGATACAGGTTCAGCTTGGTAACATGGCAACAAAAGGTCATTCCGATAAAGTATCAGTTTGAGAACATGGTAACAAAAGTTCATTGAGATACAGATTCAGTTTGATAACATGGTAGTAAAAGTTCATTCACTTACAGGTTCAGCTTGATAATAGCGAAAGGTCATTCACATACATGTTCATATTGATAATAGCAAAAGGTCATTCACATACATGTTCAGTTTGATAACATGGTAACAAAAGGTCATTCACATCCTGGTTCAGTTTGATAACATGGTAACAAAAGGTCATTCAGATACAGGTTCAGTTTGATAACATGGTAACAAAAGGTCATTCAGATACAGATTCAGTTTGATAACATGGTAGGAAAAGATCATTCAGATGCAGGTTCAGTTTGTAAACACGGTAACTAAAGGTCATTCAGCTCCAGGTTCAGTTTGATAATAGCAAATGGTCATTCAGATACTGGTTCACATTGACAATATCAAATGGTCATTCAGTTAAAGGTTCAGTTCGATAACATGGTAACAAAAAGTCATTCAGATACAGGTTCAGTTCGATAACATGGTAACAAATGGTCATTCAGATACTGGTTCTGTTTTATAACATGGTAACAAAAGGTCATTCAGATACAGGTTCAGTTTGATATCATGGTAGGAAAAGGTCATTCACATCCTGGTTCAGTTTGATAACATGGTAACAAAAGGTCATTCAGATACAAGTTCAGTTTGATAACATGGTAACAAAAGGTCATTCAGAAACAGATTCAGTTTGATAACATGGTAGGAAAAGATCATTCAGTTCCAGGTTCAGTTTGATAATAGCAAATGGTCATTCAGTTACAGGTTCAGTTCGATAACATGGTAACAAAAGGTCATTCAGATACAGATTCAGTTTGATAATAGCAAAAGGTCACTCAGATACAGGTTCAGTTTGATAACATGGCAACAAAAGGTCATTCCGATAAAGTATCAGTTTGAGAACATGGTAACTAAAGGTCATTGAGATACAGATTCAGTTTGATAACATGGTAGTAAAAGGTCATTCACATACATGTTCATATTGATAATAGCAAAAGTTCATTCACATACAGGTTCATTTTGATAACAAGGTAACAAAAGGTCATTCACATCCAGGTTCAGTTTGATAACATGGTAACAAAAGGTCATTCAGATACAGGTTCAGTTTGATAACATGGTAGGAAAAGATCATTCAGATACAGGTTCAGTTTGTAAACACGGTAACTAAAGGTCATTCAGTTCCAGGTTCAGTCTGATAATAGCAAATGGTCATTCAGATACTGGTTCACATTGATAATAGCAAATGGTCATTCAGTTACAGGTTCAGTTCGATAACATGGTAACAAAATGTCATTCAGATACAGGTACAGTTTGGAAATAGCAAAAGGTCATTCAGATACAGGTTCAGTTTGATAACATGGTAACAAAAGGTCATTCAGATACAGATTCAGTTTGATAATAGCAAAAGGTCACTCAGATACATGTTCAGTTTGATAACATGGCAACAAAAGGTCATTCCGATAAAGTATCAGTTTGAGAACATGGTAACAAAAGGTCATTGAGATACAGATTCAGTTTGATAACATGGTAGTAAAAGTTCATTCACATACAGGTTCAGCTTGATAATAGCTAAAGGTCATTCACATACATGTTCATATTGATAATAGCAAAAGGTCATTCACATACAGGTTCAGTTTGATAACATGGTAACAAAAGGTCATTCAGATATAGATACAGTTTGATAACATGGTAGGAAAAGATCATTCAGATGCAGGTTCAGTTTGTAAACACGGTAACTAAAGGTCATTCAGCTCCAGGTTCAGTTTGATAATAGCAAATGGTCATTCAGATACTGGTTCACATTGATAATATCAAATGGTCTTTCAGTTACAGGTTCAGTTCGATAACATGGTAACAAAAAGTCATTCAGATACAGGTTCAGTTCGATAACATGGTAACAAATGGTCATTCAGATACAAGTACAGTTTGGAAATAGCAAAAGGTCATTCAGATACAGGTTCAGTTTGATAACATGGTAACAAAAGGTCATTCAGATACAGGTTCAGTTCGATAACATGGTAATAAAAAGTTCATTCACATACAGGTTCAGTTTGATAATAGCAAAAGTTCACTCAGACACAGGTTCAGTTTGAGAACATGGTAACTAAAGGTCATTGAGATACAGATTCAGTTTTAAAACATGGTAGTAAAAGATCATTCACATACAGGTTCAGCTTGAAAACAGCTAAAGGTCATTCACATACATGTTCATATTGATAATAGCAAAAGGTCATTCTCATACAGGTTCAGTTTGATAACATGGTAACAAAAGGTCATTCAGATACAGGTTCAGTTTGATAACATGGTAACAAATGGTCCTTCAGATACAGGTTCAGTTTGATAACATGGTAGGAAAAGGTCATTCAGATACAGGTTCAGTTTTATAACATGGTAACAAAAGGTCATTCAGATACAGATTCAGTTTGATAATAGCAAAAGGTCACTCAGATACAGGTTCAGTTTGATAACATGGCAACAAAAGGTAATTCCGCTAAAGTATCAGTTTGAGAACATGGTAACAAAAGGTCATTGAGATACAGATTCAGTTTGATAACATGGTAGCAAAAGTTCATTCACATACAGGTTCAGCTTGATAATAGCTAAAGGTCATTCACATACATGTTCATATTGATAATAGCAAAAGTTCATTCACATACAGGTTCAGTTTGATAACATGGTAACAAAAGGTCATTCAGATACAGATTCAGTTTGATAACATGGTAGGAAAAGATAATTCAGATGCAGGTTCAGTTTGTAAACACGGTAACTAAAGGTCATTCAGATACAGTTTCAGTTTGATAACATCGTAACAAAAGGTCATTCAGATACAGGTTCAGTTTGATAACATGGTAGGAAAAGACCATTCAGATACAGGTTCAGTTCGATAACATGGTAACAAAAGGTCATTCAGATACATGTACAGTTTGATAACATTGTAGCAAAAAGTCATTCAGATACAGATTCAGTTTGATAACATGGTAACAAAAGGTCATTCAGATACAGTTTCAGTTTGATAACATGGTAGGAAAAGATCATTCAGATACAGGTTCAGTTTGTAAACACGGTAACTAAAGGTCATTCAGTTCCAGGTTCAGTCTGATAATAGCAAATGGTCATTCAGATACTGGTTCACATTGATAATAGCAAATGGTCATTCAGTTACAGGTTCAGTTTCATAACATGGTAACAAAATGTCATTCAGATACAGGTTCAGTTCGATAACATGGTAACAAAAGGTCATTTCGATAAAGTATCAGTTTGAGAACATGGTAACAAAAGGTCATTGAGGTACAGATTCAGTTTGATAACATGGTAGTAAAAGTTCATTCACATACAGGTTCAGCTTGATAATAGCTAAAGGTCATTCACATACATTTTCATATTGATAATAGCAAAAGGTCATTCACATACAGGTTCAGTTTGATAACATGGTAACAAAAGGTCATTCAGATACAGGTTCAGTTCGATAACATGGTAACAAAAGGTCATTCAGATGCAGATTCAGTTCGATAACATGGTAGGAAAAGGTCATTCAGGTACAGGATCAGTTCGATAACATGGTAGTTTGATAACATGGTAGTAAAATGTCATTCACATAGAGGTTCAGTTTGATAATATCAAAATCCTATTCAGATACAGGTTCAGTTCGATAACATGGTAACAAAAAGTCATTCAGATACATGTTCAGTTCGATAACATGGTAACAAAAGGTCATTCAGATACAGGTACAGTTTGGAAATAGCAAAAGGTCATTCAGATACAGGTTCAGTTTGATAACATGGTAACAAAAGGTCATTCAGATACAGGTTCAGTTCGATAACATGGTAACAAAAAGTTCATTCACATACAGGTTCAGTTTGATAATAGCAAAAGTTCACTCAGATACAGGTTCAGTTTGAGAACATGGTAACTAAAGGTCATTGAGATACCGATTCAGTTTGAAAACATGGTAGTAAAAGTTCATTCACATACAGGTTCAGCTTGATAATTGCTAAAGGTCATTCACATACATGTTCATATTGATAATAGCAAAAGGTCATTCTCATACAGGTTCAGATTGATAACATTGTAACAAAAGGTCATTCAGATACAGGTTCAGTTTGATAACATGGTAACAAATGGTCCTTCAGATACAGGTTCAGTTTGATAACATGGTAGGAAAAGGTCATTCAGATACAGGTTCAGTTTTATAACATGGTAACAAAAGGTCATTCAGATACAGGTTCAGTTTGATAACATGGTAACAAAAGATCATTCAGATACAGGTTCAGTTTGATAACATGGTAGGAAAAGGTCATTCAGATACAGGTTCAGTTTGATAACATGGTAAGAATAGATCATTCAGATACAAGTTCAGTTGGATAACATAGTAGGCAAAGGTCATTCAGATACAGGTTCAGTTGGATAATAGAAAAATGTCATTCAGATACAGGTTCAGTTTGATAATAGCAAAAGGTCATTCAGATACAGGTTCAGTTTGATAACATGGTAGTAAAATGTCTTTCGCATAGAGGTTCAGTTTGATAATATCAAAATGCAATTCAGATACAGGTTCAGTTTGATAATGGCAAAAGTTCCTTCAGATACAGTTTCAGTTTGATAACATGGTAAAAAAAAGGTCATTCAGATACAGGTTCAGTTTGATAACATTGTAACAAAAGTTCATTCTGATACAGGTTCAGATTTGAAACATGGTAAAAATAGTTTATTCAGATACAGGTTCTGTTTGTTATCATGGTAACAAAAGGCCATTCAGATACAGGTTCAGTTTGATAACATGGTAACAAATGGTCATTCAGATACTGGTTCTGTTTTATAACATGGTAACAAAAGGTCATTCAGATACAGGTTCAGTTTGATATCATGGTAGGAAAAGGTCATTCACATCCTGGTTCAGTTTGATAACATGGTAACAAAAGGCCATTCACATCCAGGTTCAGTTTGATAACATGGTAACAAAAGGTCATTCAGATACAAATTCTGTTTGATAATAGCAAAAGGTCACTCAGATACAGGTTCAGTTTGATAACATGGCAACAAAAGGTCATTCCGATAAAGTATCAGTTTGAGGACATGGTAACAAAAGTTCATTGAGATACAGATTCAGTTTGATAACATGGTAGTAAAAGTTCATTCACATACAGGTTCAGCTTGATAATAGCTAAAGGTCATTCACATACAGGTTCAGTTTGATAACATGGTAACAAAAGGTCATTCACATCCTGGTTCAGTTTGATAACATGGTAACAAAAGGTCATTCAGATACAGATTCAGTTTGATAACATGGTAGGAAAAGGTCATTCAGATACAGGTTCTGTTTTATAACATGGTAACAAAAGGTCATTCAGATACAGGTTCAGTTTGATAACATGGTAACAAAAGATCATTCAGATACAGGTTCAGTTTGATAACATGGTAGGAAAAGGTCATTCAGATACAGGTTCAGTTTGATAACATGGTAAGAATAGATCATTCAGATACAAGTTCAGTTTGATAACATAGTAGGCAAAGGTCATTCAGATACAGGTTCAGTTGGATAATAGAAAAATGTCATTCAGATACAGGTTCAGTTTGATAATAGCAAAAGGTCATTCAGATACAGGTTCAGTTTGATAACATGGTAGAAAAATGTCATTCGCATAGAGGTTCAGTTTGATAATATCAAAATGCAATTCAGATACAGGTTCAGTTTGATAATGGCAAAAGTTCCTTCAGATACAGTTTCAGTTTGATAACATGGTAAAAAAAAGGTCATTCAGATACAGGTTCAGTTTGATAACATTGTAACAAAAGTTCATTCTGATACAGGTTCAGATTTGAAACATGGTAAAAATAGGTTATTCAGATACAGGTTCTGTTTGTTAACATGGTAACAAAAGGCCATTCAGATACAGGTTCAGTTTGATAACATGGTAACAAATGGTCATTCAGATACTGGTTCTGTTTTATAACATGGTAACAAAAGGTCATTCAGATACAGGTTCAGTTTGATATCATGGTAGGAAAAGGTCATTCACATCCTGGTTCAGTTTGATAACATGGTAACAAAAGGTCATTCACATCCAGGTTCAGTTTGATAACAATGGTAACAAAAGGTCATTCAGATACAAATTCTGTTTGATAATAGCAAAAGGTCACTCAGATACAGGTTCAGTTTGATAACATGGTAACAAAAAGGTCATTCACATCCTGGTTCAGTTTGATAACATGGTAACAAAAGGTCATTCAGATACAGATTCAGTTTGATAACATGGTAGGAAAAGATCATTCAGATGCAGGTTCAGTTTGTAAACACGTTAACTAAAGGTCATTCAGCTCCAGGTTCAGTTTGATAATAGCAAATGGTCATTCAGATACGGGTTCACATTGATAATATCAAATGGTCTTTCAGTTACAGGTTCAGTTCGATAACATGGTAACAAAAAGTCATTCAGATACAGGTTCAGTTCGATAACATGGTAACAAAAAGTTCATTCCAATACAGGTTCAGTTGGATAATAGCAAAAGTTCACTCAGATACAGGTTCAGTTTGATAACATGGTAACAAATGGTCCTTCAGATACAGGTTCAGTTTGATAACATGGTAGGAAAAGGTCATTCAGATACAGGTTCAGTTTTATAACATGGTAACAAAAGGTCATTCAGATACAGATTCTGTTTGATAATAGCAAAAGGTCACTCAGATACAGGTTCAGTTTGATAACATGGCAACAAAAGGTCATTGAGATACAGATTCAGTTTTATAACATGGTAGCAAAAGTTCATTCACATACAGGTTCAGCTTGATAATAGCTGAAGGTCAGTCACATACATGTTCATATTGATAATAGCAAAAGGTCATTCACATACAGGTTCAGTTTGATAACATGGTAACAAAAGGTCATTCAGATACAGATTCAGTTTGATAACATGGTAGGAAAAGATAATTCAGATGCAGGTTCAGTTTGTAAACACAGTAACTAAAGGTCATTCAGCTCCAGGTTCAGTTTGATAATAGCAAATGGTCATTCAGATACTGGTTCACATTGATAATATCAAATGGTCATTCAGTTACAGGTTCAGTTCGATAACATGGTAACAAAAAGTCATTCAGATACAGGTTCAGTTCGATAACATGGTAACAAATGGTCATTCAGATACTGGTTCTGTTTTATAACATGGTAACAAAAGGTTATTCAGATACAGGTTCAGTTTGATATCATGGTAGGAAAAGGTTATTCACATCCTGGTTCAGTTTGATAACATGGTAACAAAAGGTCATTCAGATACAGGTTCAGTTTGATAACATGGTAACAAAAGATCATTCAGATACAGGTTCAGTTTGATAACATGGTAGGAAAAGGTCATTCAGATACAGGTTCAGTTTGATAACATGGTAAGAATAGATCATTCAGATACAAGTTCAGTTGGATAACATAGTAGGCAAAGGTCATTCAGATACAGGTTCAGTTGGATAATAGAAAAATGTCATTCAGATACAGGTTCAGTTTGATAATAGCAAAAGGTCATTCAGATACAGGTTCAGTTTGATAACATGGTAGTAAAATGTCTTTCGCATAGAGGTTCAGTTTGATAATATCAAAATGCAATTCAGATACAGGTTCAGTTTGATAATGGCAAAAGTTCCTTCAGATACAGTTTCAGTTTGATAACATGGTAAAAAAAAAGGTCATTCAGATACAGGTTCAGTTTGATAACATTGTAACAAAAGTTCATTCTGATACAGGTTCAGATTTGAAACATGGTAAAAATAGTTTATTCAGATACAGGTTCTGTTTGTTAACATGGTAACAAAAGGCCATTCAGATACAGGTTCAGTTTGATAACATGGTAACAAATGGTCATTCAGATACTGGTTCTGTTTTATAACATGGTAACAAAAGGTCATTCAGATACAGGTTCAGTTTGATATCATGGTAGGAAAAGGTCATTCACATCCTGGTTCAGTTTGATAACATGGTAACAAAAGGCCATTCACATCCAGGTTCAGTTTGATAACATGGTAAACAAAAGGTCATTCAGATACAAATTCTGTTTGATAATAGCAAAAGGTCACTCAGATACAGGTTCAGTTTGATAACATGGCAACAAAAGGTCATTCCGATAAAGTATCAGTTTGAGGACATGGTAACAAAAGTTCATTGAGATACAGATTCAGTTTGATAACATGGTAGTAAAAGTTCATTCACATACAGGTTCAGCTTGATAATAGCTAAAGGTCATTCACATACAGGTTCAGTTTGATAACATGGTAACAAAAGGTCATTCACATCCTGGTTCAGTTTGATAACATGGTAACAAAAGTTCATTCAGATACAGATTCAGTTTGATAACATGGTAGGAAAAGGTCATTCAGATACAGGTTCTGTTTTATAACATGGTAACAAAAGGTCATTCAGATACAGGTTCAGTTTGATAACATGGTAACAAAAGATCATTCAGATACAGGTTCAGATTGATAACATGGTAGGAAAAGGTCATTCAGATACAGGTTCAGTTTGATAACATGGTAAGAATAGATCATTCAGATACAAGTTCAGTTTGATAACATAGTAGGCAAAGGTCATTCAGATACAGGTTCAGTTGGATAATAGAAAAATGTCATTCAGATACAGGTTCAGTTTGATAATAGCAAAAGGTCATTCAGATACAGGTTCAGTTTGATAACATGGTAAAAAAAAGGTCATTCAGATACAGGTTCAGTTTGATAACATTGTAACAAAAGTTCATTCTGATACAGGTTCAGATTTGAAACATGGTAAAAATAGGTTATTCAGATACAGGTTCTGTTTGTTAACATGGTAACAAAAGGCCATTAAGATACAGGTTCAGTTTGATAACATGGTAACAAATGGTCATTCAGATACTGGTTCTGTTTTATAACATGGTAACAAAAGGTCATTCAGATACAGGTTCAGTTTGATATCATGGTAGGAAAAGGTCATTCACATCCTGGTTCAGTTTGATAACATGGTAACAAAAGGTCATTCAGATACAAATTCTGTTTGATAATAGCAAAAGGTCACTCAGATACAGGTTCAGTTTGATAACATGGTAACAAAAAGGTCATTCACATCCTGGTTCAGTTTGATAACATGGTAACAAAAGGTCATTCAGATACAGATTCAGTTTGATAACATGGTAGGAAAAGATCATTCAGATGCAGGTTCAGTTTGTAAACACGGTAACTAAAGGTCATTCAGCTCCAGGTTCAGTTTGATAATAGCAAATGGTCATTCAGATACGGGTTCACATTGATAATATCAAATGGTCTTTCAGTTACAGGTTCAGTTCGATAACATGGTAACAAAAAGTCATTCAGATACAGCTTCAGTTCGATAACATGGTAACAAAAAGTTCATTCCAATACAGGTTCAGTTGGATAATAGCAAAAGTTCACTCAGATACAGGTTCAGTTTGATAACATGGTAACAAATGGTCCTTCAGATACAGGTTCAGTTTGATAACATGGTAGGAAAAGGTCATTCAGATACAGGTTCAGTTTTATAACATGGTAACAAAAGGTCATTCAGATACAGATTCAGTTTGATAATAGCAAAAGGTCACTCAGATACAGGTTCAGTTTGATAACATGGCAACAAAAGGTAATTCCGATAAAGTATCAGTTTGAGAACATGGTAACAAAAGGTCATTGAGATACAGATTCAGTTTTATAACATGGTAGCAAAAGTTCATTCACATACAGGTTCAGCTTGATAATAGCTGAAGGTCAGTCACATACATGTTCATATTGATAATAGCAAAAGGTCATTCACATACAGGTTCAGTTTGATAACATGGTAACAAAAGGTCATTCAGATACAGATTCAGTTTGATAACATGGTAGGAAAAGATAATTCAGATGCAGGTTCAGTTTGTAAACACAGTAACTAAAGGTCATTCAGCTCCAGGTTCAGTTTGATAATAGCAAATGGTCATTCAGATACTGGTTCACATTGATAATATCAAATGGTCATTCAGTTACAGGTTCAGTTCGATAACATGGTAACAAAAAGTCATTCAGATACAGGTTCAGATCGATAACATGGTAACAAATGGTCATTCAGATACTGGTTCTGTTTTATAACATGGTAACAAAAGGTTATTCAGATACAGGTTCAGTTTGATATCATGGTAGGAAAAGGTCATTCACATCCAGGTTCAGTTTGATAACATGGTAACAAAAGGTCATTCAGATACAGGTTCAGTTTGATAACATGGTAACAAAAGGTCATTCAGAAACAGATTCAGTTTGATAACATGGTAGGAATAGATCATTCAGTTCCAGGTTCAGTTTGATAATAGCAAATGGTCATTCAGTTACAGGTTCAGTTCGATAACATGGTAACAAAAGGTCATTCAGATACAGATTCAGTTTGATAATAGCAAAAGGTCACTCAGATACAGGTTCAGTTTGATAACATTGCAACAAAAGGTCATTCCGATAAAGTATCAGTTTCAGAACATGGTAACTAAAGGTCATTGAGATACAGATTCAGTTTGATAACATGGTAGTAAAAGGTCATTCACATACATGTTCATATTGATAATAGCAAAAGGTCATTCACATCCAGGTTCAGTTTGATAACATGGTAACAAAAGGTCATTCAGATACAGGTTCAGATTGATAATAGCAAAAGGTCATTCAGGTACAGGTTCAGTTTGATAACATGGTAACAAAAGGTCATTCAGATACAGATTCAGTTTGATAACATGGTAGGAAAAGATCATTCAGATACAGGTTCAGTTTGTAAACAAGGTAACTAAAGGTCATTCAGTTCCAGGTTCAGTCTGATAATAGCAAATGGTCATTCAGATACTGGTTCACATTGATAATAGCAAATGGTCATTCAGTTACAGGTTCAGTTCGATAACATGGTAACAAAATGTCATTCAGATACAGGTACAGTTTGGAAATAGCAAAAGGTCATTCAGATACAGGTTCAGTTTGATAACATGGTAACAAAAGGTCATTCAGATACAGATTCAGTTTGATAATAGCAAAAGGTCACTCAGATACATGTTCAGTTTGATAACATGGCAACAAAAGGTCATTCCGATAAAGTATCAGTTTGAGAACATGGTATCAAAAGGTCATTGAGATACAGATTCAGTTTGATAACATGGTAGTAAAAGTTCATTCACATACAGGTTCAGCTTGATAATAGCTAAAGGTCATTCACATACATGTTCATATTGATAATAGCAAAAGGTCATTCACATACAGGTTCAGTTTGATAACATGGTAACAAAAGGTCATTCAGATATAGATTCAGTTTGATAACAAGGTAGGAAAAGATAATTCAGATGCAGGTTCAGTTTGTAAACACGGTAACTAAAGGTCATTCAGCTCCAGGTTCAGTTTGATAATAGCAAATGGTCATTCAGATACTGGTTCACATTGATAATATCAAATGGTCTTTCAGATACAGGTTCAGTTCGATAACATGGTAACAAAAAGTCATTCAGATACAGGTTCAGTTCGATAACATGGTAACAAATGGTCATTCAGATACAAGTACAGTTTGGAAATAGCAAAAGGTCATTCAGATACAGGTTCAGTTTGATAACATGGTAACAAAAGGTCATTCAGATACAGGTTCAGTTCGATAACATGGTAATAAAAAGTTCATTCACATACAGGTTCAGTTTGATAATAGCAAAAGTTCACTCAGACACAGGTTCAGTTTGAGAACATGGTAACTAAAGGTCATTGAGATACAGATTCAGTTTTAAAACATGGTAGTAAAAGATCATTCACATACAGGTTCAGCTTGATAACAGCTAAAGGTCATTCACATACATGTTCATATTGATAATAGCAAAAGGTCATTCTCATACAGGTTCAGTTTGATAACATGGTAACAAAAGGTCATTCAGATACAGGTTCAGTTTGATAACATGGTAACAAATGGTCCTTCAGATACAGGTTCAGTTTGATAACATGGTAGGAAAAGGTCATTCAGATACAGGTTCAGTTTTATAACATGGTGACAAAAGGTCATTCAGATACAGATTCAGTTTGATAATAGCAAAAGGTCACTCAGATACAGGTTCAGTTTGATAACATGGCAACAAAAGGTAATTCCGATAAAGTATCAGTTTGAGAACATGGTAACAAAAGGTCATTGAGATACAGATTCAGTTTGATAACATGGTAGCAAAAGTTCATTCACATACAGGTTCAGCTTGATAATAGCTAAAGGTCATTCACATACATGTTCATATTGATAATAGCAAAAGTTCATTCACATACAGGTTCAGTTTGATAACATGGTAACAAAAGGTCATTCAGATACAGATTCAGTTTGATAACATGGTAGGAAAAGATAATTCAGATGCAGGTTCAGTTTGTAAACACGGTAACTAAAGGTCATTCAGCTCCAGGTTCAATTTGATAATAGCAAATGGTCATTCAGATACTGGTTCACATTGATAATATCAAATGGTCATTCAGATACAGGTTCAGTTTGATAACATGGTAGGAAAAGGTCATTCAGATACAGGTTCAGTTTGATAACATGGTAACAAAAGATCATTCAGATACAGGTTCAGTTTGAGAACATGGTAGGAAAAGGTCATTCAGATACAGGTTCAGTTTGATAACATGGTAACAATAGATCATTCAGATACAAGTTCAGTTTGATAACATGGTAGTAAAATGTCATTCGCATAGAGGTTCAGTTTGATAATATCAAAACGCATTTCAAATACAGGTTCAGTTTGATAATATCAAAATGCAATTCAGATACAGGTTCAGTTTGATAATGGCAAAAGTTCCTTCAAATACAGTTTCAGTTTGATAACATGGTAAAAAAAGGTCATTCAGATACAGGTTCAGTTTGATAACATTGTAACAAATGTTCATTCTGATACAGGTTCAGATTTGAAACATGGTAACAATAGGTCATTCAGATACAGGTTCTGTTTGATAACATGGTAACAAAAGGCCATTCAGATACAGGTACAGTTTGATAACATGGTAACAAATGGACATTCAGATACTGGTTCTGTTTTATAACATGGTAACAAAAGGTCATTCAGATACAGGTTCAGTTTGATATCATGGTAGGAAAAGGTCATTCACATCCAGGTTCATTTTGATAACATGGTAACAAAAGGTCATTCAGAAACAGATTCAGTTTGATAACATGGTAGGAAAAGATCATTCAGATCCAGGTTCAGTTTGATAATAGCAAATGGTCATTCAGTTACAGGTTCAGTTCGATAACATGGTAACAAAATGTCATTCAGATACAGGTACAGTTTGGAAATAGCGAAAGGTCATTCAGATACAGGTTCAGTTTGATAACATGGTAACAAAAGGTCATTCAGATACAGATTCAGTTTGATAATAGCAAAAGGTCACTCAGATACAGGTTCAGTTTGATAACATGGCAACAAAAGGTCATTCCGATAAAGTATCAGTTTGAGAACATGGTAACTAAAGGTCATTGAGATACAGATTCAGTTTGATAACATGGTAGTAAAAGTTCATTCACATACAGGTTCAGCTTGATAATAGCTAAAGGTCATTCACATACATGTTCATATTGATAATAGCAAAAGGTCATTCACATACAGGTTCAGTTTGATAACATGGTAACAAAAGGTCATTCACATCCAGGTTCAGTTTGATAACATGGTAACAAAAGGTCATTCAGATACAGGTTCAGATTGATAATAGCAAAAGGTCATTCAGGTACAGGTTCAGTTTGATAACATGGTAACAATAGGTCATTCAGAAACAGATTCAGTTTGATAACATGGTAACAAAAGGTCATTCAGATACAGGTTCAGTTTGTAAACACGGTAACTAAAGGTCATTCAGTTCCAGGTTCAGTTTGATAATAGCAAATGGTCATTCAGATACTGGTTCACATTGATAATAGCAAATGGTCATTCAGTAAAAGGTTCAGTTTGATAACATGGTAACAAAAGTTCATTCAGATACAGATTCAGTTTGATAATAGCAAAAGGACACTCAGATACATGTTCAGTTTGATAACATGGCAACAAAAGGTCATTCCGATAAAGTATCAGTTTGAGAACATGGTAACAAAAGGTCATTGAGATACAGATTCAGTTTGATAACATGGTAGTAAAAGATCATTCACATACAGGTTCAGCTTGATAATACCTAAAGGTCATTCACATACAGGTTCAGTTTGATAACATGGTAACAAAAGGTCATTCACATCCTGGTTCAGTTTGATAACATGGTAACAAAAGGTCATTCAGTTACAGATTCAGTTTGATAACATGGTAACAAAAGGTCATTCAGTTACAGATTCAGTTTGATAACATGGTAACAAAAGGTCATTCAGATACAGATTCAGTTTGATAACATGGTAGGAAAAGTTCATTCAGATGCAGGTTCAGTTTGTAAACACGGTAACTAAAGGTCATTCAGCTCCAGGTTCAGTTTGATAATAGCAAATGGTCATTCAGATACTGGTTCACATTGATAATATCAAATGGTCATTCAGTTACAGGTTCAGTTCGATAACATGGTAACAAAAAGTCATTCAGATACAGGTTCAGTTCGATAACATGGTAACAAAAGGTCATTCAGATACAGGTACAGTTTGGAAATAGCAAAAGCTCATTCAGATACAGGTTCAGTTTGATAACATGGTAACAAAAGGTCATTCAGATACAGGTTCAGTTTGATAACATGGTAACAAATGGTCCTTCAGATACAGGTTCAGATTTG